>NC_135665.1:52934938-53267001 GCF_964188315.1 Podarcis muralis
AGGTAAATACCTTAATCTGAACAGAATTGAACAGAAGCAGGATTATGAGGAGTACTGGTGATGGAATGAGCCACACTAATATTTCCACTTGAATCAACCAGAAGCTGCAATTTGACTCTACAGAATCATTTTGTTTTGCATTTGTAAGGCTTGCAAACCCCAAGATGATTTGCTAAAATCTTTCATTTTCGGCCATGATTAAGTCCATCAGTGTGTCAACTGTCTTTCCTCACTTTTGATTTCAAGCAAGGAGGCTCCCTTGTCCTTTGAGCAAACACATCTGGTTCCGTTCTGGGGTCACGACCCGAAAGCCTGTTTTTAATCGGCAGGCGCTCGACACCCACAGATTATAAAGTTGAGAAACAAAAACGAAACCATTCTAAATCTCATGTTTTTGATAATGCACACCAGAAGGTCGCTTTGCTTCCATCTTCGCAAGATAATGAAAAACAAGCCGTGCTCCTCCAGCTCATCCAACTTGGCCTGGAGATCCTAGAATCTTCTGCATCTTCTTGTCACACCATCCAACTATTTTGAAAGTTAATCTGGACAGCCATAATGGAAGGGCTCTGAATTATACCAACAGGCAATTGTCTGGTGTATAATTAATTAATTCCTATGCCGTTATAAACATGTCAAGCTGCAACAATCCCTTTTACTCTAGAATGAAATGAGGATGTGATTTCAAGTGTCACACTTTTTCATGTATCATCATTGGGACTCCACATATCACCATAGGCAATTAATTGTTTTATGATATATATAAGTGGACAGGATCCTGCTCCCAGTGTGTTGGGAAAGGGAGAAGCATAGCTCCTGAAACCAGGTAATAAGAAGTGCAGAAGAAGAAAAAGCCCACCCAGGTTTAAGCAAGATGTTTAAAGACAAGCATCTAAAATGTAGGTGATTGGCAGGGTTGCCTACAATATAACTATAATACAGTGAATATCAGTAAAATCACAAAAAATACAGAGGGGAAAACACCACACAGCAGAATGTTAGTGACGCAAGTGAACAATCAAACTTTAATCTGGTGTTGAAATGCTAGAAGTATAAAGGTAAAGGGACCCCTGACCATTAGGTCCAGTCGTGGCCAACTCTGAGTTGCGGCGCTCATCTCACTCTATAGGCCGAGGGAGCCAGGGTACAGCTTCCAGGTCATGTGGCCATCATGACTGAGCCGCTTCTGGCGAACCAGGGCAGCGCACGGAAATGCTGTTTACCTTCCCGCCACAGCGGTACCTATTTATCTACTTGCACTTTGACGTGTTTTCAAATTGCTAGGTTGGTAGGAGCAGGGACCGAGCAACGGGAGTTCACGCCGTCGCGGGGATTCAAACCGCCGACCTTCTGATTGGCAAGTCCTAGGCTCTGTGGTTTAACCCACAGTGCCACCCACGTCCCTCGCTAGAAGTATAGCACCAACCAAATTTTGAAGGTGTGGGGCAGTTCCACAACTGGGGTACAATTACAGAAAAGGCTCACCTATATGTCAAGGAAGAATCCTCCTTGAGTCAAAACAGAATTCCACAGCCCACAGCAAATTATATAACAGTTCCCAATTTACCATTTGCAAATGACTCAAAGCAAAACAAGAAATTTCAAACAAAGAAAATATTTATTTAGGGAAAGGAAAATGGAGTGCAAATTCAGGGATACCTTTCCCAGTAAATCTTGCCCCAATGAGGCAGTTGTGAGGACTGAAGGACCACTCTCTAAGGCAGAGCTTTCCAAACTGTGTGTCGCGACAGGTTAGTGTGTCAGCTGCAGTGTGTAGTTGTGTCACACGAATGCTCCCCACACTCCTCCCGGGGCTGGAAAGGGGTTAGAGGTTTGCCAGTAAAACTGAATGACTGTGTCGCAAAATGATGCATGTCTAAAAAGTGTGTCACCAACATAAAAAGTTGGGAAAGCTCTGCTCTAAGACTCCTTCTCTCCAGGGTCTTTTCCAAGCAGTCACAAACTGAATCTGCACATAACCAATCTCTGCTGTTCATTTCTCTGCGTGTTCTAGGAGACCGGTGGGGAGGGAAGCTGTTTGCAGCAGGAGGGGGAGACTCCCTGGATTCTTCAGCAGCCTGCCTCAACTCTGTCTCTTGGCCAACCTCCTCTCCAGCCTCTGCTTCTGCCTCTGAATCTGAACTGCTCTCTGCCACAGCCTCTTCCTGCTCACTAAACCCTGCTACCTCTTCTGCTTCTGACACCTCCTCCCAGTCTGCTCCTTCTCCCTCTGACCACTCATCGTTGTCCCACTACCAGTCCCCTAACTCTGAGGCTTCTTCCGCTGGGGGTTCCCTGGCCTCCCATCACTCCTCTGCATCCAGCCAGCCCATGACACATAGAATCAGTGAGACTTACAAGTGCTTAACTTTGAATGGACCGACTCTCTCCATATGAAGCTACCTGAACCCTGTGCCATCCTCTGAGGCCCTTCTCTGTGTGCCTCCTCCAGGAGAGGTTCAGAGGGTGTCAACATGAGAGCGGGCCTTTTTTTCAGTAGCTCACCGTTTGTGGAATGCTCTCTCCAGGGAGGATCGGCTGGTGCCTTCATTATAAACCCTTTAGGCACCAGGTGAAAGTGTTTCTCTTCAACCAGGCCTTTGGTTGATTAACATCTGACACCCTTGTAAATGTGTTAGTGAGGGAGGGTGGTGGTGGTTGTTTTGCGTTGTAGGTTTTTTGTTCTTGTTTTTATTATGTGCTTTGTGTTTTTATATTGTATTTTTATGCTGTGAACCACCCTGAGATCTACAGATGAAGGATAGTATAAAAATTAAGACCAGTGTTGAAGCAATGACTCTTCAACATCAACTTCATTGGACTGGTCATGTTGTGCGGATGCCTGATGATCATCTTCCAAAGCAACTACTCTATTCCGAACTTAATAACAGAAAGCATAATGCTGGTGGTCAACAAAAGAGGTTTAAAGACTGTTTCAAGGCAAATCTTTAAAAATGTAGTATAAACACTGACCATTAGGAAACACTGGCCTGCGAGCGCTCCAATCAGAGAACAGCCCCTACCAAAAGTGTCATGGGCTTTGAAGACACTCGAACTCGGAACATAAGGGAGAAACGTGCTAAGAGGAAGGCACGCTTGGCAAATCCACACTGTGATCAACTCCCTCCCGGAAACCAATGTCCCCACTGTGGAAGGACGTGTGGATCCAGAATTGGATCCAGTCACTTACAGACTCATTGTTAAAACTGTGTTTATGGAAGACAATCTTACTCGGCTACGAGTGATCGCCAAAGAAGAAAGAGGAAGAAAAATTAAAAATATATCAGTAAATAAATAATTGTGCCCAACTATTCTATGTCTCTATACAGGGTGCCATGAATCCTAAACACACATTCTATGTGTTAAAGCAGCAGGTCTTATGGCTGGGCTATAAGATCTGGGAAGTGCCTCTTTTGAAGAGCGCTAAGTCATTTACGGCAGGTATTGGCTATCTGTGGCCCTCCAGAGGTTGTTGGACTACAAATCCCATCATCCCTGACCATCGACCATACTGGCTAAGGCTGATGGGGGATGGAATCCAACATACAGAGGACTATAGGTTGCCCTCTCCTTATGCTTAATGGAAAATGTATTTTTTAAAACAAACAAACAACATCAACCCAACATATATTTAATTTCCACAAAACCATAATTGTTTACAGCAGTATTCCTACGGTGATTTTGTTCCAAATAACACTTGGTCCATGGTTAAAACTCCCATAGCTAAGTAATGACCTATATTATGAATTAGGAAGCCTTTTGTATGCTTAAATAGCTGCCCGCTAGAGAAATTTAGGACTGAGTGAGCAGAAGTCATGTTGGTTTAGTTCCAATAAGGCAGTCATGTGTAACTAATACTGTATTATTAACACTGGGTGAAATTTTCAACTTTCAGTATCTTGATGAAAAACAGACAATAAAAATTGCTTAGTGACTTTTTCTAACCTTTGTAACATGTATTTTACTCACCAAGCCCACTGTTTCTCCACTCCACATTCCCAGACAACAAAACAGGGAGATTATAAGTGTGCCATTCACTGGAAAGATGACTTTTCTTTGCTAAACGAAGCTTCCATGGAATATTAATTTGCTCATTTTTTTCCTTCCGTTCTAGAAGCTTTGTTTCCTGGTACCCTCTTGAGCAAATACACATATGGGATGTATTGCATGAGGAGTGTCAACACACTGGGTGGAATTCGTATTAGATGCCAGACAGACGGAACTTCCTCCCCGACATGCTGCTTTAGGGTGGAGTGGGGTTCCCCTTACCGCTTTTCCAAGTCAATTTTGGGAGCACAGGGGGCATGCATGGGGAGAAGAGGGGAGAAAGTCCCATTGAGGAAGTAGAAGCAGTGCTTGCACTGATGTGGCCCCACGGCCCAATGTCCTGCCCCAATCCAGAAAATCACACATGTTCTGTTTTGTGCAGGCAAAACTCTAGCGCACATTCACACATGCAGTCTTTTGAGAAAAGAGAAGATCTTCTAGGGGGCTGGAAGGGAAGAAATGAAAAGGCAGTGGGATGATTAAAGTAGACATAGTGATGGGCTGAAAGGTTTGTTATTATTTTATATATGCATATATAATTTTTGGGACTGTGGTCTAAACCACTGAGACTCTTGGGCTTGCTGATCATGAGGTAGGCGGTTCAAACCCCCGTGACAGGGTGAGCTCCTGTTGTTCGGTCCCAGCTCCTGCCAACCTAGCAGTACGAAAGTATGCCAAAAAGTGCAAGTAGATTAAGAGGTACCGCTCCGGCAGGATGGTAAAAGGCGTTTCCGTGCGCTGCTCTGGTGTCAGTGTTCCGTTGCACCAGAAGCGGCTCAGTCATGCTGGCCACATGACCTGGAAAAACTGTCTGCGGACAAACGCCATCTCCCTCAGCCAGTAAACTGAGATGAGCACCGCAACCCCAGAGTCGTCCGTGACTGGACTTAACGGTCAGGGGTCCCTTTACCTTTTATATAATTTTATTAAATTTTCTGTTTTACAACAGAGTATTCATTTACACAACCTTAAAATATCAATGACTTCCCTTCTTCTCTTTCCATGGTTCATTTTGCATGCCATAAATTCCTGCATGTTTTACATAAACGAAACCATTCGTTATTCCATTATTACACCCGTCAAAACTTATTTACACTGTTGAATTTATCTTAATGCTGTCAGCGTTTTCAAGTATACACAATTTGCTTCTCTTTCTCTCCTCACCTCGTGACCACATATTTAATCAGGATTTTAAATTTTAAAATCAGGATTTTAAATCCTGATTCAACATGCTATCATGAGGGGGAGAAGGAGGAGCTGCTGGCTGTGTATCTCCTTCTCTCTGCCTCCATGCTTGGAGACTGTGCTCAAGGTGGACCCCATCCGGTGGCTCTAATCCATGACAGGGCCTTTTCAGTGGTGGCTCCCTGGTTGTAGAATTGCTTCTCTAGTTAGTTGGTTGGTTGGTTGGTTGGTTGGTTGGTTGGTTGGTTAGGTAGGTAGGTATGTATGTTTCCTTCATTATTTAACATTCAGGATGAATTTGAGAACATTCCTGTTTTCCCAGGTGACTGAAGAATAATGTTTCTAGCAACTCCAAGATCTTTGGATGGAGGAATGTTTCAAAGTATAATTGTTTTTCGACTGCTTTAAACACTTTAGAGTGTTTTTGCTTCTCTTCGTTGTAAGGTGTGCATCTGTTTGCTGCCCTGGGCTACTTGGAGAGGAGGGGAGGGATATAAATTCAATAACCCTAACCCTAATCTAGCAATCTGGATGAATCCCAAGTCTACATGATTTAGGATTCAGGTTGATCCAGTCCAAAGTTCTGCAGATCACCCTCTCCAAGACTAGCAATGTGGGGAAGGGGCCATGTACCTCTGGGCATACATGTGGAAGAGCATGTGCATCAGTGTGGGGAGGCCACACCCACATTTGGTCACTCCCACTGCTAGCAGGCATCCTCTGGAGGTTTTGCCATTGAAGAATGTTAACCTCAGACCAATAAAATGTTTAGTATAGGGTTGCCATATATCAAAAACTGAAAATCCATACACAAAAAGTTGTTGTTGGGGGGAGTTGCTGGGGGCTTTTTGTTTTGTTTTGTTTGCAAAATCTCCAATAAAGAAGATTTTTTAAAGCTTTTTTGGGAAATGCACACACACACAAAAAACAACCTTCCAGTTTGCAAAAATGGATGCCATTTTCAATGGATGAATTACAGCTATGTCCAGGAAATTCTGGGCGTATCGCAGCCCTAGGTTATTCCCCCCCACCCCACTTGAGCTTAAAAAATTATGAACAGTCCTGCAGCAATGGGGCAAAACGAGAAGGCCATTTCAAGGTTTAGGGGCATTCACCATATAGCCAGTCACACTGAGCTGGATCCAATGGAAGAAATATTCTTCTAAGGGAAGGTCTGGAAAAGCTAAACTGGGAAACTGGTCACCAATGGCTAATCTTTCATTGTCCTACATTGGAATTTTCATTTTCAGAGGGGGAAACTGCATAATAATCCTACTCTTATTATGTTGCACTCTCAGTGAGGGGTGTGTGTGTATTGAGACTTGAAAGCATATTTGCTATTGTTTTTTGCTGCCTCCCTGAGCACATATTTTTCTTCTTAGATGCATATTTTTGGAATGGAACACAGGAACAGTTGGAAGTCAGTCCAGGCACACATTTTTGCCTTGAGAAGAAGAAGAAGAAGAAGAAGAAGAAGAAGAAGAAGAAGAAGAAGAAGAAGAAGAAGAAGAAGAAGAAGAAAGGACCACCTCCATTTGAAATTGGCGCTCTGCTTATTATGGACCCAACTCTCGAAATACAAGCAGGCCTTAAAAATTATGAGCAGGTGGGGAACTCTTGTTTGCTGCAAATTGGGCAGTATCTGAGTTCCAAATGACTTTGTCACATCTGAAAAGGACGAGAGTGCTGAAGACCAAGATTTGATTGAGTTGAAATCAATAGATAACTGTATTGACATTCCTTGTTCTGCAGTTCTTGGTCACTTGGTCATCATTTCTCCTCTTCTCTGTTCTCACTCAGTCTCCTCCTCTCTTCCTATTCCCTCTTTCCATAATTATTCTGGACTGCTTTCCATCCTCCTTTCCAAGCTGCTCATTTCTGCATGTGGTTCCAATCCGGAGCCAGGAAGCAATGTGCACGCAGACTCCAACTTCCATGCGCATCACATTTGCTGCATCGAGAGAACTGGGATGGTGGAGAGGCTAGAGTAGAGATGCATAACTTGTGAACTCCACATGTTGCTGGAGCCCAGAATTGGAGAGCACACCTGGAGTACTGTGTCCAGTTCTGGGTACAACAATTTAGGAAGGATATTGACAAGCTGGAATGTGTGCAAGGGAGGTTGGCTAAGCTGATAAAAGGGCTGTGAAATGGAAGATGCAGCAAGCTTGTTTTCTCCTGCTCCGGAGGATAGGACTCAAACCAATGGCTTCAAGGAACTTCCCAGTGGTAAAAGCTGTTGGACAGTGAAACAGACTCCCTCAAAAGGTAGTGGACCTGACCTTTTTGGAGGTTTTTAAGCAGAGGTTGAGTATCCATCTGTCATGAATGCTTTAGTTGAGATTCCTGCATTGCAAGGAGGCTGGACTAGACTCCTTGGGGTCTCTTACAGTTCTATGACTCTGTGATGCTATGATTCTGCTGTATATCATTCTCCTGAATTCCTTGTTGGAAGAGTGGGATAGAAATAGACTTCTGCCTAGTATTTTGTTGGCATCTGTCTGCCTCTGGAGACAATGGAAGAGTGTGCCTTTATGAGTGAAGTCAAACTGTTGGAAGGTTAGAGCTATAGAGACTGGTATGGGAGAGACATGTTTTGTTGCAGCTAGGACAGATGAAGGTGCCCAGTTGTGCTGCTGCAGATGCACCTTGGCATATCTTCTTTCTGTGTAACAGCTCCCGTAAACTCTAGACAATCATTGCTACCGCCTGGCAAAGATGAATCACAAAGCAGCTGTTACAGATATTGATATCGTGCAGCTTGAAGTGACTGGATGCATAAGAATTGTCTCCTTTTGGAAATAAAACATTGTCAAGGTCCATAGGTTTAATTAAAGCTTTACTTGCAGAACTTCATTTAAAAAACAAACAGAACAAAAACATCAAAAATACACCCAAATTATGTCATGAAATATATTGTGCAAGTCCAGCACAGGTTTATCTTAATAGAAATAAAAGGAACTTATACAGTTCCTTTTAAATAAAAGGAACTTATGTACCTCAGGTTACATACACTTCAGGTTACAGACTCCGCTAACCCAGAAATAGTACCTTGGGTTAAGAACTTTGCTTCAGGATGAGAACAGAAATCGTGCTCCAGTGGCACAGCAGCAGTGGGAGGCCCCATTAGCTAAAGTGGTGCTTCAGGTTAAGAACAGTTTCAGGTTAAGAATGGACCTCCAGAACGAATTACTGGTAAGTACTTAAACTGAGGTACCACTGTAATCAGAGCTGACAAACATAGCTCTCTCTTATACAGGCTAGCTCAAAAGGCTATTGAGCTTCCATGGAGCCTGGAAACAAAGACTAAAGGCAACTCTCTTTCAAAATGGAGATTTGAAACCAAATACCTTTGTCACCTAATCTAAGGTTAAACACTCACATGTTAGCTAGCAGAAAACAACAATAGTTAATTATCAACCCATCAAGGAGTTCAGAAACCACTTAGTATACCGTATTTTTTGCCCTATAGGAATGCACCGGCCCATAGGACGCACCTAGATTTTTTTGGGGGGGATAAAGGGGAAAAAAATTATCCCCCTCCCCAGGCGCGGGGCTGGGGCGGGGGAAGCCCGAGCTTCCGCCAACCCCAGCCCCCAGAACAGGCAGCTCTGGCAGCTTGCAGGGCTGAGGGAGGGGGAAGCCCGTGCTTCCCCCTCCCCCAGAACGGGTCCCAGAGCGATGCAGAAGCTGCACGCAGCTTCGGCATCACTCTGGCAGATTGTGGGGCTGGGGGAGGGGGAAGCCCGCCGCCAGCCTCCAAACCAGGTCAGGAGACAGCGGGATGGCGCGCTACGCCTCCCCGCTGTCCCCCGAGCTTGCTGGGCTGGCGGCAGGGAGAAGCACGCTTCTCCCCGCCGCCAGCCTCCAAACCAGGTTGGGGGACAGCGGGATGACGGCGTTCTGCCTCCCTGCTGTCCCCCGAGCTTGTGGGGCTGGCGGTGGGGCTCTCCTGAAGCCTGGGGAGCGAGAGGGGTCGGTGCGCACCTACCCTTCTCACTCTCCAGGCTTCAGCGAAAGCCTGCATTCGCCCCATGGGATGCACACACATTTCCCCTTCATTTTTGGAGGGGGGAAAGTGCATCCTATAGGGCGAAAAATACAGTACTTCAGTGGGATTTCCCCACTTTAAAGCCTTCAGTAATACACATCTAGACATTCCCCCATTTCAGTGTCAAATAAACAAGTATACTTAACAGCAACTGGACCTGGACAAATTATGGAGAATCTCTAGCCCTCCAGATATTTGTTGGACTCCAACTCCCATCAGCCCCAGCCAGCATGGCCAACAATCGTTGATGATGGGATCTGTAGTCCAACAACATCTTTGGGCAGGCAAAGGTTCTCCATCCCTGGTGTAAGGCCATTAGGCTACTTCACATAATGCGCACACAGCTCCATGGCTATTCTTTCTTTTTTTCTTTCTCGCATACATGTGTGTATACATATATAAGACTATTGTTTTGATTGACTAAAAATGCACGCCACACAAATCTGGCCCAAATAACTCCCAGCCTCTAAAATGTATCTGATCACTCCTCAATGGATCGTTCTCTCCCTCCCCCCACCTCCCCTGTGACAATATTCCTGGCTTGAGCCTTTCAAGTGTGATAAAAGCCAGATCCAAACTCCAGGGAGTGTGAGGCGTTGAGTTATCTAGCACACTCCACAATGAAATGAAGCCGGCTTGTCATTTAGAGGCCATTTGCTTGAAAATAAGATTGCATATTTTTAAAATGAGCAAACAGAGAGTGGACGAAGAAGAGGCAGAAGAAAGGACCCACTAATTGATTTACAGCCCTGCTGGAAATTGCAGGTTCCTTGCATTTAAATAATAATTCGAGGTTTTAAGAGAGGCAGTGTCTTCATCAGGATCTCACAGCTTTTGGCTCTGCCTGTAAGTGGTAATGACAATAGCAACTTCTCTCCCCCTCCCTTCTCCCTAAAACACATTACCTTGAGCACATGCCTATAGCTGGCAGAGGTCTCTCTTTTCTTCCTCTGTATCCCTTTCACACCATCTGTCCGGGTGTACTTAAATCCACTGGAATGTCTTTAAAGGTGTCAAAAATTCCACAAACTCTACTCTGTTTGGCAGTCAAATGGGGAAGGATAAAGCTATCATGGGAGCCCTACAGCGGAGACAGTTCTGGGGCTTGTCTTCTCAAGTAACAAATTAGACAATGATTTGCCTTTTACAACAGGCACAGAATGGTTGCTAAACATCCCGAGACCTCAATTAAAAGGTTTAAGAAATGGGCCAGAGATGGGTTTGCGCGTGTGCATGTGGAAACAAAGCCAAGCCGGTGCATTAAATCTCTTTATCTGATTTCTGTTGAAGATCTTTCAAGGTAAGTCCATGGCAGGAACAGCCACCTTCAAACCCTTGCTTACAGAGGTTCTCTGCTGCCCTGTTGCAACTTATAAACTGCTTTGGTTATCATAGATGGCAAAAGCAGAATAAAAATTCAGAATTTTTATTCTGACGTTGCATCAGATTACTGCAAGGCGTTAAACATAGGGCTGCCTCTGAAGACAGTACAGAAACTTCAGCTGGTGCAGAATTTGGCAGCCAGGTTGCTCACTGGGGCAAGATGGTTTGAGCATAGTGCAGCAATCCTGGCCCAACTGCACTGGCTGCCAATTACAGTGGTGCCTCGCAAGACGAAATTAATCCGTTCCGCGAGTCTCTTCGTCTTGCGGTTTTTTCGTCTTGCGAAGCACGGCTATTAGCAGCTTAGCGGCTTAGCGGCTATTAATGGCTTAGCGGCTTAGCGGCTTTAAGAAAAAGGAAACAAACTCACAAGAACTCACAAGACGTTTCGTCTTGCGAAGCAAGCCCATAGGGAAATTCGTCTTGCGGAACGACTCAAAAAACAGAAAACCCTTTCGTCTAGCGAGTTTTTCGTCTTGCGAGGCATTCGTCTTGTGGGGCACCACTGTAGTTTCCACGCCCAATTCAAAGCAGCGGCAAACCTTAGGGTCTCAGATTTCAGCAACGCCTTGTGCGATGCAAAAAGTTCTTGGTTCAATCCGCAGCATCTCCTGGTAGGTCTGGGAAACACTCCAGTCTGAAATCCCAGAGCCCTGCTGCCAGTCAGTGTATGAATGAATTTTATTATTTTGGTCACAGACCAGTTCCAGCCCACATACAATATCAAGGAAGTCATAGAATATGATAGGGATATATTTGAATTTGCAATTAGGTAGAACAGGGACAATACAGATATAGCAACAGTTAAAAAATACCGGTACATAAATTAAAACTGAGTCACTAACATATAACCTAAAATTATCATTTAAAACCTTAATCATTATGATAGCACAGCTTGTTCCCTAATTTTTATGGCAGTCACACAGAATTTGGCTACCCTTAACGTGATCTCAGGATCCTTGTCCTCTACCAGGGATTTTAGACACTGAAGTTCGGATTGGAGATTTTTGCATAGGAGGGGTAATAAATACCAAGCTTATATCCCCATAGAAACGGCAGCGTAACAAGGCATGAGAGACAGTTTCTACCTCAAGCCGCAGGGGCAGACTTGTTCCGTGTATGGTTTACCCTCAAATCTGCCCTGCAATAAGGCAGATGGCGTCAGTGTAGACAAACTTATGGTAAACTAGATAGTCTAATGGTTTGACTTGGTATTAGGCAGCTTTCTATGTTCATAAATGCAAACAGTAGTATTCTGATTACAGATAGGTAGCCATGTTGGTCTGCCATAGTCAAAACAAAAAAAATTCCTTCCAGTAGCACTTCCACATACTACTACTTCCTTCCAGTAGTAGTATTCTGAATATAAGCATACCTTTGCAAAACCCTACTCCCAGTATGCATACAGTATGTGTGTGGTATATTAATTCAATTTATATCCCACCCATCCTCTGGAAGGAGGACAGGGAAGCAATGCATCTCCTTCACTAGAGGACCTACCCACTGATCTCTCCCTCAAGTCATGAGAAAGGAGATTCTGACTAAACACCAGGAAGAACTTTCTGACCGTCTGAGCTGTTTGACAGTGGAACAGACTCCTTCAGGACATTGTGGACTCTCCTTCCTTGGAGGTTTCTAAGCAGAGGTTGGGTGGCCATCTGTCATGGATGCTTTAGTTGAGATGCCTGCATTGCAGGGGGTTGGGTCTTGGGGGTCCCTTCCAACTCTACAATGTTATGATTCTATGAAATCAATCAATGGGGGGGAGGGATTCATTGCCCTCTGTAAAGGACAAGGGCCTACATGAATGAAAGGTTGCTCCTGTAAGTCATCGTTAGGTTGGGCAAATGCAAATGTATTTCTTTTGCATCCCACTCTTCCTTCAAGGGGCTTAGTGCAGTGCTTCAGCCCAACTCTAGGAAACAGCCGTTTGCCCAAAGCTTTCCAGATGTTGCTCAGTAGCTGAATGGGGAACATGACCCAGATTACCCACCCCCACCCCCATTGAAACCCAGCACTCTAGCCACCACACCGCACCAGAGAAAGTTGGAATAAACAGAGAGAGTGATTAGTGAAGATGATAGCAGCTTCCAAAAACATTTTGGAGGCTTTCCAGGCTAACGAGGCCTGCGATGGAAAATCACCAGGGAGGGAGAAGAATGGGAAATGGATATGCTGGCCAGGATTGAAACTGTGATCACTTTGTCTGAAGCCCGGCAAGGCAAGACTGGTGAAAGGAGGAACTCGGGAGCATTTTAGGCCGCTTATATAATGGGACCAAGGACACTCTTTCGAGAAAAAAATAAATTTAAAACATCATGGAGGCATCCTCAGTCAAACCACTGGCACCTCTTAGACTATGTAATTGTCCGAGTGGATGATCACTGTGATGTGCTCCTTACCAGAGCTATGACGAGTGCCGACGACTGCTGGACAGATCACTGGTTAATACGTTTCACGATGGCTATCAAGATTATACTTCAACGCAGGCTTCAAGGAAGGAAACCAAGGCACAAATGAACACTCAAGCCCTTCAAGATCCTATTAAGTGGGATTGCTTCCAAACAACTAGAGGAATACTGGACCAAGCCAAAAATGTCCATTATTGCAGCCTGAGAACAAACTATTGGACACCAAACCAAAAAACACCTGGACTGGTTTGATGAGAATGACAGTGAGATTGAACACATGATTGACAAGAAAAGGAAGGCCTTTCAGTTCTGGCAAAGAGATAGAAACTGCGCCACCAAGAAAAAACCTATGCCAATGCTAACGTTGAGGTTCAAAGAAGAACCAGAGAACTAAATAATACCTGGCAGATTAAAAAAGCTCAAGAGATCCAGCACTTAGCCAACACTCATGATGCACAGAATTTCTTTGAAGCCACAAAGACCACCTATGGGCCAATAAATAATGGCATATGCCCCCTATGCTCAACAGACAATAACACACTTCTAAAAGCTAAAGCCAGTGGACCTGATGGGATATCTGCCGAAGTTTTCAAAGTGGATGGAATTGAACTTACACAACAACTTCACAAGCTCATCAAAAAAATCTGGGAGAGAGAGGAGATCCCAGCAGACTTTAGGAATACCAAAATTATCAATCTCTTTTACAAAGGTGATAGCACGGATTGCGGAAACTATTGAGGCATCACTTTATTAGCTGCAGCAGGCAAAATTCTAGCAAGTATCTTAGCAAACTATCTCCTAACTGTATCCAAGGTGACCCTTCCTGAATCCAAAATGGTTTTTGACCTTATAGGGGAACAGTGGACATGATTTTCATCACTCAACAGCTTCAAGAAAAATGCAGAGAGCAAAACCAACCCCTGTATATGGCGTTTATTGACCTGACTAAGGCCTTCAACACTGTAAATTGTAATGCCCAGTGGACTGTCCTTCTGAAAATTGGCTGCCCAGATAAATTTGTTATCATCCTTCATGTGATGGCCTGGGATTCCGAGTCTGAGAGCGATCCGGAGGAATCCCAGCCGGCACAGGAGTCCCCGCCTCCAGGGCTGGCTGAACTGGGGCAAGGCCTAGATGCTGAGGAACCTCAAGAGCAGGCACCAGGTGAAACCATTCTGGCCCCAGAGGTGCTGGAAGACTCAGTGGCTACAGGTGAGCCTCCCCCGGGGCCCAGTAACCCTTCGGCCTCTCCTGATCTGCAGAGGCTTAGGGCAGAGAGGCGAAGGGAACTGGTGTCTCCCAGGAGGAGTGCTCGCCTTAAGGCCAAGAGAGGCGGGGCTTCTGGGGGCCGGGACCGCCCCCGGCCTTAGAAGAAGATAAAGGTCAGGCAGCCCGGTCCCAGGTTGCGGGAGCAACGTAGTTGTGGAGTACCTGCTTTACCCAGTCCTTGATCTGCACTCCCAGTGTGCCTGTTCCTCGCCCGGCTTCCTGTTCCTGACTATCCGGTGCTCCTGTTCCTCGCCTGGACTCCTGCTTCTGCCCTACCAGTGTTCCTGTTCCTCGCCTGGACTCCTGCTTCTGCCCTACCAGTGTTCCTGTTCCTCGCCTGGCTTCCTGCTTCTGCCCTACCAGCGTTCCTGTTACCCCGCCCGGCTCCCTGTCTCGGACCTCGCGTCTCATCTAGTGATCGTCTACCCTGCTAGAGACTCTGGACTGATCTTGGGCTACGGTAATAGTACCTTATCCCCCCTGGGACCAGCACACTTCGGCTCCTCCATTATAATATGACAGCAAGGTTTGCTAAGGGGAGTGGGTGGCGCTGTGGTCTAAACCACTGAGCCCCTTGAGCTTGCCAGTCTGAAGGTTGGCAGTTCGAATCCCTGCAATGTGGTGAGCTCCCGCTGCTCAGTCCTGGCTTCTGCCAACCTAGCAGTTTGAAAGCACACCAGTGCAAGCAAATAAATAGGTACTGCTGCAGTGGAAAGGTAAATGGCGTTTCTGTGCACTTTGGCACTCGTCACCATGTCCCGTTGCACCAGAAGTGGTTTAGTCATGCTGACCACATGACCTGGAAAGCTGTCTGTCACCCTCAGCCTGAAAGCGACATGAGCTCCGCAACCCCATAGTTGCCTTTGTCTAGACTTAACCATCCAGGGGTCCTTTACCTTCTTTTCTTTTTTTTAATATGACAGCAACAATCACAGATAACAATGGCTCTCAAAGTGAACCATTCACAGTAGTAGGATCAGGTGTTAAACAGGATTGTGTTTTCATCCCAAATCTATTTATTATTTTCATTGCCATGATCCTACACTTCATTGAAGGGAAGCTCCCCACTGGAGTAGAAATCATATCTCAAACAGATGGAAAGCTCTTTAATCTGAGTAGGCTGAAAGCAAAGAGTAAGGTTACCATGACTTCCGTCATAGAGCTTCAGTGTGCTGATGACAACATACTGTGTGCACACTCAGAGAATGACCTCCAAACTATTCTCAATATCTTCACAGAAGCTTACAAAAAGCTTGGCCTATTGTTCAACATCCAAAAAACCCAAAGTGCTGCACCAACAAGCACAAAACAACCCCTCTGCAGCACCACAAATCCAACTCAATGGTATAACGTTGGCAAGTGTCAATCACTTCTCCTACCTGGGCAGCTATCTTTCCACAAGGGCCGACATTGATGAAGAAATCCAGCATCACCTAAGCTCTGCAAGTGTAGCTTCCTCCCAGTTGAAGTGCAGAGTGAGGACTGGGACGTTTGCAGGGAAAGCAAGTTGCTTGTTTACAAAGCTATTGCACTACCAACCTTACTGTATGCTTGTGAAAATGGACCACTTATAAACACCATCTCCAACTCCTCAAAAGATTCCATCAACGCTGCCTCCGAAAAAATTTACATATCACTTGGGAAGACAGACGAACTAATGCCAGTGTACTGGAAGAAGCAAAGATCACCAGCGTTGAAGCAATGATTCTTCAACATCAACTTCGTTGGACTGGTCATGTTGTTCAGATGCCTGATTATCATCTTCCAAAGCAACTACTCTATTCTGAACTTAAAAATGAAAAGCGTAATGCTGGTGGTCAACAAAAGAGGTTTAAAGACTCTCAAGGCAAATCTAAAAAAAAATGTAGTATAAACACTGACCATTGGGAAACACTAGCGTGAAAGCACTCCAATTGGAGAACAGCCTTTACCAAAGGTGTCATTGGCTTTGAAGACATTCAAACTCAGGACGAAAGGGAGAAACGTGCTAAAAGGAAGGCATGTTTGGCAAACCCTCACCGTGATCAACTCCCACGTGGAAACCTATGTCCCCACTGTGGAAGGATGTGTGGATCCAGAATTGGCCTTCACAGTCACTTGCGGACTCACTATTAAAAACATGTTCAAGAAGAAGGGAAAGAATCTAGGTGAGTGGCTGTTGATAAGATGCCTGGAGTCATGAGGTGCAGAACCCACATCTGGGAAATGTGTTGGAGGGGAAATGTTCTCCTTCTGTCCTAATGTTAGATATTGGCACACCACCACCTCTTTTCATCTCCTCCCCCGCTGCTTCCCCAAAGCCATTTTGGTGTGACCTGACCAAGTGGGTCTACCACAAAGTGGCATGGCTAGGGCAGCCAACTTTTTCCCCTCCACCTTCTTTTGCTGCATGAGCCGCTCTAGCATGGTCTAGTGGTTAGAGTGTCAGGCTGGTTCCTGTGAGACCAGGGTTCAAATCCCCACATGGCCATGAAGCTCACTGGATGACCTTGGGCCAGTCACAGCCTCTCCACCTAACCTACCTTGTGGGGCTTAATTGAGGAGGGGCACAACCATGGACTCCCTCTTGAGTGCCTTGGAGGAAAAGGTTAGATATAAACATAATCAATCAATAAAACTATAGGCCTAACCAGGCTCAGGCTGCACTGAGCTCTCTCCCCGTGTGACTTGAATTTCCCTCTTGGAGAGGATCCTTGGGAGTTGGCCTTAAATAAACTGCAACCTATGCTACTTTTGTTCAGTTTGGTGGGTCTCCATACCCTGCAAGTGTCCTGGAAAAACTGGGACGGCCCATCATTTCCAGCGACAGCGTGGCAGCAATTTAGGGCGCTGTGATTCTCGAGTGATTTTGCACAAGATCTTGCCCAGAAAAAATGGGGTTGTGTCAGAGCATGGCCCTGAAAAATGTGTCTTTGGGGCTCTGTGATCTCATGTGGGTCATGTGTCTCGCATGGGATCACAGATGGTAAGATGCATGTCCCGGTTTGGGGGTTCAACACGCTGACAGGTATAGCTCTCCAACTACTGTATTTTTCGCTCCATAAGACGCACCTGACCATAAGACACACCTAGTTTTTAGAGGGGGAATGCAAGTGGAAAAAATATGCATCCCAGGCTCTGCTCAGCGCTCCCTTTCACGAGCTGCGTGGAGCGTGTGGGCGGCGTTTGCAGGCTTCTCCCTCCTCAGGGAAAAGCCCCCAAGAACTGCACACACACTCTGCGCGGCTCGTGAAAGGGAGCGCAGCTCTTGGGGGCTTTTGCGGCAGGTGGTGGAAGGGACAGAAGGGCTAAGCCAGAAGCTAGAACAGCAAGAGGGAGTGCTGCACAGTGCTCCCTCTCGCTGTTCTGGCTTCTGGGATAGCCGCGCAGCCTGCATTCACTCCATAAGTGTGATGGCCTGGGAATCTAATTCAGAGGCTGAACCAGAGGAATCCCAGGATGGACAGGAGTCCCCGCCTCCAGGGCTGGCTGAGCCAGGGCAGGGCTTTGAATCTGAAGGGCCTGCACCTGTGCCGGATCCTCAGGAGAAGATACCAGATGAATCCACTCTGGCTCCGGAGGTGATTGAGGACCCATTGCCTGCAGGTGCTCCTCTCCCAGCTCTGTCAGGAGAAGGTGAGGCTGCCTCTGGGTCTAGTAACCCTCCAGCCTCTCCTGAGCTGCAGAGGCTCAGGGAAGAGAGGCGGAGGGAACTAGGTTCTCTTAGGAGGAGTGCTCGCCTTAAGGCCAGGAGAGACGGGTCACCTGTGGGCCAGGACCGCCCTAGGCCCCAGAGGAGATAAAGGCCAGTCAGCCCAGTCCCAGGTTGCAGGAGCAACGGCGTTGGAAACCTGTTTCTGCCAGCACCCAGACCTGTTTTGCCGGAGTTCCCGACCACACCCGGCTTCTTGCTTTGGACCCCGCTTCCGCCTTGGTGGACAGTCTCCAGACCCTCAGCCCAGGACCGGACTTTGACCACGCCTCAAGGTAACACCCCCCCCCCCCGGACCAGCACAATAAGACACACACACATTTCCCCTTACTTTTTAGGAGGGGGAAATGTGTCTTATAGAACGAAAAATAAGGTAGCTTACTAGATCTTCTTAGATTAGTAGAGTAGTACAAAGAATGGAGTCACAGAAAGACTTTTGACTTTGTTCCAGCTAAATGGCTTGGGCCCACTTGTCTAGCGATACAAATTCCTCTTCTTGCTGCTGAAGCTAATCTGGCAGGGTATGATTTGGCTTTTAATGTGATACCTTACTTAGCTGTCATCTCACCTTGGTTCCTCAAGCTTGCTGCTAACTGTGCAAAAAAAAATAAAAAATAAAAATGCCCCCACCTCCCCAATTGCTGTGACTTATAATATAACACGATATAGGGATGTTTCACAGGCAGCATGCCCAATTGGGCTAGGAGGCAGGGCACCAGGCTGTCATTTTCATCATGAGGAAATTGGTCTTTTGGTGTAATTTTCTCCCTGTAATTAGTCTCTCTGTGCTTTTTAGATTCCATGTCATGCTGTCAATGCAACATGTTCGACAGCATACCTGCTGGGGAAAATATTTGCCAAGGTGGTGAGAAAAATCTCATTTTTCATTAAAGACATCGTGAGGGGAAGGGGGGGTGTAGGAACCTCTGGAAAAAAAAATGGGCACCAGATAGCTCTAAGTGGCAATAAATCCCTTATTTAATGTTAGGTGCAAGATGCAGCCTGGTCTGTAGGTTGGGATGCTGAGGGTTCCTTGGATGCCACTTAGTGGCTTAACAATAACATGGAATTATCTAGAGGGAAGAAACAGAATTAGCGGGGGGGGGGGGGGGCGAAGGAACAACCTCTCCCCTCCACGTCTAATAAGGTTATGCAGAAGGCAAAGCTATATGATTAAAGTAAGAACATAGGAAGTGGTTTATACTGAGTCAAACCATGGTCCGTCTAGCTCAGTATGGTTTAGATTAGCAGGCCGTGGCTCTCTCCAGAGTTTCAGGCAGGAATGTTCAGAGGTGCTGGGGACTGAATCTGGGGCCTTCTACATGCCAAGCAGCCTCTCTACCACCGAGCTTGCAATATGGGCTTGCAAAGAATCACAGAACCACAGAATTGTGATTCAATTTCCGTGTGACCAAAAGTTATGAGATTAGGGTTAAATCCACAAGAATAAATAGTGCACAATATGTTTTCTTAGCTAGACTGTCTACAAAAGGTAGTCATTTGTGCTTGAAAAAATAAGGCATCAGATCTCTTTCATGCTCCCAGTGTGGTGTAGTGGTTAAGAGCAATAGACTCGTAATCTGGTGAACCGGGTTCGCGTCTCCGCTCCTCCACATGCAGCTGCTGGGTGATCTTGGGCTAGTCACATGTCTCTGAAGTCTCTCAGCCCCACTCACCTCACAGAGTGTTTGTTGTGGAGGAGGAAGGGAAAGGAGAATGTTAGCCGCTTTGAGACTCCTTCGGGTAGTGATAAAGCGGGATATCAAATCCAAACTCCTCCTCCTCCTCCTCCTCCTCCTCCTCCTCCTCCTCCTCCTCCTCCTCTTCTTCTTCTTCTTCTTCTTCTTCTTCTTCTTCTTCTTCTTCTTCTTCTTCTTCTTCTTCTTCTTCTTCCTTGCCTGTCTCCCAGAGGCTGGAAATTCTTCCTTCCAAAGAGCAGGCGAGTGGTTGCTTGCATGCCTGAACAATATGACATGCTGAAGCACAATGGATGGCCATCTTTCATGGATGCTTTAGTTGCCATTCCTGCCTTGCAGGGAGTTGGAGTAGATGACCCTTGGGATCCCTTTGAATTCTATGATTCTATGAGCCAGAGGAAAAGTCTGGGTCAGTGGTTGGCACCATCTGACTTCTGCAGGGGGCCACCACCAACTAGGTCCCTCAAAAGGGAATGCTGTTGTTGGGACCATGGCCTCCAAAGTAAAAGAGGAGGCATTGCTTGCATTCCACAGGAGACTTCCTCATCTCGCTCCCATACCCCTCTGGCCCCTTCCTTCTTCTGATGCATATTCACAGCCACAAGGAGTGCTAGCCACTACTGGACAGGCAGTGTTGGTGAGGAAGAGGCAACGGCAGTGCGGTGACAGCAGATGCAATTTGTCTGTAGGGATTGGGTCAGTAGCTGCTGCTGTAGCCCTGTCACAGGTCCTAACCTGATTTAAATATAAAGAACTATATGGAGGGAGAGTATGGCCATGCATTTCAAGTCCATGGTTTCCCCCAAAGAATCCAGGGAACTGTAAGGGTGCTGGTAATAGGTAGCTCTAAATTTGCGTGAATAGGCACATGCACATTTTATGCAAAACAGCAACCCTCTTCTGTTCTTGCTTTAGGAGATATGCCTAGGGGTTGCCGATCAGAAGGTCGGCGGTTCGAATCCCCGCGACGGGGTGAGCTCCCGTTGCTCGGTCCCTGCTCCTGCCAACCTAGCAGTTCGAAAGCATGTCAAAGTGCAAGTAGATAAATAGGTACTGCTCTGGCGGGAAGGTAAATGGCGTTTCTGTGCGCTGTTCTGGTTCGCCAGAAGGGGCTTAGTCATGCTGGCCACATGACCCAGAAGCTGTACGCCGGCTCCCTTGGCCAATAAAGCGAGATGAACACCGCAACCCCAGAGTCGGCCACAACTGGACCTAATGGTCAGGGGTCCCTTTACCTTTTAAGTCGCTATCCTACTGGAGCCGGTTGAATGCAAACTTTCATGCCACTGCAGAACAAAGCTAAAAATCAAACACTTGTGTGAATCTACTCAGAGTTAACAGTGGGAAGACGGGAGTCCTCCCTTCCCATCTTTTCATCCCATGTCTTGAGTTGTTGGTACGTGATTCCTTTTCGAGTGCTACCACATCCATCAGCTGCAAATTGTTCAGCAACTTCCACGACAGCGTGATCCTCGCAGAGCATCTGTTCTCTCCTGTCAGGACTCTGTGATGAAGTATCCAGGTCAGAACCATCTTGCAATAACTTTACAGCACCCTAGGACTCAGAGAGGTTCTGATCAATTTCAAGCCCACCCAAATAGCAACAAGGCCCCCTGGCACTATAGGACATTCTCATCCGCTGTAATAGCGTCTTCCAGGGAGGGAGCAACAGGATGCTGCCCTGCTGTGATGGAGCCTCTGACAGAAGATGCAGGACATGCCTGCCTTGTAGCTGCACATGCTCCTGATTTCTTTTAAACATCCGGAATCGAAACACACATTCATCCATGTAAGCTGCATGTAATTGAGAGGCTTGGTGGAAGTCCTGACTCCTGGACACTTGAGACTTCAATCATGATGGCTGGTTGTGTGCATTGGTATCATCATGAACCTCATGTTTGGTTAACTTCCCCTTCCTGTTCAGAGCTGTCTGAAACACAACTCATTGCAAGTAGGGGGTGCTAAGTGGCTCAGATGGGATACGTTCTTTCTGAAGACAGTCCTATATGAGACCCAACCGGTTCAGGAGCTGGGGGCTGTCACTCCTGCCTTTGCTATCAGATGACATTATTTCTCTCTCTGCTCCCCCCCCCCCTTCCTTGTTTAAAATTGGGATGGGGATTCTGTGGTCCTTCAGATGTTGTTGGACTCCAGCTCTCATCAGCCCAAGCCAGCACAACCAGTGGTCAGGGATGATGGGAGTTGGAGTCCAACCACATCTGGAGGGTCACAGGTTCCCCATCCCTGGCCTATAGAATGATAGAACTGGATAGTAGTAAAGGACCGAAAGGGTCATCCAATCCAACCCCCTGCAACACAGAAATCTTTTGTTCAACATGGGGCTCAAACCCATGTCCTTGAGATTAAGAGTCTCATGGTTTACCTACTGAGCTATTCCAGGTCTTCATAAGACACTTCAAAGGTGTTCTCAAATGCTATGGACAGAGGCCAAATATTCATGGGAGATTTCTTTTTTTTTATTTAATAATATTTTATTAGAGTTTCAAATAATACAAAAAAGAAAAAGAAAAAGAACAAGAAAAAAAAAGAATAAAAAAGAATTCATCCTTTACAATCCCATTTTCAGTAACTTTTTTTCCGCGACTTCCCCTCACCTCCCCTTCTTGTATTCCATGTCCAAATATTTATCCAACAAGTTCTTATCCCTAAATTCTTAACCTTAATTTGTTATTATATTTATTATATTATATTATATTTTTAACCTTAATTTGTTATTATATTTAATTCAATTTATATATCAACTTTTAACTTATATACCTCAATCCTTTACATTTGAAAACTTTTTCTAAGGTCGACCCAGTTTCCCTTCCACGAATTTATTCATGGGAGATTTCATCCAATGTTAAAAACAACTAAAATAGCTGAAATGGAGCTTTGGTGGAGGGCTGGAGGGCTGGTGGTGGAAAATCACAACCCACACACAAAGGGTCACTGCCAAGCATGCACAGATAAGATACACTCCTAATATCTGGAACATCCAGGAACTTATGCTCCACTCTCACTGAACCATCTAATATTCCTCTCCCATCTCTCACCTAAGAGGAGCTCAGATCTATACCAGAGTGGGCTGTCACCCTGGTGGGTATAGAACTAGTTCCATCCACTCAGTCCCAATCACATGATACTGCAGGACCTCAGTTTAAAGAAACAATAAGCACCGGTAGCAGACATAATCATTAACCTCACACTCAAGGTCACTCCTGAAGGTCCCCATGGATTCACATTGTTGCAGCCAGCCAGATGCTAGGTTCTCCTTCCCCACCAGCGACTTGGCCTGCTGCATCTTCTGCTCCATTGATGTCTTGATGGCCAGCATCTTCTGCTTGGGCTGCTTGCCCTTGGCTGCTCTTGTGCTTTGGTTTGGTCCAAGGGCTCATGCCCTTGCCAGACACGAAATGTTGCAAACAAATAAGCAAACAAAAAGCCAGTTTGGAGGGTGCCCAAGGTTAGGGTAAACTGCTTGATATAGCCATTTTACACATTACACAGCCAAAAGACTGGGGATCGCTATCTAACATGTGTGCTTTTGAAGGAGTTAATCTCAGCTCCCCAACGTGTGCGATACATACGCTTGCTGCATTCACACATTTAGCTGTACATCTTTTCAAAAATGTAAGATGCAAAGTGCCAACCCAGTTGGAACCTACAACATTTCCCGAAATATTCACAATCAAGTCAGCTTGTCAGCATTCAGTTTGTTAAAATGGTAGCAGGGGTAGCAACAAAAATAAAAATCTTTATGGGCTCCCACCCTGTAGTGCTCAGCGGTTTTGATGCTTTGTGCACAATTAATCACTATTCAATTATTAATTCAGTTGCATAGCTGTCTTCAAAATGTCGGGAAAGGGCTAAGGATTTTTAAGACACACTTTCCAAGCACTACAAGGGCAAAGGGTTGGAAAATGAGGTCTGAAATTGTTCACATGTCATTGGGGTTGGGGAATCGATGTTGAATTAGGTTATTCTCTCCTTTGGTGGGTGAAATATCAGGGTATTTTAAATATAGAAGCTAAAACCCCAAAAGATCTCATTCATTTTTTTTTGGGGGGGGGGATGGCCTGATAGTGAGGGGGGTGAAACCCTGAGGCTACTCTACAGCATTTCATTTCATCACTTTTGGTCTGCCATCTGCACTGTCCGGCACACACCCAACAAAAAAGGACAAACAGCTGAAATTTTAATTCTTTATTGACAAAAGCATAAGTGCTTACAGCAGCTCCAAAGGTGCCCCGGATACACTCACAAGTATGCTTCTAGCAACTACATAGTTCTTATGGACTGGTTGGATGCAGAGGAATGGTGGGAGGGAAGAAAGCTCAGGGCAGTGGCGTAGCGTGGGTTGTCAGCACCCGGGGCAAGGCAAGTAATTTGCGCCCCCTAACCTGTGGATTTGCGCCCCCTAACCTGTGAATTTGCCCTAACCCCAGATGTTGCGCCCGGTGCGGCCGGCCCCCCCTGCACCCCCCACGCTACGCCACTGGCTCAGGGACAGGGGATTGGTGGTGAGATGACAATGATTGGTCAGAGGGAGAAGAGAGAGAAATCCGGGAGGGGAAGCTGTCAGAAGCCGAAGGGGTAACAGGGCTTAGTGAGCGGTGGGAGTCTGTAGCAGAGAGCAGTCCAGAATTAGAGCTTGAAGTTGCCTATAGATCCACCATGGACATATCTAATTCCTTTTAAGAGCAGCCACGGTTACATCTTAAGCATGTGCTGCCCTTTTTGCCTGTGTCCTCAATCTCCCACTGTTCAGCTTCAATGGATGACCCCGAGCTCTGCTATTATGATGGAGGAACATTGGTGCAGCAATAAAAAAAATACTAACACATGTGCAAAGCTAAGCAGGGTCCAGCCTGATTTCAAATGGGATGGGAGACCGCATGTTGAGATTCCGGCATTGCGGGGGCTTGGACTAGATGACCCATCCAACTCTACCTTTCTATCTCCCTCTAACCACTCTTAACACTTAAACTTTCATTCTGAATTTTATCAAGCCGAGTGTTTAGATGCTTGACCCCCAGGCTCTAACTGGAACAAGATTTTTTGAAACATATACACAAATGAACTTTACCAAACCATTCCATCTCTTTCTCCTGCAATGTGAGGGCTTGGTGGCCAAGAGGAATGTAGCCAGGAATCCAACTGTTGCCTTGCTCTGTGTTTTTTTTTCTGTTGCCAATCTATGCTCCCTTTGTAAAGGGAGAAAAGCGGGGAGCTGTTTTTCCCTTGCCAGTGCAACTGTGGAATGGATGGATGGTGCCTCTTCTTCTTGCATAATGTCAGCATCCCGGTGCCACCTATTGCTAAGCAACACTCAGCGAAAACACACATTCCATTTTCTGTTTCCACTCTCCCTCTCCTCCCCCCCCGCCAATTTGGCACCTCCCACCATGTTCTTTCATGTTCAGTTCCACAGTGTAACAAATCAAAAGGCTGCTTTCTATCTTTGGGTGCCAGTGCAAATCGTAGCCATCACTGGAAGGAGAGGCGCATGAATTGAAAGGAAGGGGAGGGAGGGGAAGTTAAGGCCTCCGAGAGACACCATGTACGGTACTGACTTGCCACTATTCGGCTGAGGAGGGTGTGCTGCCAAGTCAAATCCCAAAAACATGATTCTGTCTCGTCTCCCACCCCAAAACACACACACGTTAGAACTTTGAGCTGTTCAAAGAAGCAAACACTTTTAATGAAACATATGCATGATGCACAGAAAGAGAAGTTTCACAGTGCATCTGCTGCAGGACCAGACGGCTTATTGAGAGTGTGAAGGAGGAGGAGGAGGAAGAGGAGAAGGGGAGAGAGAGAGATTACTAGTAGATGATGCCAGGGGAGGTTACCGAACCACTAGGGAAGAGAAGGCACATAAAGAGATCTAGCCAGTGAGTTTTCTCAACGTGCAAAGAAGCGCCTTCGTTGCCAGAATGAGCAGGGCTTGAGGTGGGCAATTCATAAATGGCAGGTTCACAGCGTGCCTCCAGATCCTCTTCCAATCGCAGCAGGAAAATAACAGAGGAGAAATGCTAAAGCGACTTGAAGCAGCCATGGAACGTTGGGTTTCCAACACCTGGTAGCGTCTTGACTGACAGGTGTTGCAGCGGTGGAAGCAGAAGGGAACCTAACATTATTTCCCCTGTATCTTCTTGAGTCACATTCAGAGTGAGTAAAGAGTGGAGATTCGGCTTGGAACATCAGGGTGACAGGGCAACCAAGATGGGCAGAGCAACACAAACTATAGGAAGCCAACGTGGGTTATGCCGTGGTAAGTTATCCATAGCTGCCTTGCTCCAAGAAACATATTGTCCCCTGAGGTATGCTGTGCAGAAGGTGTGATGGTCTGGGATTCGGACTCGGATGCTGAACCTGAGGGATCCCAGCCTGCACAGGAGTCCCCGCCTCCAGAACCAGCTGAGCCGGGGCTGGGGCATGAGCCTGAAGGGTCCTCACCTGTGCTGGATCTTCAGGTGCAGGCATCAGCTGAGTCTCCTCTGGCTCCTGAGGTGATAGAGGACCCATTGCCTGCAGGTGCTCCACTCTGAGCCCTGTCAGAGGAAGCTGAGGTTGCCTCTGGGTCCGGTAACCCTCCAGCCTCTCCTGAGCTGTAGAGGCTCAGGGCAGAGAGGCGGAGGGAACTAAGTTCCCGCAGGAGGAGTGCTTGCCACCAGGCCAGGAGAGGCGAGTCACCTGTGGGCCGGGACCGCCCTAGGCCCCAGAGGAGATAAAGGCCAGTCAGCACAGTCCCAGGTGGTGGGAGCAACATTGTTGGTTGCTAGTTCCTGCCTGAACCCTGTCCTGCTTTCCTGCCCGAGCTCCTGACCCGCCCTGGCTCCCTGCTTGCAAGCCTGTTCCTGACTTCACCCGACTCCCTGCCCTGCACCCAGCTTCAGCTACTATGGACTGCCTCCACGTTGCACCTTTGACCATGGACTGGACTCGGACCTCGCATCTCGGGTAACCCACGGGACCAGCACAGAAGGGATGGGGAATCCTTGACCCTCCAGATGTTGCTGGACTACAACTCCCATCACCCTGGCCATTGGTCATGCTTGCTAGGGCTGATGGGAGTTTTAGTTTGGCAACATCTGGAGGGCCAAAGGTTCCCCATTCCTGCTCTACAGTGTAGCACCAAAAGCATTATTTGCATGTGTCCCTTAGCCAGTGGCGTAGCATGGGGGGTGCAGGGGGGGGGCCGGCCTCACCGGGCGCAACATCTGGGGTTAGGGCAAATCCACAGGTTAGGGGGCGCAAATCCACGGGTTAGGGGGTGCAAATCCACGGGTTAGGGAGCGCAAATCCACGGGTTAGGGGGCGCAAATTACTTGCCTTGCCCCGGGTGCTGACAACCCACGCTACGCCACTGCCCTTAGCTACCTGTGTGATCTACCGGTAATTTGATCACATCTGCTATGTACTTCCACTGCATTGTCTGAGGCCACAAACATGTTTAGCCTTCTGAGCAATCCAGTCTGGAATATCTCACAATCTTGCAAATGTCCACAAACACTCCAGGAGCATCTGTCAGAAGTTGGCAGGAGTAATCCAGAATACAGCTTTTGTCTGCTGCGGCCTGACTCTTATGAATTAGGTTACCTGCAGTGGTGCAAACATTTGGTTCCACTGCAACCCAAACACAAGCAGAATGCTATGGGTAGATCTATAGATGCTACAGCAGGAGACCACATGATGAAGGGTGAGCAGACAAATGCTCCCAGAAGAGAATTCATCCCAAGACCTGGTGCTGTGTCATAATACAGTGGTACCTCAGGTTACATACGCTTCAGGTTACATACGCTTCAGGTTACAGACTCTGCTAACGCCGAAATATTACCTCGGGTTAAGAACTTTGCTTCAGGATGAGAACAGAAATCGTGCTCGGGTGTCGCAGCAGCAGTAGGAGGCCCCATGAGCTAAAGTGGTGCTTCAGGTTAAGAACAGTTTCAGGTTAAGTACGGACCTCCAGAACAAATTAAGTACTTAACCCGAGGTACCACTGTAGTGTGAGCATCCCATTGCCACAATGCTACTTCCTAGGCTCAAACCATTTGCCCCATATGCTCTGTATACTAACAACAAGTCAGATTCATTCCCACAGGAGGGAGTGATGACCAGCAACCAGGATGCCTTTAAAAGAAGATTAGACAAATTCATGGAGCATATGACTACCTGTGGCTACTAGCCATGATGTTCCACTGTTGCTGGAAATAAGCCCCTGAACACCACTTGCTAGAAATAGCAGGTAGGGAGAGTGCTGTTGCTCTGAATATGATTCGCTTGCAGGCTTCCCATTGGCTGGCCAATGTGAGAAGAGGACGCTCGATGGGGTGACCTGATCTAGCAGGCTCTTCTTATGATCTTATGAATGGAGCGTTCACCTAAGCAAACTGGCTGTGCCCACCTTAATACCAATCTTTCCCCAAGGCTCCAAGTTTTACCAGGGTCACGAAGAAGGAGGAGGTTGAGAGCTCCTAGCTTCCAGCCAGGTATTTGTTCTCCGCAGTTATAGTTTATTAAGTTTCAACATTTTTAGCATATACAATCCAAACCCAATGACGTCTTTTCTCTTATTTCTGTCGACTTCTCACCCCATTTCCCGTGGAGTTGTTCCTTCTCCTCTTCTGCCGCACCCTATCTTCTACCAATAAAATAATAACCACAGCATTATGATCTAATTCCTTTTGTTGGTCATAGCTCAAATCCTGCTCATGAGTTCATCGTACCATTTCTTTAAGTCAGGCTTCCACAAACTTGGTCCTCCAGATGTTTTTGGCTTACAACTCCCATGATCCCTAGCTAGCAGGACCAGTGGTCAGGGATGGTGGGAATTGTAGTCTCAAAACATCTGGAGGACCAAGTTTGAGCAAGCCTGCTTTAAGTAGTCCAAAAAAGGCATCCATTCTTCCCAAAAACACTCACCATTAGATTCTCTTAATTTTGCTGTTAATCTTGCCAGTTCTGCATGGTCCATTACAGTATCTTCCAGCAGGGTAGTCCTCCCCTTGTGGAAATTACACACAGAGCATCAGTTTCGTGCCAGCATTTCTTGGACTTTTAGAATTTCAGTTTGTCCAAGAGGTGAGCAAGAAATCTAGAACACAACCTCAGTTCCCAGTCCATGGGGGGGAAAGTCCACTCTATCTTGACCAACATTCTGTTCCTCTCAGTGGCCAGTCAGATGAAAGGCTACAAATAAGACATGAAGGCTTTTGTGGTTGTCTTCTTCCATTGTCTAGTATTGTGAATAAGGGTATTCTATTTACAGTTCTAGGGACGCGGGTGGCGCTGTGGGTAAAAGCCTCAGCGCCTAGGGCTTGCCGATCGAAAGGTCGGCGGTTCGAATCCCTGCGGCGGGGTGCGCTCCCGTCGTTCGGTCCCAGCACCTGTCAACCTAGCAGTTTGAAAGCACTCCCGGGTGCAAGTAGATAAATAGGGACCGCTTACTAGCGGGAAGGTAAGCGGCGTTTCCGTGTGCGGCTCTGGCTTGCCAGAGCAGCGATGTCACGCTGGCCACGTGACCCGGGAGTGTCTCCAGACAGCGCTGGCCTCTTGAGTGAGATGGGCGCACAACCCTAGAGTCTGTCAAGACTGGCAGAGCCAGGGATGCGGGTAATGCTGTGGTCTGAACCACTGAGCCTCTTGGGCTTGCCAATCGGAAAGTTGGTGGTTCAAATCCCCACGAAGGGGTGAGCTCCCATTGCTCTGTCCCAGCTTCTGCCAACCTAGCAGTTTGAAAGCACGCCAGTGCAAGTAGATAAATAGGTACCGCTGCGGCGGGAAGGTAAACGGCATTTCCATGCGCTCTGGTTTCCATCATGGTGTCCCATTGCACCAGAGGTGGTTTAGTCATGCTGGCCACATGACCCGGAAAGCTGTCTGTGGACAAATGCTGGCTCCCTCGGCCTGAAAGCGAGATGAGCGCCGCAACCTCATAGTTGCCTTTGACTGGACTTAACCATCCAGGGGTCCTTTACCTTTTACCTTTACCTAGGCAGAGCTGCATCTACCTGTTGTTGTTGTTTAGTCATTTAGTCGTGTCTGACTCTTCGTCACCCCATGGACCAGAGCACGCCAGGCACTCCTGTCTTCCACCGCCCCACAGTTTGGTCAAACTCATGTTGGTAGCTTCAAGAACACTGTCCAACCATCTCGTCCTCTGTCGTCCCCTTCTCCATGTGCCCTCAATCTTTCCCAACATCAGGGTCTTTTCCAGGGAGTCTTCTCTTCTCATGAGGTGGCCAAAGTATTGGAGCCTCAGCTTCAGGATCTGTCCTTACAGTGAGCACTCAGGGCTGATTTCCTTCAGAATGGATGGGTTTGATCTTCTTGCAGTCCATGGGACTCTCAAGAATCTCCTCCAGCACAATAATTCAAAAGCATCAATTCTTCGGCGATCAGCCTTCTTGATGGTCCAGCTCTCCCTTCCATACATCACTACTGGGAAAACCATAGCTTTAATTATACGGACCTTTGTTGGCAAGGTGATGTCTCTGCTTTTTAAGATGCTGTTCAGGTTGGTCAAAACTCTGCACTATGACCTGTCCATCTTGGGTGGCCCTGCATAGCATAGCTCATAGCTTCTCTGAGTTATTCAAGCCCCTTCGCCACGGCAAGGCCATGAAGGCGTGCACCTACCTACCCCTGCTTAAATGTTTGCAGTGGGAATGCACCTGCACTTGTTATATACTTAAAACATTTTTAGCCTGTTCTTCATTGCAAAGAGCCATTCCAGAGCAGGCTATAAATAAAATAGAATTAAAACCAAAATCATATAGACAACAACTTTGAAATAAGTAGTTGAATCTCAATGCATCCAACCTCCCAGTCCACATGAGGACTGCGCAGGATGGCAGCCCAAGAATTTTTTAAGATGGCATATTCATATTCTACACCAGATGCTTAAGTCATATAGAAATACTCTATAAAACCCGATATTGGTTGCCAGGTTATGAATATCGGCTCGTTTTGCGAAGATAGTTTAGATTATGTTTTATGCATAAAAGAGGAAGGGGGGGGGAATGAATTTTAGTTTCCATGCTGAAGGTTCTGTAAGACAAATAGATGTAACAAAACCTGGAATCTTGTGTGATATTATTTTAAGTTTATTACAATGCTAGCAGTTAAAATCATCATGTTGTACTTCTACAATATTTCTAATTTGCAAATCTATTAAATTATTGTACTTTCACACTGCCGAGGAGAATTTGCATTTCAAATAAGGGGAGGGGGGGACCCAACTTCAAAAGCTCTCTCTGTAATCATTAGCCTACATGTTGCTCTGTTTGCCTGCCTGCGTGTAACAAAGTGAGAATGAGAGCGAGATTACAAGGTCTTCTCTTTCCTTTTCTGCGAATCTAACTGTAAGTCGCACAAAGCAGTATCATACTTTCCCCCTGACCTTATAAATACAAGAAGCTGGTGTTGGACCTCTTTGCTGACTCAGCTCCGACATGCTTAAGTAAGTGCCCATAAGTGGCCTGGCTGATGCAAGTTGTGTAATGTCTGAGAAGCTTATTTTTAGAAGGTGGACTGTCAGATCCCATAAGCAGGGGTGGGGGAGGGATGAAAAGCCTTGCTAATGGCTGATTTTGCTGCTGCATCTTCTGGGAAGAAGCTGCCAAGAATGGCGGCGGTGTTGTGAATGGTCAGGGCCGGATGTAGGTTTGATGAGGCCCTATGCTACTGAAGGCAATGGGGCCCTTTATATGTCCAGCTGTCCTTTGTCAACAACAAATTGTTGCTGTTTTTTGTGTGTTGAATATATGCTATATGGTAATTTTCAATACTTTGGCCACCTGATGAGAAGAGAAGACTCCCTGGAAAAGACCCTGATGTTGGGAAAGATTGAGGGCACAAGGAGAAGGGGACGACAGAGGACTAGATGGTTGGACACTGTTCTCGAAGCTACCAGCATGAGTTTGACCAAACTGCGGGAGGCAGTGGAAGACAGGAGTGCCTGCCGTGCTCTGGTCCATGGGGTCACGAAGAGTCGGACACGACTAAATGACTAAACAACAACAACAACAACTATTTTGTTGAGAATTTCCATTCCACCTTAAGGAGCAGACATGGAACTGTTGCATGTCACATGTCTGTTTACATACCAGCACAGCTTGCTGGGTTCTTCCGTTGTGTGTATAGCTTTTGCTTCTCTCTGTCTCTCTGAGAAGACAAAGAGAGAGATGACATGTTTCAAAGGCCTGGAAACAATGCCTTATGAGGAACGGCTAAGGGAGCTGGGCATGTTTAGCCTGGAGAAGAGGAGGTTAAGGGGTGATATGATAGCCATGTTCAAATATATGAAAGGATGTCATATAGAGGAGGGAGAAAGGTTGTTTTCTGCTGCTCCAGAGAAGCGGACACGGAGCAATGGATCCAAACTACAAGAAAGAAGATTCCACCTAAACATTAGGAAGAACTTCCTGACAGTAAGAGCTGTTCGACAGTGGAATTTGCTGCCAAGGAGTGTGGTGGAGTCTCCTTCTTTGGAGGTCTTTAAGCAGAGGCTTGACAACCATATGTCAGGAGTGCTTTGATGGTGTTTCCTGCTTGGCAGGGGGTTGGACTCAATGGCCCTTGTGGTCTATTCCAACTCTATGATTCTATGATTCTTTGTCCTGATTTATGATTAATAAATCCATAGTTGTAGTATGCTTCCACAAGCCTCACGCCTATTCTGTTTGCGCCGTTCGCTCTGCTGAAATAGTGTGCCCTGGCTTTGAAGCCCGGGTCGCTGATTTACATCGGACCAGAGGCCAATGGGTCTCCGCAGTGGGACGGCCCAGCTGGGGCTAGCCATCTAGCCTTGCGACCCTCTGCATGCCGACAAATTTTTGGACCTAATAGGTATCTAAAGCCATTTGCACATGTTGCCATGCAACCAGTCCATTCAGAATGTAGGCACCCTATATATAGAAATGAGCAAACCAGTGATATTTTAGGGAGCAGGCTAGCAGGCGGGGCCCATTACTTACATCATAGGAGCCTACACAACACATAACACTGTTGCTGTATGTAGGTTTTATTTTATTTGTTTTTTATCTTATATTTTGGAAATGTACATCCAGGGTTTTTTCCCTTTAAATGTTTTGGGGGCGCCCAAGAGAGTGGGACCCTAAGCTATAGGTTGTTTAGCTTATACGTAAATCCGGCACTGTGAATGGTGGAAGCAGAGGTCTCTGACTTCCCCGTTCCCCCAGATCATGAGTTATCATTTTATCATGTCATTTGCTGCTGTTCCAGTCTAATTGATGGGCCTCCCTTGGCCAGCCAAGGGAATGAGGTCTTTCAAGTTTTACTAACTTTCATGGCATATTAGAACAGGGGTTGGGAACCTCTTCTCAGAAGCCAAATGCACTCCCCAAGCAACCCTGTAAGCCGCACCCCTCCCTGGTCCTGCTCATAGCTGTCAACTTACAGATTTGAAAATAAGGGACCTGCAGCCTCGAAAATAAGGGATCCGCAGACAAAATAAGGGATTTTCGAAGCACAGGTATGTTCAACTTCTGAGCCCCTCCAAGCCAAAGGCAGAAAGCCCAGCCAGCAGCCAAATGAAGCCTCAAGCGGTGGTTCCCACAGCGCAGCAACCCGGCAAAGGGGATGCAGCAAGGAAAACCACCGTCATCTCTCTGCTGGGAAGCGCTGAGCAAAGGCGAGTCCCCAGGCAATGCGGCCGATTTGATCGGCACAAGGCATGCAAGCTCCACCCCCCAGTCGTTCTTAGACTCCTTATTGGGTGAGCAACGCAGCCAAGCAACACAGTTGGAGCCTCCCTCCTCCCTGGCCAGCAGGGAGGGAGGGAGAGGAGCTGCTTCCTTTGAAACCCGGGAAATTTAAGGGACATCATCAATAGGGGACAGCAGCGGGACACGGCACTGGGATAAGGGTCTTTTCCACCAAATAAGGGACGGTTGACAGCTATGGTCTTGCTTGGCACCCCAAATACTTTTGCCTGGCTGGGATGTGTCCTTGACCCCAGACCCTGCCTCTAGCTTGCCTGAATGGAGGGGCATGTGACTGTTCACACAAACTAGCCTGCTGTGCAATTTGCATTTGTTTCCCCACCCACTTTTGCCTCTGGGCCCGCAAGTGGCCCCCGGAAGTTTGCCAAAAAGGAAGTGTGGCCCTCAGGTACAGGAAGGCTCCTGAGAAAGGAAGTTGGAGAATGAGACCTGCTTACTAGAAGAGGACTATCAGCTGATCCTAATAAATTGGGTATAAAGCCACGTGGATCAGTACAGCTCCCAAATTGGGGGTGTGGCCATGGCATCTCCTTGGAAGCAGGATTATGCAAAAGGGTATTATTATTTTTATTTGCATCCACACAGCAGCACTTTTGAATGGTACAGTCTGGAAGTCCCCACCTTAATTAACTTTCACTTCATTCTGCACAACGTCTGCTGTGGCTCTTAGCCATTGCACTACTCAGAGGAGGAAACAGCTCTCACGAGTACAGTGGTACCTCGGGTTACATACGCTTCAGTTTACAGACTCCACTAACCCAGAAATAGTACCTCAGGTTAAGTACTTTGCTTCAGGATGAGAACAGAAATTGTGCTCCGGCAGCGCGGCAGCAGCAGGAGGCCCCATTAGCTAAACCACAGGTTAAGAACAGTTTCAGGTTAAGAACGGACCTCCAGAACGAATTAAGTACTTAACCCGAGGTACCACTGTACTTCCTTGTGCATTTCTAAGGGTGGGTGTGCTTTCAATGTGCTTCAAATGTGAAACCAGTCCAGAACACTCAGTCAAATTACAGTGGTACCTCTGGTTAAGAACTTAATTCGTTCCAGAGGTCCGTTCTTAACCTGAAAGTGTTCTTAACCTGAGGTACCACTTTAGCTAATGGGGCCTCCTGCTGCCGCCGCGCCGCCACCACGTGATTTCTGTTCTCATCCTGAAGCAGAGTTCTTAACCCGAAGTACTATTTCTGGGTTAGCGGAGTCTGTAACCCGAAGTGTCTGTAACCCGAAACGCCTGTAACCTGAGGTACTACTGTACAAGAAAGAGGGTTCCGGCTAAACATTAGGAAAAACTTGTGGTTAGAGCTGTTTGACAGCGGGGTGGGCTGCCTTGGAAGGGAGTCAAACTCCCCTTCACTGGAGGTTTTTAAGCAGAGGTTGGATGGCCATCTGTAAGAGATTCTTTAAGTTGTGATTCCTGCACTGCAGAGGGTTGGACTAGATGACCCTTGGTGTCCCATCCAACTCCACAATTCTATGATTCTGTGCACGGTGTGTAGTCAGCCTAGTCCTACATACCTGTGTTGTAAACAAAATCTGCCCTTTTTCCCTTATGGGGTATCCAAGAGCCCATATAGAGTCCTTACGTGGGTTCCCTATTGGTAGGAGAAAATAACAGAGAATATTGAGAAGCAAAGCAGCTAGTAAGCCTGATCTTTATTGATCTGTTGCAACAGGGTGCTCCCCTCACATGCAGGAAAGGAGGAGGACCCAGAACCAAGGTGTGCCTGCCCTTATATAGACATTTTAAATTCCCTGCCCTGGAGCTCAAGACCACCCCTCCATACATCATACCTACATCACAGAAAAGGTGGTCTACAACAGAAATCTGAATGTTGTTGTTTTTCCTGTCTGCCAGGTTATCTGATAATGCCTTATCTGATTGCCTTTCCTGGTAGTCTGTCACCCTTTGAGATGGTGATTTCCCAATTCCCGAGACAATGGGAAGGTTCCCTCCCTCCCTCCCTCCTTGCAGAGAAAACATTTGGTCAGTTTGGGAGTCAAAATGGTTTCAGGTTGGTCTTCCTCTGCTGATCTATGTACGTGCTTGGTTGGTACATTTATGAACATTTATTATATATATAAGACCTTAAACTTTATTATTACACCTGCCACTGGAAAAAACCATTTACCCTGCTTCCATTTCCTCTCCATCCTCTTTTGACTCCCTGAGTTTTAGATTAAGCCTCGTCCTTCTTCGTGCCCTTTACCTTTGCCAGAGAAACTGCAAAACCTCTTTCCATTTTCTTTTAACAGCTACTGTTTCAAGCGGGTAAAACTTGAGAAAGGCAGGCAAAGGGATGTTACAGGTCTTTCTCTTGCCAAGGTCCATTTTGCCTTAGGTTACCAGCCACATAAGACTCTCCCGGCATATGCTGCAGCTTCCAAGTGGCAGCGTTAATGAACGCTCTTGACCTTTTAGAGATTCCCACCCCCTTAAATTTTGTTTAAAACAAAATCTGAAAAACAGACCAGGTTTATCTTGCTTGGGTTAGGTGTTTTATTCACTTTAAAAAATAAACTGTGTTTTCATTGTTTAGCTATACTTCCCAACTTAAGTTGTACCAAAATGGCAAGCGCTAGAAGAGGGAGGGGCACCTAGGATTTATTTATTTTTAAGCTATTGTTCTCGTAAATAGTTCTGCCTCCCTGGACCTGACATCCATTCGGAATCTGGCATTTATTAAATTTTGCCGTCCAACTCCAGGTATCTCAAAAATGTCCTTTGGGGGCCACTGGTGAGTCAACAGACCAGATGCTGGCTGCCCTGAGAGAGGTTGATAGAGCCCTCTCTCTTTGCTTCAGCCGGTAAATGTCATTGGAAGGTTGTTAAATTACTTATAATTCCATCATCTCAGGGAGAGAGGGGAAAATAAGTTTTTGCCACAGGGGTGTTATATCAGAGGTCCGTCAGGGAGCAGCTGCTGTTTGTGGAAAAATGCGATGGGTGACTGGCTCTTAAACAGCGAGGCCAGAGGCTAGTTCTCATGATAGGCTGCCCATGCTTTCTTCTTCTTGCCCATGTTGGATGCTTTCATCGGAGTGTAGCTGAGAGATGAAATTCCGACGCAACTTGGCTTGCCAGATCTGACATCAGGAGAGAAGGTTAGGCTGCCGTGATGATGACTAAGGGCAAAACTACACGAGACAGGGAGAGTTTTGTGGCTGGATCTACCCTTTGGCTTTTTCCTTTGGTTAAAAACATCTGTGGGGTGGACAGGGGGTGTTGGTGGATTTGGATTAGAGTCACAGTGCTGGTTGTGGAACGTAGGAACATACAAAGCAGCCTTAGAAGGAATCAGAGCATTTGGTTCATCTAGCTCAGTATTTGTCTACAGTCGTGTACAGTGGTACCTTGGTTCTCAAACTTAGCCTATTCCGGGAGTCCGTTCGACTCCCGAAACTGTTCAGAAACCAAGGCGCAGCTTCCGATTGGCTGCAGGAGCTTCCTGCAGCCAATCGGAAGCCGCATCAGATGTTCAGCTTCCGAAAAACGTTTGCAAACCGGAACACTTACAGTGGTACCTCGGGTTAAGTACTTCATTCGTTCCGGAGGTCCATTCTTAACCTGAAACTGTTCTTAACCTGAAGCACCACTTTAGCTAATGGGGCCTCCTGATGCCGCCGCACCGCCGGAGCACGATTTCTGTTCTCATCCTGAAGCAAAGTTCTTAACCCAAGGTACTATTTCTGGGTTAGCGGAGTCTGTAACCTGAAGCGTCTGTACCCTGAAGCATATGTAACCCGAGGTACCACTGTACTTCCAGGTTTGCAGCGTTCAGCAACTAAGCCGTTCGGGAACCAAGGTTTGTCTGTGCACAATTAGAGCACATGGCTTCCCCCAAAGGAGCATGGGAGCTGCAATTTGCCCCCATTCCCCAAAGCTGCAATTCCCAGCGCCCGTAACGAACTACAGTACCCAGAATCCTGTGCTTTAAATGGGCTTTAATTGTATGGTGAGTAGGCAGCTTACATTGACTGGCAATGGCTTGCCAGAGTTTCAGGCAAGGATCTTTTCCAATCCCAGCTGGAGTTGCCAGGATTTGAACCCAGGTCCTTCTGCATGCAGATCAGATGCTTTGCCCCTGAATGCTTCTCTCCTTCCCGATCTCCTTCTCCTTGACCTGAACTGGCCAGATCCCGGATCCTCCCCAAATTTGCCCAATTCAATTTGGATCCAGGCTTTGGACAGATCAAGTACGTAACTTTCTCAAAACCAGAAGCTTTTTTTTTTGGGGGGGGGGGATTATAGGGACAGAACTACCTAAACTGTATAGAAATTTATTTATGTGTGCTACTACAGCAGCAAGAATGTTACTTGCCCCAAAAAGGAAAGAAGCAAAAGTCCCAGTAAAGGAAGAATGGATACAGAAACTTACAGAATATACAGAAATGGCAAAACTTACCAGAATAATAAGAAATCAAGATAACAAACTTTTTATAAAAGAATCGAAATGGTTTTTTTTTCTATTTAAAGATTTACAGATAAATTGCAAACAGATAAAAACATTAGCAGGATCATTGTAACAACCTGCAGTTTTATAAGAGTATATATTTACAGTAGATAATTAAATGAGCAAGTTAAGTGAATTTGGATATGCAGAAAATATGAAAAAATAAATTTAAGGAACTGCAGAAAGAGGGGGAAGGAAGTCAAATTTTGAAATGTTAAATGGGTTGTAAAATTAATGAAATGTATAAATTTGAAAAGTATAAATAAAAAACTTTTTAAAAAGTTCGTAGCTTTCTCATCTCCATTTCTCAACTGGTGCCCAATGGGAATGTTGCTTCGTGATGTATGTAGTATTGTGTCCTCTTGCTTCCTGGTTAGAAGGGGGGAAATGTCAGCTGGCCAGATTTAATACTCCTAGCATGGGTATTTGCCATTGGGAAATATTCCCAAGAAGGAGAAGGGAGGGAGCGAGAGAAAATTAGCCACTAGAGATAGCAATGGAAGGAACAATAATCTAAACCAAGCAACGCCTCCTGTTCTTAAGAAGAAACTTCTCTCCCGAAGGTGAGCCTGATACAGCTTCTTCCCAGGAGCAAAAGCACGCAGAAGAGAAAGCTTCTGCTCAAAAGCTTAGTGTCTGTCTCTGTTGGTGAAAGGATCCCATCAATGTGCTCTAGAAGCACAGCCAACATCAGTAACGTTGTGAGTAATGTACCATGGTGCTCAGTTAAGATTCCAACCCCTGCTTCAATGCAACAGCTGCAGATGTCAACAGAGGTACAGATACTCTGTTCCTAATTAGTTTCTGATAAAAGAGTCCGATGTGTTGTTATTTAGTTACTTATTCCTCTATCTGTTTGGTGGCCTCATTTGCATTAAAAATGTGCCAAGATGGGAATACTCACCACCTCCTGAACCTGAGCTGCTTTGAAATGTTAGTTTTCTCCCCACACCCCTTGACATGATTACCAACAGGTTTAGAGTTTGAAGCTTAAAACTGTGCAAAGCCTTTGCAAACACACACACACACACACACACACACAACCTGTGCAAAGCTTGGTGGTGTGCACTGAAAGCTTGCTGATGTTCACTGATGCTGAGAGTAGTGTATTAGACAAATGCAAGAAACTCCTAACATTATGGCTTCAAGGAAACATCTTAATTTCCCTTCTTTGCTTATCAAGAGACAAAGCAGATACTCGCATTTAAGGCTGCTGGGCTTTTTGTGGAATGACTCCTCCATATTTATTTATTGCCATCCAATTCAAATATAACAGAAACTGTGGGGGTTAAGGATTGCTGAAGAAGCCATCAGACTTCTTTACTGCCCTCCCCTTTTTACATTAACTTTGCCAGCTCCTGCAGAGGCACGGGTGATGAGATTCGCTCTTGGAAGCTGACAGCAACCATTTTAAAATTGTAAGAATTTTTAATCCATGGAAATTATTGATTTTACAGTCATACCTCGGGTTGAAGTAGCTTTGGGTTGAGCGTTTTCAGGTTACGCTCCGCGGAGACCCAGAAGTAATGGAACATGTGCAGATGCTCAAAATGACGTCACACGCATGCGCGGAAGCAGCGAATCGCGACCCGTGTACGCGCAGACGCAGGTTGCGTTCGCTTCAGGATGTGAACGGGGCTCCGGAACAGATCCCGTTCGCATCCAGAGGTACCACTGTATTTAATAAATTTACATTCTGCCAGTTCCCAGATGGTTTGCAAGCTTTGTTTCAGAACGCAACAATAAAATGCTCCTCTTGAGCCAGGAGTATTTGATTGTTCGTTTAAGAGAAAAAAGGTGGCAGAGCAGCTTTTAAACGGATTGCGAGAGGAAAGCTGACAGGAGCTGAGGAGAGCCTGGTTTGGAATGAATCTTCCCCCAGGGATGAAGATGATGAAGATCCCAATGGAGGAGGCATTGAACAAGGCATTGTGGATGCAGGAGGGCAGGATAACAGTTCAGAGAAGCCGAATCACCACAGGTCAAAAGGCAAGTGTCAAAAACACCTGAAGACAGATAGACTGCATATAAGGGGACTTAATCTTGAGTGACATCCATGATCTGGTGCAAGATGTAAGTGTTGTTGTGTCAACTGAGAGCAGCAACAATAGCATTTTAAATTAAATATACATGTAAATGGTCAATTGCCTAGAAAATCCAACACAGTCACATTTGATTTCAAAAGAGGAAACTTCATCAAAACAAAGAGGTTTGTAAAATGGAAGTTGAAGGGCAAAGTCCAGAGCGTCAAAGCACTCCCAAATGCCCAGGAGTTATTTAAAAACACAGTTCTGTGGAACCTTGGTTCTCGAATGGCTTAGTTGACGAACAAATTGGCTCCTGAATGCCGAAAACCCGGAAGTAAGTGTTCCAGTGTGGTGTAGTGGTTAAGAGCGGTGGACTCGTAATCTGGTGAACCGGGTTCGCGTCTCTGCTCCTCCACATGCAGCTGCTGGGTGACCTTGGGCTAGTCACACTTCTCTGAAGTCTCTTAGCCTCACTCACCTTGCAGAGTGTTTGTTGTGGGAGAGGAAGGGAAAGGAGATTGTTAGCTGCTTTGAGACACCTTAGGGTAGTGATAAAGTTGGATATCAAATCCAAACTCATCTTCCTCCTCCTCCTTTTCTTCTTCTTCTTCTTCTTCTTCTTCTTCTTCTTCTTCTTCTTCTTCTTCCTCCTCCTCCTCCTCCTCCTCCTCCTCCAGTTTTCAAACATTTTTTGGAAGCTGAATATCCAACATTGCTTCTGCTTCAGTGCAGGAATCTCCTTCAGCCATTCAAAAGCCGCGACTTGGTTTTCGAATGGTTTCGGGAGTCAAACATACTTCCGGAACAGATTACCTTTGAGAACCAAGGTACCAGTGTATTAGAAGCTAAGCTGAAGTGTATACCGCAGATCAGGAAAGGTACTATGAGGACGAGTGTGGTTAACAATCAGAGTCAAAGAAGCTATTGGAAGCAGTGAGCCTTACTTCCAAAAACAGAAGTCTTGCCCAAATGAAGAGAATAAAAAGGAACACAAACTTTGGCCAAAAAAAGAGTAAGAGATGCTACAAAAAAAGGATTTGAGGAGTATATTGCTACAATCATTACGACCAAGGATAAGAAGTTCTGGTGGAATGCTCTGTCCCATGAGACCAGGGCCCTGCAGGATTTAACTTCCTTCCGCAGGGCCTGTAAGACAGAGCTATTCCGCATGGCTTTCAATTTGAACTTAGCCTGATCTTTTATTCCCCTTCCTTCCCTCCCCTCCCCCTTTTTATGAAGATTACCCGCTCTGGGACCCCACAGCTAATTCTCCCCTGGTCTCCTTGCTGGCCCAAACAGGACTAATTTAGTCAGCTAGCCCTGCTGATCACCTAATGTTTATTGGATGGATTTCCCCCTAAATTGACTTCACATTTTATACTGTATTTTATGCTGTTTTGTTGTTGTTGCATCAATTAAGTGTTTTAAATTTGTTGTTAGCTGAGCCCAGTTTTCTGAACCAGGAAGGGCGGGGTATAAATAAAAAAAATATTTATTTATTATAATTATTAAATGTATTGGCAGCAGGAGACTGTCTAGGGAGGCTTTGAACCCTGGAGGAGGCCAATAGCCCATCTAGTTCAGCATCCCCTTCTCACAGTCGCCAACCAGGTGTCTGTGGGAAACCCTCCAGCAGGATCTGAACGCAATAGCACTTGCCCCTCTTGTGTTTTTCGAAGCGTTGCTGCCTCCAACCATGAATGCAGAGCTAGTAGCTCTTGGCTAATAACCACAGGTAGCCTGAGCAACCATGAATTTGCCCATTCCTCTTCTAAAGCCATCCAGGTTGGTAGCCACCACCACCTCCTGCAAGAATGCGTTCCATAGTTTAGCTATGTGCTGTGAGCAGCGGTCCTTCCTTTTACCTGTCCTGAACGTTCCAACCTTAGATATTATGAGAGGGGAAGGGAGCTTCTTAGCAAGACTCCCTGCTCCATCCTGTCTCCGCCATGTCTTCCCTCTGGCAAGGCCATTGTTCTGCTGTTCTACAATGCCACTTCAATTACTTATACAAAGGGTCACGTCATGCTTCAGCAGTGAAAAAACGGGCTTTCAAAGATGTTGCTGAGAAACAGGATCTGTGTCTCATTGTATAAGGGAAGGGGGTTGAGAATCCTTGAATACTTGAAGAGCCATTGATGTGGCTGAGTTGTACATTTCAACCCATTTCTTCCTAAGCGATGACAGCCGATTTTCTCTCTCTTCTATTTTGTTTTATGCCGTTTTGTTTTTTAAGTGTACCGCACGCTGGCAGGAACTGGGGTCATGAACGGCAAGAAGCACAAGGACTTTATTAGATTATAACATTTGTATCAAATTTAACTTGTGTGGTCCCAGCTTGATCAAACGTCTGAGGACTTGAGGAAAACGTCTCGCTCAAGGGAAACTAATAGCATATCTGCCCCAAAAAAGAATGCAACTTCTCAAGGGGGGGGGGGAGTTAAGTTGTTGTCAATGTGTTTTATTTTAGGAAGGCTAATTCCTTTCTGCCCATGCTGAAAACATCCGAATCTCAGAGAAAGCAATGGATTAATGGCTTGATGGGTGGCACAAAGCTTCCGCCTTGCATATGTTTGCTGTGATAGTTACCCTTCTTAAAGTGTGTAGGGGGGTGAGTTGTGATTAAGGGCTTTTTTTGGTAGATATGAATGATATGTAGAGATTAGGCTGGGCTAGGAGAGAAATAGACAACTATTAAAAAAACACCAGCCCTCTTCATTATTGCTATACCTCAGCAGGAAAACAAAATCTCTCCGAAATCTGTCTGCAGGAGAGAAGTATGGCTTGATAAAAGAACACACCGAGGAACCACATTCTTAGAATTAAGATTATAAATGAAATTCTCTCTTTCTTTTATAGCACTCAGCTGGGGTGATTGGTGTGAAGGGGAAAATATATTTCCATTTACTAAACACTTTGTAGTAATACACTTGCTTGTTCTGCATAGTTGTGAGTTACGTGGCCTTTCTTGGTTGGTGCTGATGCAGGGTTCCGGTGCAGTTTGGAAGTGAAAGGGATAGATGATGACGATGATTTAAAATGGACTTTCCCATCTATTTGTTTTGTTGGCTATTTCAGTTTGTATGCTGCTTTCCTTTGTATACCAAGGAAGCTGTTAGGCGTCCAGGTTCCCAGCTTGATAACACAGTAAGTGTAGGTAATTAAAAAAGGAGGATTTATTGCAAAAACAGATAGCTCCGGATGGCTCTAACATAGCCTTCAGCCTTATCACTCAAGATGACCCTTCTGAAGACTCCTTCCAGTGTCTACAGAATATATTGAACCGGCGCCCCTTACAGCTTTTGTTTTGCTTCCTGTCCAGCAGCCCTCCCATTCACCGACTCTTCGGACTTATTGGATTAGCTCCAGCCTCTTCCTGTTCTGACAAACTATCTCTGTTCGCTCCTGTTTGTGCTTCCTGAGAGCTTTGACTATGTTCCAGCCTGCTCTCAGCTACAGCCTTATCGGCCTGCCATTCAAGGTCAAGAGGAGGTGAAGCCTGCAGCTGTCAGCTCTCCTCTGCCTGAGTGAAATCCCAGCCTCTCTGTTCTTGGCTGCTTTTTGCAGCAGGCTGTAAACCTTTGCTGGGAGCTGGCATATTCATGACAGAAGGTCACAGCACAACAGCAAAAATCCGTAACCTCTCGCAATGACAATTCAGCACCAATTCACAGAACTGTAGAATTGGAAGGGACCCCAGGGGTCACTTGCCCCTGTATTGCATGGGTGGTGCTCTTTTTGGTAGGGGCAGCTGGGGTGTGCTGTAGCCCAGTGGAACAGCCTCTGCCTGCACGAAGAAGGTGCCAGGATTGATTCCTGGCATCTTCAGGTAGGGCTGGGATCTTCTGTAAGCAAAGCAGACACTCTACGTCTGAGATATGGTCCATCCATGGCTGCTGACCAGGTATTCAGGATAAGCGTGCCAGAGAGCCATGCCTAGGACAGATAGCTCAAGAGAACTCCCTGTTTCTTTGTGTTTCCTTTTGGTTGTTGGTGGTGGGGAAGCAAGATTTGGCTTCTTCTATCTGATCCACAAAATGAGCAGCCATGCCAACTGAAGAAATGATTAACACTTTGAAGCAGAGTCATTAATTGGACTGCCTGAAAGGGTCCAGATGTGCTGCTCTTCTTGTTGCTTCACTTAGGACAATTGGTGTTTGATGCATAACAAAAAAAACTCCGCTTTGAGTCCATATGGAATCTGAGTACCTTCACTATCCACAACCAGCATTGGGTGTTGGGGGTGGGGTGAGCTTAGTTTACTTTTAAACAAGGTGGCCAAGAAATAGGTGGTTTTTTAAGCTCTGGCACAGCAGCTCCCTCCAACCTGCCACCAGGGAAATTGATAGAAATTCAACTCGGTTCACAGTTCAAGGTGAACCTACCAAATCTGCACTTTCTGAAACAATAACAAGAACCAAAGCCCAGCCGTCCCTCGCTATTTGCACCAGCTCTTGCAAAGCAGTTTTCCAGCCAACTAATTTGTAGAAAAATGCATCTGCTAGGGCAGTGTGAGCAGAAATGCATGCATTAGTGAAAGCAACAGTTTTTCTTTTAAAAAAGCAGTTATATTGTGGGGGGAAAGCTTTGCAAAAATGTGTATATTAGGCAAAACTGCATGCAAGCCTCTGTATATTATGAGAAATTCTCTGATGACTTGTTACAATAAATAAATAAATCACAAACTGATATGGGAATGCAGGGAATAGTATTTAATGCCAAGAAAATGAGAACCCAAAATTGACAGATTTCCCCATCCTTATCTGCCACAATGGCCCCTGCTCTCTCCCTGCTGTTTCCAGATCCAGATCACCTGAGCCCTTAGGCAACAGGAGATGTGTGCTTGCATATTGTGTGACTGTATTTGTCTTTCCTTATATTCAAATTCCTGGAACCCTATGGAACGCTCTTTTCTCTCTCTCCAATGGCTCTGTCAATCTTGCTTGCACCTGTTACCAAGCAGAGGAAATGGCTTCTTATAATTTACCCATCTTCTTGCCTGTCGGAGGTGGGGGGGGGGGGAGTAAAAAAAAACCCTCACAAAAGTAATTCTTAATTATTTAAATTGTTTTGTAAAACATAAAATTAAGATCACATCCTATAATAAGCATAATAAACTTAGCAGCGAAGCATAAATAAAATATAGGTTATTAAAGTACTGCAATGAGATGGTAAAGAGCTTATAGGTGCTTATAATTGAATAAGCTGCATGTAAATAATTCCAGCGCTTTTAACTATTTTCAGCCACTGGAAAGGGAATGGTTTGGGGACTGTGCAGAGAAGAAAGGAGCCATTTTTCCCTTTATCATCTTCCCTCCTTTATGAACTCCCCAACGGATAATGAAGTTATGAAATACACAGGGATCCAATTGATGAACACGTGGCGGCATAAAGGTTGGTGATTTTCTTGTCCCTGTCATCTGAAATGGGAAGCCAAACTCAAGATGACACCAAGTTCAGCGCCTTGGCTGAAAGGATGTCATTATTCATTTTAGGAGAAGTCCTAAGCAGTAATGAAGAGGCTGAAGGTTATTGCAGTAAGGAATGAGCTGGCGTCCTGATTTATGTAAGAAGCCAATGTACTGTCTTGCAGAACTCTCTTTTAATTTCTTATAGATCTTGGATTTAGTGGGCAGAATGTAACTCTTCCCCCCCCCCCCCCGCTCCCCAGCCCTCAGCCATGCAGCCAAACGCCAGCAGAACTCTGAGTTCATGTGGTTCATTTCTTGTTGTCCTAACAGCTGTTCTTGATAGTCCTCCCTGCAGGTATCTGTTTGGGGATTAGTAATGCTTCACAGGGTCATACATCACAAGAAGTGGATGTGTAATTACATTAAACATGCTTCATCTCCTTAGATTCACTTATCCTGAATCATTGATATTGGGTAGACTCAATGCCATTTCTCTGTAGACTGTTTTATTTTATGGCATCACAGATTATCCTTGCAATGCGGCGAGTGGGGTGTGCGTGTTGCAGGCTTTCAGGAGACAGTGTTCAAGGTGAGCTTTGCACAGACAAAGTTAGAAGCGAAGGGAATTGGAGAGAGGTCTTGGGGACCCTTGGATCCCTAGTGGAGGGTCCACCAGTCCTTCCATCCTCAGGTTAGGTCACCAAGTATTTGAAATTTCTGCTGCCATCTCATAACTTATCATGTCCCTTTTATAGATTGTACTGCTTTGACAGAACCTCAGCATACCTCAGAGCACTCCCATAAGAATGTAAGTATAGCCACTGGCCCATTAACTCCAGCATCCTGTTCTCAAAGTTGTCAGGAATGAGCCAGCTCCAAGCAAAGGTTTGCAGCCAACTGCAGAAATCTTAGATGTTAGCCAGGCAGGGGAGAGTCGGCTGCTGCAGACTTCAGCTCTTCCTGAGCTTGATGGGTAGGCTGATAAGGCAGTAGCTGAGAGAAGGCTGGAAGACAGCCAAAGCTCTCCAGAAGCACAAACACATGCGAACAGACTCAGAGACAGCCTCTCAGAGCAGGAAGAGGTTGGAGCTGATCCACTAAGTCCAAAGAGTCGGTGAATGGGAGGGCTGCTAGATAGGAAGCAAAACAAGAGACGTAAGGGTTGTAAGTTCAATTTATTCTGTTGACACTGGAAGGAGTCTTCAGAAGGGTCATCTTGAGTAATGATGCTGGAGGTTTTGTTAGAGACGTCTGGAGCTATCTGTTTGTTTTTGCAATAAATCCTCCTTTTTAATTACCTACGCTTACTGGGAACCTGGACTCCTGATAAAAGTGGCCAAACAGATGCCTGTGAGAAACCAGGGAGCAGAACATCAGCACAAGAGTACCCTCCCTCCTGTGGTTTCCAGCAACTAGTATTCAGAAGCATTACTGCCTCCACTGTGGAGGTAGAAGATCTCCATCACGACTAGTAGCCATTGATAAACCTCTCCTCCATGGATTTGTATAATCTTCCTTGAAGGCCATCCATGTTGGTGGTGATCACTCCCAGAAAAAAGAACCGTCACAGCCAGGGAAGCTCCCAAACCCTTAGGTAGCACAGGCTCTGAAGGGAGAAGCAGGTCACAGTGAAATGAGCTCTTAGACATAGGACTTATCCACACTTGCTCTTTGCCATTGGTGTAACTGCCCTCCCAATGCGCTTGTCCAGCTAAGCATCGATGGAGAGATGGCTGGCTATGGTGGAACCCAGACAGACAAAACTGTCTACCACTTCAAGCATATAGAGTACAAATGAAATTCAAATGTACGGTAAGATTCATGTTTCGTGGGAATGAATGCCCCCGTGTTAAAAACTTTTGGAATAGAGTATTCTCCGTTATATCTGTAATCACAGGCCAACTCCTTTCTCCAAATCCTGCCTTAGCCCTACTATCTTTGGACATGGACTTGGGCTTCACTGTGCGCCACAGCGAACCAGGAGGGTTTTTTTTACTGACCACAGCACAATTAGTGATAGCTGAGCAATGGAAAAACAAGACTGAAATACCCCTGAACATATGCGAAAATAATATTTGGGATATAGCAGTGTCTGAGCATCTCACCAGACACAGGAGGACGGTTAAAGGCATAATGAATAAAGACACCTTCCAAGAAATGTGGACCTCTTTTTAAACTATGTTAATGACCAAAATCAAGACCTTCTTATACCAACCACTCAATATTCTCAGTGGAGGGTTTACATTAAGTAATATGTTTGAATGTTGAATGTGTAAGTGTATATCTGGAGACAATGGATAAAACAAACACCATTATGTTGTACTGCTGGATATGTGTTTAATGGTTATTGTATTTGTTTAAAAACCAGTATAAAAATATTTAAGAAAGAATAAAATGTAACTGGTTTGAAAGAGCTTCTCCATAGAAGAGGAACTACATGGAAGTCACAATGCGTGCTGTACTTTGTAGCCGTTAACAGGGAGATAATCTCATGAACAATGGTTGACAACAGTACCAGCTTGCATGCTTTCTTTGCCCTGCAAAAAATGATCCCCTGCAAGCTCTGTGTACCAAGTAAAACATTGTTCTGTATGTTTATTAACAGTGCAATCTGATACATGTTTACTCAGAAGTATGCCCTACTGTGTTCAGTAAGGTTGACTCCCAGTTAAGCGTGCAGAACTGTGAGAAATCTAAGGAGAGAACACAACACAGAGCACAAGATTAAACGGGCAGGTGTAAAGCCAATTGACCAAAAAGGCCACCTTTGATAAAGTCGGGCAGAAAGTCTCTCCTTCGTTTCCTGCATAACGACCCATGAAAACACTCAGACTGGGAAGCCATTGATTAAAAGAGCAAAAGTCACATTTAGATAACACAACACGTTTTTCATATTCCTAGGGGGTGGGAGGAAAGTTCTACCCAGATCATTCACACTTTAGAGATGCAGACAATCGTTCAAGTATTTGCAGCATTCAAAGAAATAAAACAAAAGAGCAAAAGAGATGAGCATGAAAAGTTTTAATGAGAAACTTGTGTCTAGCCTGGAGTAATTCAGTTTTTTTTAATCCCTGTAGCACCACAGAGAACTCTGTAATTTGCTGTAATTCCTTAACATAACACAAACATCCCATGCACTCGTTTTTGTGACAAAATCCCCTTGATTAAATTGTGTTTTGGTTTATTGAAAGTCCTAGGACAAGCCTGTCCAGATATGCAGAATGTTGACATGTGTTTTTAGCTTTTCGTTGATCTTAATTTTTATTTTTGAATGTTTAAACACTGGGTTTTAACTGCTTTTACTGATAATGTCATTGTTTTATTCACTGTAAACTATTTTGGGGGCTTTGAAAAACAATCAATCAATCAAGTGGTATATAATTTTTGATAAGCATATAAATAATCTGTGCATTGCAGAGGAATAGATGACCTTCGGAGTCTCTTCCAATTCTGTAATTCTATGATTCTATGAAACAAAACTAAAAAATGCATCAGTGGATCACATGGATTCATGTGTGTGTGTGTGTATGTATGTTTCAAGTGGGAGTCTTTGTTAGACAAAAGTCATCCTACACCTGCTGTGATTTCTAATGTATTCACGATGTTCTAATGGATGCCAGAATACCCTCCAACGTTTATCCAATGAAAATAGGGACGTCCCATTCCATAATGATAATTTTACTATTTACACCCCACACACATCTTACTGGGTTGCCCCAGTCACTCTGGGCAGCTTCCAACATATTAAAAAACATAAGAAAACATTAAACATTAAAATAACCTCCCCTACGCAGGATTGCTTTCAGATGGTTTGGGGGCCGGGTAACTCCATACCCTCCCACATTTCTCCAGTGAAAATAGGGACATCCTAAGGAAAAGTGGGACATTCTGGGATCAAATCAGAAACCGGGTCTGTAGTTGTGAAAGCAATATGCTACCACCAGGATCAGTGTCACAATGCCTCTGAATACCAGTCACTGAGCTGTTGCTCTCATGTCCCATTTTTGGCTTCCCAACCCAATCTGGTTGGCCACGTTGAAAAACAGGATGCTGCAATAGATAAGCTCTGGGCTTGATCCAGCAAGGCTCTTCTTCTGATCTCAGCTTCAGGATCTTCCAACTTTCAGTGGTTGCCCGATTCATTTCATCCCAGCACTCACGTTGTGCATTGAATTTTGGATTGAGAAGACCAGGCACGTAACCCAGAGAAGGCGCAGCCTGCTCAAGTCCTGCTGATTCCAGTTTAGCCATCTTGCTTCCTCCACCTTGGAACGCAGCCCTGAATTGCAGGTTGGAAAGTTCAGCCATCCTCCCCCCCTCACACACCATGACTTCACCTTCAGGAGGAGGCTGACATCATATTTCATCTGGTGAACCCGTCTTCCTCAGAAGAACAAAGGACAAGATGTGCTACGGCTGGCCATGGAATGGATGGCTTGGCTCCTGAGAGGAGGAAATGAAGAACTAAAACCTCTGATCAGTTGCTCCAAAAAATTATTTCAGCAGCTAGGAAAGCCAAACAATGTTTTGGGTTTTGTTTTTTTTATTTTGAAGGAGATGTTCCAAAAATAAATCCCTCTTGATAATTGCTTTTTAAAAAACCATCTGTCATATGTATTATTCTCTTATCCAAGGACTAATTTCAGTATTTGCATTAAACATACAGAAGAGAGCACAACTTTATAGGTGCCAGCTCAGAGGGGCAGCCAACATAGTGGTCTCCAGATGATGCTCAGACTACAACTCCCATAATCCCTGAGCATTGCCCATGCTTGCTGGGACTGATGGGAGTTGTAGTCCACTGCATTTGGAAGTCACCATGTTTGCTTCCTTCCTACTAAGCAGTGTTTCTCAAAGTTGGGTCTCCTGCTGTCGTTGGACTACAACTCCATCGCCACTACCGCTAGTCCTGCTAGCCAGGGATGATGGGAGTTGTAGTCCAACAAAAGCAGGAGACCCAGCTTTGAGAAACACTGTACTAAGGTAAGGATTCTTTAACATAAATGCTCTCCTCCTACTCTTTTTAAAGAAACGTATATATTTCATATCCTGCTGTATGATATTGTTATGTCCTAAGCTTGGATCCTAGAACAATAGGCAAGTAGGGTCCTAGAATGCAACAACTGATTGGCTTGCAGGAAAAGACCAATCAGGCTCCAGGAGGAAGTTAATCAGCCTATTAGGCTGGTAGGATCGTAGAATGCAACAACTGATTGGCCTGCAGGAGAAGACCAATTAGGCTCCAGGAGGGAAGCATAATCAGCCAATCAGATGGGACTCATTGTGGGTGAACATATCAGACACAGTGATTCTTCCAACAGCTTTTGTTTATTCACAGGCCAGAACAGAACTGAACTGAAGGGTTCAGCCAGGCTGCTTATATAGAGCCCCACTACAACGCAACTGTAACAACTTTCTGTAACTATCCAATCACTGAACATCACTTTCAATCCCTTATTTGCATATGTGGACCTGAGTGAAAACTATCTACAGTATCCCCCTGCTGGCCCAGGGTGAGAACTTCAGTACATAACACCTGAGGTTTGGGGGACAATTCAATCACTGTTTTAAAAGCTGCAATAAAGAGCATGAAATCACTACAGGACTCTGAGTATATTTCAGATATGTTTGTTGGCATCTGCCTGTCTCAAGAGACAATTGAGTATGTCTGCAGGGGTGAAGTCAAACAGCTGTGTTAGCAGCAGCAAAGTGACCTGCTCGGGGTACAAACTTGGGCAGTGTGTATGGGCTGCCCAGATGACAGGACCATTGCCAGCCTCGCTGACCTGGTCCTGTTGCAGGAAAAATCCGAGGGCTCCCTTGGACAAAACAAAGACACCAACCAGGATAACTTGGAGCAAAACAGCAGCCTGTAGGCTTGGCCTTTATTGAACTGATGCATCAGGGTGTTCCCCTCACTTGCAGGAGAGAGGAAAGACCCAGAAAAATAGTGTGCAAGGTCTTATAAAAACTTTTGAAATTCCCCTCCTCTAGGTCAAGCCCACCCCCCAGAAACATCATGCATATATTACAGAAAGGAGGGGTTGAGGGAGGAGTTGGTGGTAACCTGAGTATCTTGTCACCTGGCTGGTTCCTCCTTTCCCCCCTCCCCATGAGTCACTTCCAGGAGACAAAAGGGGAGTTTGCAGTTTCCTGCCCCCTGAGGGAAGATCTGATCATTGTCCTTTGTTTCAGTCCATGCTGAATCCACTCCCATATGCAAGTTCTTTGTGATTTTGATTGTCTTCTGTCTGGGATCATCTGGGCAGGGCTCCTGCAGATGTGCTGGGATGTGCTGAGATGGCGGAGGGATTATGGCTGACCAGGAATAAGTCACCCCCCTTTGTTAGTTCTTGTCATATGGAGTAAAATAAAAAATGGAACAGTGCAAATCCGATGTATGGTTGATTTTCTATGAATTTATAACAGAAATGTGGCGTATGGAGTGTGTGAATGTGTGTGTGTGTGAAGTTTGTACAAGCAGAATGATTGGGGTGGGGGGGTTCCTGCTACAGTCCAAAGGAAAGCAGAGGCATTTGGCACCAGCTTGGCTGCAGGAGTTGCCGGAAGGAAGTATACAAGGCACCATCCAAATGTCTTAGGGACTCTATTCTGGATTTGTGTAGGGTTTACTCCTTAGCCTTTTCTTCTCCTGAAGATATCCTGCAAGGCAATGGAGGTTTAGGATCAGAGTTTTCCTGCTCTTAGGTGGGCTGCCTTCCCAGGTGGACAAGCCCCAGCTGCCCCTCACTTCCCTCTGCAGCACACACAGAAACTAACTTCTTGGCCGGGGAAATTGCTTTGTCCAAAAATGTGTATATTAGGCAAAATTGTTAATAATAATAATAATAATAATAATAATAATAATAATAATAATAATAATAATACAGTGGTACCTTGGGTTACAAATGCTTCTGGTTACTAACGCTTCAGGTTACAGACTCCGCTAACCCGGAAGTAGTACCTCGGGTTAAGAACTTTACCTCAGGATGAGAACAGAAATCGCTCGCTGGCGGTGCGGCGGCAGTGGAGACCCCATTAGCTAAAGTGGTACCTCAGGTTAAGAACAGTTTCAGGTTAAGAATGCACCTCTGGAACGAAATTAAGTTCATAACCAGAGGTACCACTGTAATAATAATAATTTATTTATACCCCGCCCATCTGGCTGGGTTTCTCCAGCAACTCTGGGCAGCTCCCAACCGAATATTAAAAACACAATACGGCATTAAACATAAAAACTTCCCTAAACAGGGCTGCCTTCAGATGTCTTTCCGCATATTGATGAACACGCTTTCTGCATATTGATGAACACCCAAACCCCCTGATGATCTCTCCCAGCGGCTTCATGTAGATGTTAAAAAGCATGGGGGAGAGGACGGAACCCTGAGGCACCCCACAAGTGAGAGCCCAGGGGTCTGAACACTCATCCCCCACCACCGCTTTCTGGACACAGCCCAGGAGGAAGGAGCGGAACCACTGTATAGCAGTGCCCTCAGCTCCCAGCCCCTCAAGACAGTCCAGAAGGATGTTATGGTCCTTATATAAAGATGCACACACCAATTGACATTGAAATCTTGGTGGGTTTTCAGGAGTAGCTGCAAAGCAAACACACTCAGAAACATTTGCAACCCAGAGAAGCAATTGTTTGGGGCTGAGTGGGGTGAAATGAAAGCTAATGCCCTCTTATTCACATATGCGCAAACACTAATGATACTTTAAAAAAGAAACTTTCCTGTAAGGCAAGATTGGGATGATGATTCAGCAGAATAAAGGAACTGTCTCCGGTAAATGGGGACCTTTGGAGCCCACATACCTTTTAATCTACAGCATAAAGACAACTTAAATGTAGGAACACTGTATTTTTAATTTCCACGCATTGCAAGCCTTTTGCATTTGATTTCCTGTGTTTAAACCATATGCACTTAATTTCACTTAACAGCACAGGCTATAGCTGGGTTTGGTCTGAATGTTATATGTTATATGTTATACTGTGAGGTTGCGGGAGAGGTTTTAAGCAGAGAATAGCAACAGCGCCGCAACCGTTTTTGTTCTTAGCTGGCTGTGTCCTGTGAATGAAGATAACTTTTTTTTGCTCTGCGTTTTCACCTGACAAGTTTGTATGAAAGTGGGGAAAAAGCCCTAGAACACTGCCATCTCGTGGCCGATGTGCTGCTCCTACCAAACATTGTTCAAGGACTTCTGCATATAGCAGGTGAAGCGTGCTTAGTTCAGTGCTAAATGGAAAAAAAATAAAAAAATAAAAAGGCAACCTAATTATGAATTGAAATCTCTTGGTGTACAAGGGTTAGAACTAAATGGGGCTACAACTATAGGCTACAAAAATCAAGTGGGTCAAGCCTAAATTCCATCCCATTTTCTGGGAATAACTACAGTGGTACCTCGGGTTACAGACGCTTCAGGTTACAGACGCTTCAGGTTACAGACTCTGCTAACCCAGAAATAGTGCCTCGGGTTAAGAACTTTGCTTCAGGATGAGAACAGAAATTGTGCGGCGGCGGCGCGGCGGCAGTGGGAGGCCCCATTAGCTAAAGTGGTGCTTCAGGTTAAGAACAGTTTCAGGTTAAGAATGGACCTCCAGAACAAATTAAGTTCTTAACCAGAGGTACCACTGTACTGTATAACTACACGGTTGCTTTATGGAATGACAAGAGCCTCACAGCAAAATCTGATGGGCAATATGTTGGGATGATACCATCCCAGTCAGTGCAGGATCCCCCATTGGTTGGGTTCACATGTGAGGAGAAAGGAAGCAGTTGGGTGGGGGGAAACCAGTGCAAACAGTGCTGAGCAGCACTGGAAGAATAAGTTTTCAGAAAACGATTCTACTGCATCAAAATCACTACTTTCAACTTGAATGCTGCAATGGGATAATCTTGAGAGCTTTATTTATTTATTTATCATTGCTTCCTACAAGTTCATCTTTATCATCATCATCATCATCAGCTGTTATGAAAATCTAAGAACATTTCATAGATATAATAGAATTGGAAGGGGCCCTGAGGATCATCTAGTCCAACCCCCTGCAATACAGGAATATGCAGCTCTCCCACCCGGGGCTCAAACCTGCAACCTTGGCGTTATCAGCACCACGCTCTAACCAACTGAGCTATCCAGGTACAAAAGCACTTGAGCATATACTAAAGCCCTGTCCACACTCCACATCTTAAGCAGTGCCGTACCACTTCTAAACATCAGATAGTTGTTTATCTCTTTGACATCTGATGGGAGGGCGTTCCACAGGGCAGGTGCCACTACTGAGAAGGCCCTCTGCCTGGTTCCCTGTAACCTCACTTCTCGCCATGAGGGAACCACCAGAAGGCCCTCGGTGCTGGACCTCAGTGTCCGGGCAGAAGGATGTGGGTAGAGACGCTCTTTCAGCAATATTCCTGAGCTCCTGAGAAATATTCAGCATCTTGGATTTCCATGAGTTCAAGTATTATGAAAGACGGAGGGAAACATTTCTCTATTCACTTTATCGCTGCTGTGCATAATTTTATAAATTTCTATCTTGTTGCTTCTTACTTGTGTTTTCCCTAAACCAAAAAGTCTCAAGCGCTGGATCCTGTCTTCAGAGGAGATTGGGAATAGCCATGCTGCAAGGAGCCCTTGGTTGCAGCACATCTGTTTCCACAGCCTTACCTGCACACAGGATTTATGAGAACCATCCTTGCCTATGCGAACCTGCCTTGAGATGCCTTCTGTCCATCTCCAACAAATCAACTATTGTTCGCCGCCCCCCTTCCTCCCATCCCCGTATAGCGCTGTGTCAAGGTCTGGGAATTTCAGAATTCTTTCGCTTTGGTTATGTAATTGTGAAAATATTTCCTTTGGATGCCGAGTGTGCCCTGCAGAAAAGAAGGGCAGCGAAACCTTTCCTCATTTGCATTACATGCTTTCGCTCTGGAATGAGGCGTACAATTACAGCATTGCTTCGGGAAAAGCTGTACACTCTGGTTGGAAAACAGGATGCTCTTGCCCCAGTTAATTTTCTTACGGGCTTAGGATTTCAAATATCACTCAGAAATACCAACGCTTCTGCTGTTTCATTGACAGATTGATAGCCCACAATGTGGTTTGTAATACTTCAGCAAACATCTTGAAATACTTATGTCATGATTGAGGTAAGGGTTTGGAGGGGAGGAAAACAGTTGGCTCTCTCTCTCTCTCTCTTTCTGCCTGCACTTTTAAAAAAATAATGTTGTGCTTTATAGGATTATTAGCATACTGCTAACCCAAACAGTGGAACACTGTGCAGAGTAAACAGGCATATTTCCCTTTTCGTTAAAAGTTAGGGTGCTGCATGGCTATCTGTTGAGCTGGGGCTGGGAGTTTTTGTGGATTTCCTTCAGCAAACCAGACAACTCGGCCTTTAAGAGCTGGTTAACATTTGCTCCCACATTAATTAATGGAGCTCAATAACTGGGATGGAGGCCAAACAGATGCACTGGCCCACCTTGCCTCAAATCTGATGAAAAAGACATTTGCGATCCTATTTAGGTCTATTCAGAGGTAAGTTGTACAGTGGTACCTCGGGTTACATACGCTTCAGGTTACATACGCTTCAGGTTACAGACTCTGCTAACCCAGAAATAGTACCTCGGGTTAAGAACTTTGCTTCAGGAGGAGAACAGAAATCATGCAGCAGTGGCGCGGCAGCGGCAGCAGGAGGCCCCATTAGCTAAAGTGGTGCTTCAGGTTAAGAACAGTTTCAGGTTGAGAACAGACCTCCAGAACGAATTAAGTTCTTAACCCGAGGTACCACTGTGTTCAGTTCAGTGGGGCTGAACTTGTCCTTGTGCAGCTGTCCTTACCTGTCCCAGGTAAGGACAGCTGCACCTGCCTTGGCCCAGGTTCATTCTCCAGCATCTCCCAGGTACCTCCAGGAGACATCTCCCTGTGAAATCCTGGAAAGCTGCTGCCAGCTAATGTAATTCTGGGCTAGACGGACTTGGTATAAGATAGATTCCTCTGTTCCTTTTGTTTCAAGTGGTGCCTCGTGATAGCATGGTAGTGGTCCTTCCTGTGCCCCTTTGACAAAACATAAAACAGAGGATTCACCTCCCTACCAGCTGAAAACAGACCTTCAAGATACCATAATGTGCATTGAAGACCCTGCAAAAATGATCCTGGGAAATAAAACAACACTGTCTTATTTATTTTAATGCTTCCTCAGCTCTTGTCTGGTGGTTCCCTCCATAACAAGACCGAAGAATCTTTTTTCAGGACTTGCAATCTGTCGTGGGTCACTTGCCAGGGACCACATGCTTGTGGTAGGCGGGGCAACCAATGTTACTCTTACATTGCACACCACAGGATACAGCCCAGAACCCAAGAGCCACATTTCCACATGGACAGTCTTCTGGGGGCCATATGCCAAGGGCGAGCGAGGTCAGAGGCAAAATAATTGTGTTGGTGGATGACACTTGTACATTTGCAGTGTAGGATATTCAGGAGGCTGTGGACTCTCCTTCCTTGGAAGTTTATAAGCAGAGGTGGTGTGGCCATCTGTCATGGATGCTCCAGTTGAGATTCTTGCATAGTAGGGGTAGGACTAGTTGACCCTCAGGGTCCCTTCCAACTCTATAATTCTGTGATTATGTCATTTATTTATTTTATTTAGCTTGCATGAGGTTCCTAGGTGGGTGCCTCCCCAGGCCATGACCAAGGCTTGTAAAGTTTTAGCAAGGTGATTGCATCCTGCACCTTCAGGCAGGGGTGTGGAACTGCCGGTCCGCAGGCCCCCTCCTCATTTGGCTTACAAGGCTATTTCAGGTCAACTGCCCTATGTCTGATGTCATTCATGGCATCAGGTGTGAGGTAGGTAATGAGCTGGCTCAGCCAAAAGGGGTTTGTAGGCACTACCCATCGGCTTACCAGTTATTGTTGGCATCCATCTGTCTTGAGAGTCAATGGAGTATGCTTCCAGGGGTAAAGACAAACCTTTGGAGAATCACAGCGCCTGCTGTGGCTGCAGAGACTGGTAACTTGTAACTGCTGCCTCTCATGTTGTTTGTGCCATGTTAGCAGCACCAAAGTGATTTCTCTGGGTTGCAAGCCTGAGAAGTGTGTATGGAGGTCCTGGGCTGCCAAGATGACAAAACCTGCCTCTTCTGCCTCTCAGCCTTTCAGATGTGGTCCAAAGGAAAGGAAAGCAATATGTTTGGCACCAGCTGGGCTGCAGGAGTTGCTGGAAGGAGGCATACAAGATGCCATCCAAACATCTTAGGGACTCCACTCTGGATTTGTGTAGAGTTTACTCCTTAGCCCTTTCTTCTCCTGAAGCTGACCAGTGATGCCTGCAAAATACTGTGCCAAGCATTCTTTACAAGGCTCTTCTAGGACTCAACAGCCAGGTAATTTTTTGACCTTCTGATCTATGGTGTAGATCTATGGTCTGCTTGCTTTGGCGAGCAGAATGAAAATTTCATTTTCTAATTCAGGTCTGAGGGATCCTTTTACCCAACTAGCAACCTAAGTCTTATTTGTTTAAAACAATTCCAGCCAATGCTGTTTCAGCTATTACCTTTTAATTTGCAACCCATTCCCCAAAAATCTCATTTCAACAGGTGTCTGTGATAGGAAATGATGTGTAAAAAAAAAAAATCAATTTGGGAGAATACAAATGATGCTTTTCTTATGAATAAAGACAATTAGCTTTGGGAATCCCTTGCCCTCCGACTTTTGTTGTTGTTCTTGCAAGCTCTAGAACAAAATGAAATATCTCAGCATATTAAAGCAACTTTATTCTGTAGTGACGATATCCATTAAAGGTCACTTTTAGACATTAGCAAGAACATTTGCAGTTTCACAATCATTTCTCAAGCTCTGAGCACAGACAGTTTCTCATTGACGGCTTCCAAAGGTCTATAGTCTGTTTCTGCTTTAACCAGTTTCTGCCCACAAACATGTTCATGAAGCTGCTCAAAAAAACCAAACAATTGCCAACATTTCTTTCCCTCAATCTGTGCATAGTTCTGTTGCGTGTTTAGTCAGTCTTGAAATAAGTGTCAGATTGGAAGCATATGCCTGTAGCAACTTCTACTGACGAAGGACAATGCCTAAACCGTGTATTGATGATACACTGAGAGCACACACTGGCCTGGTTGACTAGCCATGGCCATTGCACTGGATCAGAGCTTTCCAAACTGTGTGTCGTGACACGTTGGTGTGTCAGCTGCAGTGTGTAGGTGTGTTGCACAAACACTGGAAAGGGGTTGGTTTAACCTCCGGTTTGCTAGTAAAACTGAATTGTGTTGCAGAAATGATGTGTGTCTAAAAAGTGTGTCACCAACATGAAAAGTTGGGAAAGCTCTGCACTAGATCCAGGCAGATCCTAGATCCTAAAATAACTGTGGACAATTCTAGTTGACTTGGAGTTCACCTGGATTAGGCTGAGGCAGCCTTGGATTGCCCCGGGTCAGATCAGGTCCAATCGGAGCAATCTGAGGTTATTAAAAATGAGGATGGTGATCAGGAGGCCACAAGAAGAAAGTGAAGAAGATGCATCTCCTTCTTTCCTCCACCCAACCACGTACTTAATCTGGGTTTTAAACTAATCTATAGCCAAGCCATCCGGGACAGCGGTGAAACGCGCTGCCTTTCTCCGTTCTCCCGGGAAGGCAGGCAGGGGGGAGCAAAGACTTTCGCCCCCGCCCACCTTCAGAAGAGGTCCAGGACCTCTTCTGAAGGCGGGCGGGGGGCGAAAATCTTTGTCCCCCCTGCCTGCCTTCCCAGGGGCTTTTAAATCGCCCCGGACAGCGGAGAAGTCCTCCGCTGTCCCGGGCGATTTTAAGATGCCGCCCGCCAGCATTTTAAGATTGCCCCGGACAGCGGAGAAGTCCTCCGCTGTCCCGGGGTTTTTTAAAATGCTGGGGGTGGGAAGAAAAGCCCTTGTCCCCCCCCCCCCAGCCTTCAGAAGAGGTCGGGGGACAGACTGTCCCCGGACCTGGTCTGAAGGCGGTTTCCCTAGGAACGCATTAATTGATTTTCAATGCATTCCTATGGGAAACCGTGCATCGCAAGACGAAAAACTCGCAAGACGAAGAGACTTGCGGAATGAATTAATTTCGTCTTGCGAGGCACCACTGTATCCAGAGAGGCGGCCTTCAGGCAAGTTTTAATTTTAATTTTCCTTCTCCCACTTAATGCCCCACGCTCGCCCGAGCAGCTTGCAGTCCTCGGTAACCACGGCGACCCGAGGGAGGGGAGGGAACAGGGAAGTCGAGGGCGGCGGCGAGCCGCGATGACGTCAGTGGGCCGCGCCGCCTCGCCCTGGCACGGTGTGAGAGCCCCGGCTAGTGGCGCGAGCTTCAGAATAAGTGGGATCCGCGTGCGCGAGACCGAGATCGCGGGTAAGGAGCTCAGCCCTGGGCAGGAGGAAGCGGGGCCGCGCATGCGGGCCACATCCCCACAGAGAGCGAGCCTCCCCCGGCCCACCACTCCGGGCAGATCCACTCGCATGAGGGGGTGGCGATGGCGACGGCCGGCAGCTTGCCTGCAATGCCATCCCTCGAGCAGGCGAGGAGCCCGGAGGCTACCAGATGCGAGTCCTCTTTCCCACCCTGCTCGGGAGTCCAGAGCACTTGGTCGCATTCAGGATCTAGAGTGGGGAAGCGGGGCTTGTGTCTGGGCTGGACACATTGGGCTGCCTGTGCCGCTCGACCTGCGGGGAGAAATCAGGGTGGGAGTCACGACCGTGAGGCAGGGCTGCCAAGTGTGGCAGAAGAGGACACGGCCGTCGCACCTGTCCTTAGGTAGGAGCTTCTTCCGTGTCGACCTGCTGCCCTAAAGTCTTGGCTTTTTTCTTGGCTTTTTGGCGGTTGGCACAGAAGGAAGGCAAGGGGGAGGGGAAAAAATTGAAACTTACACTTTCGTGCGTCCCTCCCGGCGTGACGCTGCGCGCTGACGTCACGGGGCTGTAATGGTGGTGTGCCTCGAGATTTTTTTCATGAAACAAGTGTGCCTTTGCCCAAAAAAGGTTGGGAAACACTGGCCAAGAGGTTGTCCTATGATTACAGATTGTGGTTAAGGATGGGAGACTTTGACCACGATCCTGGATTTGGACAAGATGCTTCAGGGGTCAGCAAACTTTTTCAGCAGGGGGCCGGTCCACTGTCCCTCAGACCTTGTGGGGGACCGGACTATATTTTGGGGAAAAATAATAATGAACGAATTCCCACAAATTACCCAGGGATGCATTTTAAATAAAAGCACACATTCTACTCATGTAAAAACACCAGGCAGGCCCCACAAATAACCCAGAGATGCATTTAAAATAAAAGGACACATTCTACTCATGTAAAAACATGCTGATTCCCAGACCATCTGCGGGCTGGATTTAGAAGGCGATTGGGCTGGATCCGGCCCCTGGGCCTTAGTTTGCCTACCCATGTAAAATCAAACCTTGACTTAGCTGCCATGTTGTGCTGTGCTAAAAGGACCAAGGGGAGCAATGTGAGGTGAGTTCCTCTCCAGGAGTCTGAACCTTTGCCTGGTCCTGGTAAACCATTGTTTGCCTCACTGTGATGTGCAGTCAAGGCCACTACCTCTACAATAGGAGCTTCACCACAACATTTTTTAGTAGCATCATGGGAAGGGTGTTTCCAGCTACCCCACTCCCTGTCTTTGGAAGTTTATAAGATGCTGTTGCAACAGCTTCCGTGAGCAACAGTTTGTAGGACCACGGTGTCATTTTTGCTGTTGTCAGGAGGTGTAATGTTGTTAATGCAATCTTGTTATATTTATGGTACTGAAATGTTGGATTTTTTATTGTTGTTATATTTCAAGGGAAATATAACAGTACCACTCAAGGGTACTAGATCAAGGCAAGTAATAGTGCTGTTCTATTCTGCCTTGGTCAGACCACATCTGGAATACTGTGTCCAATTCTAGGCACCACTGTCTAAGAAGGATGTTGACAAGCTGGAACATGGGCAGAGGAGGGCAACCAAGATGACCAAGGGTCTGGAAACTAAGCCTTACGAGGAGCGCTTGAAAAAGCTGGGTATGTTTAGCCTGGAAAAGAGGAGACTGATAAGAGATATGATAGCCGTCTTCCATGTGACAGCCCTCAAGATATTTGAAGAGGGAGTATGCTTGTTTTCCCTTGCTCTGGAGGGTAGGACTTGAGGCAATGGTTTCCAGTTACAAGAAATGAGATTCCAACTAAACAGTCAGAAAAACTTTCTGACAGAAAGAGCTGTTCAAAAAACAAAACAAAACAGTGGAACAGACTCCCACGAGAGGTGGTGGACTCTCTTCCCTTAGAGGTTTTTAAGCAGAGGTTGGATGGCCATCTGTCATGGATGCTTCAGCTGAGATACCTGCATTGCAGGGGTTGGACTCGATGATCCTTGCATCCCTTCCAACTCTAGGATCTCATGGTTCTATATTTCCTGTTGTGTTGTTGTTTTGTTATGTTCTTATGAAGTTGTTCTTGTGATGGTTGAATTTGAGCTGTATTCATTACTTCTATGTGGTACACTTCTCTGAGGGCCTGATGCTTTTTGTGAAAAGATAACATACAAATAACATTATGATGACAATTTACTTCTTATTTGGTTTTATTACATTCTTACACCATTCACCCATCATGGATCCCTAAGGGGGCAAATGGGTGGTTTCCAGGTGGTCACCAATCCAGGCATTGACCAGATCCAAACCTGCTTAGCTTCTGCAGAGTGCCGGCCTCATGCGCCTTGAGTCCATACCTGGTGATTTTACACATTACGGGTAAAGGTAAAGGTAAAGGGACCCCTGACCATTAGGTCCAGTCGTGACTGACTCTGGGGTTGCGGCGCTCATCTCTCTTTACTGGCCGAGGGAGCCGGTGTACAGCTTCCGGGTCATGTGGCCAGCATGACTAAGCCGCTTCTGGCGAACCAGAGCAGCTCACAGAAATGCTGTTTACCTTCCCGCTGGTAAGCGGTACCTATTTATCTACTTGCACTTTGACGTGCTTTCGAACTGCTAGGTTGGAAGGAGCAGGGACCGAGCAATGGGAGCTCACCCCTTTGCGGGGATTCGAACCACTGACCTTCTGATCGGCAAGTCCTAGGCTCTGTGGTTTAACCCACAGCACCACCCGCATCCCGATTTCACACATTACATAGCACCAGACCTGGGTTAGCCACTGAGTCTGCTTTCCACAGAGAGCCACTGCCAATCTCAGCTCTCTGACAAATGCAGCAAATGAATGGTGCATGTATTTTCAAAGCTGACATTTTCAGGTGCTCTCAAATAACTTAGCTGATAAACCTTTTAAAAAAAATGTAACCCTAATCTATAAAAAGTTACAAAGTTGGCACCATTTAAACCTAACAAATTAATCATGAAGTGTGAAACCTCCAGTTTTATTTTCAAGGTTGCTTCTGACTAATCAAGAACTGACCTCACGTTTTAGGGGCATTTACCTGTAGAAGTGGATCTACAATTTTCACGAAGGCAGAATTTTCTAAGTTGGTTGTTTGCATATATCTTCGAACATTTCTCCTCCATTAATCTCAAGCCACTTAAATTAATCTCTATAATTTTTTAAAAATCAGTCATTCTGAGAATGTGCGAATTTGTTTTCCACCTAAAGTACATGGTCTCCCTTCTTAAAGTACTAACCAATTTGCCATTGGACAGATTAATAGCCCCCCATATAAAGTACTGACTGACTTAACTCAGGGTCAGGGTCAGGCTCCTTCTCAGGCATTTCCACAATATATATCTTACTTTCAGAAAGTTTTTCCGAATGTTTAGTCAGAATCTCCTTTCTTGCAACTTGAAGCCATTACCTTGGGTCCTACCCTCCAGAGGAGGAGAAAACAATCTTGCTCTGCCTTCCATGTGACAGCCCTTGAGATATTTGAAGATGGCTCTCAGATCTCCTCTCAGTCTCATCTTTTCCAGGCTAAACATACCCAGCTCCTTCAACCGTTCCTCAAAAGGCTTGGTTTCCAGACCCTTGATCGTCTTGGTTGCTCCCCTCTACACACGTCCCAGCTTGTCAACGTCCTTCTTAAACTGTGGTGCCCAGAATTGGACACAGTATTCCAGGTGTGGTCTGACCAAGGCAGAATAGAGTGGTACTATTACTTCCCTTGATCCGGAAATTATAGACCTTGTAGGCAAGCAAATCGGTACCCCACAGGAATATACTCCCCACCCCTGTTGCTGGCCTGCCAGATGGGCGGCTCACTGGGACCCCCCTCCCCCAATCTTTGTTGGCTGTACAGTGGTACCTTGGGTTACATACGCTTCAGGTTACATACGCTTCAGGTTACAGACTCCGCTAACCCAGAAATAGTACCTTGGGTTAAGAACTTTGCTTCAGGATGAGAACAGAAATTGTGCTCCGGTGGCATGGCAGCAGTGGGAGGCCCCATTAGCTAAAGTGGTGCTTCAGGTTAAGAACAGTTTCAGGTTAAGAACAGACCTCCAGAACGAACCCGAGGTACCACTGTATTCCATTGGCTGCTGTCCCAACTCAGTTTCCCCAAAGTGATGTGGGGGCTGGTGCTTGGAGGGCCAGTTGTCATAATATTAGAATTCAGGCCCATCCAATGAAACTGAGAGTTAGAAGATTTAGGACCGGCAAAAGGAAGTATCCCTTCACACATCTGATGGAGCAAACTTGTTTTCTCCTGCTCTAGAAGGTATGACCCATACCAATTGATTCAAGTTACAAGAAAAGAGATTCCAACTAAACATCAGGAAGGACTTTCTGACAGTAAGAGCTGTTCAACGGTGGAACAGACTCCCACAAGAGATGGTGAACTCTTCTTCCTTGGAGGTTTTTAAGCAGAGGCTGGATGACCATCTGCCATGGATGCTTGAGCTGATATTCCAGCATTTCAGGGCATTGGGCTAGATGACCCTCTACATGCCTTCCAACTCTAGGATTCTATGATTCCATAACACACAGTTAAAGTATGGAATTCACTCCCACAAGATGATGGCCACCAACCTGGATGGCATTTATAGAGGATTAGATGAATTCATGGAGGAGAAGGCTATCAACAGCTACTAGCCATGATGGTCATGTTCTGCCTCCACTGTCAGAGGCAGTATGAATGCTAGCTCTTGGGAATTTGGAATGGAAGGATCCGTCCATTTTGGCTCTCTTATTTTCCTGTTTCCCTCATCTTAAATCCACTGCTCCATGTTTCTTCAACCATTTGCCATTTAAAAAATCATTATGAAAATTCCTCAGTGTTTCAGTGCAAAGTTAGATAGCACATTTTTGTATGCAGTTTTGCAAGCAATTTCCCCTAATATCATGGCTTTTTGTGCGCTTATTTCACTATAATGTATTCATGCCCTCTATGGCCTACGACCCTTGTACCTACGGGACTGCCTCTCCTGGTATGTCCCACAGAGGAACTTACGGTCTTCAAACAAAAACATCCTGAAGGTCCCAGGCCACAGAGAAGTTAGGCTGGCCTCAACTAGAGCCAGGGCTTTTTCAGCTGTGGCCCCGATCTGGTGGAACGCTCTGTCAGAAGAGACTAGGGTCCTGCAGGACTTGACATCTTTCCGCAGGGCCTGCAAGACAGAGCTGTTCCACCAGGCCTTTGGCCAGGGCACAGCCTGACCCCCTCCTTTGGCAATCTTCACAGAACTTTAGCTTAATGGTTGCCATCAATTTGAGTTGAATTAATTTTAGAATGAAATGATTTTAGAATGTTGTACTATTTTATTGTTGTTAGCCGCTCTGAGCCCGGCTTCGGCTGGGGAGGGCAGGATATAAATAATTATTTATTATTATTATTATTATTATTATTATTATTATTATTATTATTATTATTATGTCTGTGCACACTTTATCACATTTCTGCACACATCACACAGCCGGAGAACTGCACTGCAAAATTTGGATAAGTGCAGATTCGGAAGCATCCCTGTGTCTCAGTTTCCATGCTGCTTCATATTTGATAAATTCACCTTTAAAAGTGAAAACAAAACAAAATTCCTTCCAGTAGCACCTTAAAGACCAACTAAGTTAGTTCTTGGTATGAGCTTTCGTGTGCGTGCACTATGGCAGACCAACACGGCTACCCATCTGTAACTTTAAAAGTGAACTGAGCTGAGTTTCTTCCCCATCCCTACTAGGAATCACAGGTGGGGAGAGTGTGATTGCTTGGCCATTGGCCTGATCCCCCAAGGCTCTTTTTTTGTTCTTACTAGAAGGGTGGGGGTAGCAGCCAGCAGATTTCTGGAGGGTTGACTCTGTTTCCCACAATATGAACAGGGATGCTTGCATAGCTTAAGAGACCCTACTTCAAATCCTCGCCCCAACCCCAGTAGTTTTTTGCCGCAGGTGATTTCCGCCTTGAAATGGAAGAGGGCTGCCTCTTTAACATACAGCAGCCCTTGTGTTTCACACAGTCAAAACAAAAGCCGCTCCCTGCAAAAAGGGGTGCCCATTTGATTTCCAAGAGCAGCAAATCAGCCATATAGCTACTGGTAACAAAGTGAAATTCCCAAAGGACTGTGCTGAAAACTTTACCCCCAATATGTCTCTGTTTGGAAGTACGTGGGTGGATTCTGGCGGGCGATGTGGAGTGCAACTCGGTGTTTTTTTCCTGACTCCTCCACTGCTGCTCCTTCTGATGGCAACCAGCAGCGTGCTGAGAAAATGTTCGCTCTTAAAATAAAACAGGGAGATGCAAGGGTGACCAGATGTTCTGGGCACTGGATCAAAACAGCATTCAGAGAGGGCATCTCTTATAATTAAAAAGTGGTGGGATTTCTGGGGGCTTCCCTATCTGTCCATGTAACCCTTCCGGCTCTTGGAAGCAACAGCAGCAACAAAAATACATCTCTCTCTTCTCTCTCTCTCCCCACCTTCCCTGGTAATGTCTCTCTCTTCATCTATTCGGCCGATGGAAGCATAGTAAAAGTACTGTTCTTGCGTTGAACTTGGGTTTGCACAGGGCATATAGTGCAAAAGTGAAAAGGCTGAGAGTCATGGAGAAGATGGACAGCATGGAGATCCACACTGTCCCCTCCCTGTGGCAATCAGGAATGTGGAGACTCGTAATGTCTCTCTGCATATTAAACTATTAAGCGTTTACAGAGAAATGATTAAAGTTCTGGCAGAGCCTAGGACTTGCCGATCAGAAGGTCGGCGGTTCAAATCCCTGCGATGGGGTGAGGTCCCGTTGCTTGGTCCCTGCTCCTGCCAACCTAGCAGTTCGAAAGCATGTCAAAGTGCAAGTAGATAAATAGGTACTGCTCCGGCGTTTCCGTGCGCTGCTCTGGTTCGCCAGAAGTGGCTTAGTCATGTTGGCCACATGACCCGGAAGCTGTAAGCCGGCTCCCTCGGCCAATAAAGTGAGATGAGCGCCGCAACCCCAGAGTTGGTCACGACTGGACCTAATGGTCAGGGGTCCCTTTACCTTTATCTATCTATTTAGATACTACAGCTCTCAGACTAATATGAAGATTGGAATGTAGTTATCGGGGCTGTGCATAGACCCCATACCCTCCAACACCCCACTGATCAAAACTGAGATGCTCGTATTCTGGTCCCAAGCAGCCAACTGTTTCTCTTCAACCAGGCCTTGGGCTGATTAATATTATATGGTCTTTTTGACCCTAAAGGACTATTTTGAGTTGAACCTAAATCCTGGAATTGAAGCAAGGGTCGTATGGGATGCAAGTAAAGCGGTAATGCGAGGTTTCTTGATTCAACAGAATTCTATCAGGAAGAAAGCACAGAATGAGAAAAAGGGAAACATTCTGTCTCAATTAAAGGAGAAAGAGAAAAAACTAAGATGTAACCCCAAAAAATCAACAGATTCAAAAGGAAATCAAAGTGCTACAATCTCGGTATTCACAAATAGTAAACCAAGAAATTGAATGGAAACTTAAATTGATGAAACAAAAGACTTTTGAATCAGCAAATAAATGTGGAAAATTACTGGCTTGGCAATTGGGGAAAAAGCATTCTATGGTCTTTGAAATGTGTTTCATGGAGTGGAGTTATTGGTTTGCTGTTGTTTTATTATGTATTTTGTCTTTTCTGTGCTCTTCAGACAAAAGGCGCTATACAAATTTAGTAAAGGTAAAGGTAAAGGTAAAGGGACTCCTGACCATTAGGTCCAGCATGGCCGACTCTGGGGTTGTGGCTCTCATCTTGCTTTATCGGCCAAGGGAGCCGGCGTACAGCTTCCGGGTCATGTGGCCAGCATGAATAAGCCGCTTCTGGTGAACCAGAGCAGTGCACGGAAACGCCGTTTACCTTCCCACCAGAACGGTAGCTATTTATCTACTTGCACTTTGACGTGCTTTCGAACTGCTAGGTTGGCAGGAGCAGGGATCAAGCAACGGGAGCTCACTCCCTCGCGGGGATTCGAACCGCCAACCTTCTGTTTTTTGTTTTTTTTTAAAGATATTTATTGAAGTTTCAAAAAAATATATATAAAATAAAAAGAGCAAAAATACAAACACAGACAACAACAAGTATAATTTTGATCCCTTATTTTCTTAATTCCTTACTTTCCCGACCTCCTCATACCTCCCCTTTCTGTATTCCAATTTCTAATTATTTAATTCAGCAAATCCCCCCCCAAAATTTCTATTGATTTTCAACATTTCTTTTCTTAATTACATAATCATTACAGCTAGAAACCACTTAATTTCTAAACCAACATCGTTCTAACATTCAATAATTTTACAATGTTTTTTAAGATAGTCCTTAAATTTCTTCCAATCTTCTTCCGCCGTCTCCCTCCCCTGGTCTCGGATTCTGCCGGTCATTTCTGCCATGAATCGCCAACCTTCTGATTGGCAAGTCCTAGGCTCTGTGGTTTAACCCACAGCGCCACCCGCGTAGTAAAAATTAATTTTAAAAAATTGTTGGCCTGGGGGTAGCCACCCACTCAATATGTCCTCCAAGCATTTTGGCACCAGGGCTAAGGACTTTTTCAATGTTTTATGAAAATTAAAATGGGGTTTAAAAATGTTAAGGGTGACAGCCTGTACTTCACTTAAAGAGGACTACATGAAAATGAAGTATAGCTGGCATTTAATACCGGTTAAATTGGCAAAAATGTTTAAAACAAGATAAAATAAGTGTTGGAAGTGTAAAGAAGCAGAAGGTACATTTTATCATATGTGGTGGCAATGCAAGGTTATTAAAACTTTTTGGGAAATGATTTATAATGAATTGATTTTTTTTTAAAAAAACAGAACCTTTGTTAAAAAAAACCAGAAGCTTTTCTATTAGGTATTACAGGAATGGATATACCTAAAGAATATAAGAATCTGTTCATGTATGCTACAATGGCTGCACTGATATTGTTAGCCCAACACTGGGAAGAAGAAGGAGGAGGAGGAGGAGAAGGAGAAGGAGAAGGAGAAGGAGAAGGAGAAGGAGAAGAAGAAGAAGAAGAAGAAGAAGAAGAAGAAGAAGAAGAAGAAGAAGAAGAAGAAGTCCCCACTAAAGAAGATTGGCAAATCAAGTTAATGGAGTATGCAGAAATTAACTGGGAAACTTAGAAATCAAGATGACGACAAATATAAAAAAGAATGGAAAATGTTTATTGCATATGTACAAAAGCATTGCAAGGAAGTTAACGCATTAGCAGAATTTTAAAAACACTTGTAAGATTATGGAGAATGTTTAAACCTGGAGGTAATCAGAGATAAAGACTTTATTGACCTGCATAAATTAAGACAACACAAAGGGACCAGGGGAGGGAGGGGAGGGAAGTCGAGGGATTTGAGCAGCCCCAAAATGTGGATTTAATACTTACCTGTATGTGAATACAGTTGCTTGAAATCCTCTATTTTATGTTTAACTTTTAATTTTTTTCTTTTCTTTAATGTGATGATTTTGTTTAATTGTGAAAGTTAATAAATACATTTATGAAAAAATAAAATATTAAGGGGGAATCAATACCACAAAGGATCAAATCCTTCTGCTTAGCAGCATTCCTTGACTCGTGGTTACTGAAATCAACCAAGTGGTTCAGAAAAATCAGCAGGGTTACAGTCCACCCACCCTTTTCCCAAGGCTAGTCACTCACCAGAGCAGCCAAACAAATCTTATTGCTGAAATCGGGTCTTGAATCAGACTGAAAATAGATCCACCTACTCAGTTTTGTCCAAAAGTGTCCAGAGCAGCATGGCACCTACCAGCTCGAGCTCCATGCAAAATAAGGGATGCCTAAAAGTGGTTAAACTCTCTCATATTTGCTGGTATGCCTCCTGGAGTGTTGACCCCTTGACCTCAGGAGGGAGTCAGTGAGAAGGAAGACAGTGGATGGTGCCAACTCATCTCAAAAGGCCATCCATTTTCAAGATATTGGCCAAGTTTTCAGCCCACGGTGGCCAAGTCTCTCGGGGTTATTCAGAGAAATCATTTCCTGTGTAGCAAGATCTCTTTTTTCCCTTTCCCTTTTTGCTATTACATGTTTTAGTTAGGCCCTTAACGCTTTCAAAACCAAGCCATTCTGGTGAATGATCTCCCAATTTCCAAACGGAGGTGCGGAGGGGAAACGTTCTGCTAAAACTGAGTCGCACAAAAAAGGCCACGGACAAGATTACAGACATCGGCACTGTTACAGGGGCATTATCCATAAAGCATGTAATCCTATCCAAACCTCCCTACAACAGTTTCACAGTATGCCAGAATTATTATTCTTCTTCTTCTTCTTCTTCTTCTTCTTCTTCTTCTTCTTCTTCTTCTTCTTTTAAAAAAAGGGATATTTTCTATTTTCATCCCATGATCCCATGTAATACATAGTCTTGGCATTTCTTATCACTTCCAACCATGCATTTCTCCATTTTTTTTAATGTTTGTTCCAAATTTCAGTTCTGTGCATCCTTTTTTGCCTTAGACCAAAAGCCTATCGCACATTTTCATCATTTTAATTAAACTGGGGCCAATGCAGGGCAAATGTTTGATTTTGACTCAAAAGGTGCATGCAAATTACGAATTCTTGCCGACTGAAGAAAGAAAAGGGAGGGGGAAAATAACGCACATTGAAGACTGCCTCCCGCTCCATCCTCACCGGATAAAATAAATAAATAAACGAGCCAGGCAAATTTATGGCTGAACATCGTTTGAAAGAGGCAGCTGTGTTTGGAATATTTTTAAATGCATGTTCCTTGGTTCTTCTTCTTAATACCAACAGCTGACATTGCCCCTCTATTCTCTATCCTGTTTCCTTACCCTCGGAGGCGTCCATGACAGCCCCATCTTGGAATGGTACATGGGAAAGTACATAGGAATGGAGGAAGGGATGGGTGACTAATTTTATTTCACTTCACAATATGAATATGCTCCTTGATTGTAACAAAACCCTAAAGCTGTTTACAAAAAGAATAAGACAATGTAACTATCAGTAAATACATTTTTAAAAAGCACTATTTAAAACATTCAAAAAAATAATTCGAATCAACGATAATCTATAAACCAGATTAAAAAGCACATCAACATTCTCCATCTCTGGGTAGACCTGCCTAGACAAAACTGTTCTTCACATTTGCAGTAAAGCCTGATGTCTATAGGCATGAAGTTCCAAAGTTTATGTGCTGCCACACGAAAAGATCACTTTCCTACAAATGTGGAAGAAGTATTATGTGACACCAGAAACAGTTCCACTCCTGCAGATCGAAACAGCCAAATGGACATATATAGAGTAAAGCGATCATATGTAGATTGTAGGAGTCAATCCCACATCTGAAATAGACATGGAAAGCATCAGTCTGTGTCCATGTCCAAAGAAACCCAGACTGTGAAATCAATTATTATACGGTTAGAACCATTTGTGCCAGGTTTTCATTCCAGGATGGCCATTTCCCAAAGGTGTACCCAAGGGGAAGGTGAATGGGATACTTCTTCCAAATACTGGTCCTGCAGCAGAAGATGATTAGTTGATTGACTCAAGAGTGACCTTTTTTCTCTTGGACTCTAACTAACTGGTTCAGGCATAATTATCCTAAGTGCCACCTGGAGTTCCATTCTGGAGAAAGGCACGATAAAAATATTTTAGAATGACTAAATCTACATTAGATAAGAGCCTTAGCTACTCCATTCTCTTTGCCTTCTCTATTCTGAATGAGGACAATGGCTTGGCTTCATGATTGCCTTCTATTATGTTCCTAAGGTCTTCCGTAGCCCACTTTGATGTCCAAGGTTGCATAAAGCTTCTTAGAACTTCTGTGACATCAAAGCAGCTGAACAAAGAGCAGCCTGAGGAGCCATGCAGAGACTCACTGTGCTATCAGGCAGGTGATGGCATCAAAAGATGCAAGGCAGGTGGAGAGATATGAGAGGCTGAGGAGCAGGCAAGAGTGGAGAGGTTAGAAGAGAGTGTTGCAAGCAGTGGTGTAGCAAGGGTTGCCAGTGCCCTGGGCCACGCAGAGTGGGGGGTGGATGGGAAGGAGGGAAATGGATGTAGTACACATGTACATTCAACTGCCTAATGGTGTCACCCAGGAGATCGAAGCCACAGAGATAAGAAAAGAAGAGTCTGGAGAGTTCACTTCCTGATTTGCATGGAGAAGCTGTTTTCAACAGAGCCCAGAGATGGAAGCGCACAGCTGCACCGGGTATTGAAATTTTGCACCCAAGGCAACCACCCTTGCGCTTCCCTCTCCCCCATGCTACACCACTGGTTGCAAGGCCATCAGCACTGTTCGGAAGGCCCAGAGCCATCTGTCACAGCCTCATTCATAAATTTGGGAGGATCCTGCATTTATGCAGGGTGTTACATGAAGGAACACTCCTGTCCTCTTCAGACCTGTATGCTATATTGTGTTCCTTTCAGCTAAGGTGCTGTAAATTCTAGTGAGTAAGGATATCGGTAGCACACCTGCACAATGGAACCTTCAGGAAAATACCCACTTGAACAGCGTTCCAAATAACAGGAAGGCATTAATTGTCTCATACTGTTGTCCCCACCCACCCACCCACCCACAAAGACACTTGCAAATGGGAACAGCTGATACATCAACAATATGTGCACACATGTAGCTGTTTAGTATGCAAGGCACACTTCAACATGCATAGGCAGGTGGATATCGATGCAATTAGCATATCTGAGCACATAGGTGCCAATTTGCAAATACCCCAACTGCAGGTGCATGGGCAAATACTGCTGGAATAATCAATGCATCCACATTTAAATTTTCAGCCTATGGGGCCATGTCTATTTATGAACGTATGTTTGCAATTTGATAGTTAGTGTAGTAGCACTGCTGACTGATGCGGCTCAAAGTGTGATGTGTTATATGGATAGGACTGCCAATTTCCACAAATATAAGCTTGTGATAAGTATGTGAATATATCACCTTTGAATTACTAACCTTCACAAACACTCATTCAGGGATTTTACTTGTCCCTTCCACTGTCATTCCAGCAGACTGAGAAGGAGTCTTTGTGATATTCTGCTAATCTCTTTGGCAGCAAGTATCATTCTGCTTTGGCAATATTTGACAGGTGGAACATCTACCAATGGTTCCTGGTTCAGGATAGCTCAGCTACAGCAGTCTAGGCACTGGTTGAGGAGATTCACCCCTCCCATATCCAAGAATCTCCTGAGGAGTCTGCTGATTCTCCAGAGAAGAGGAGGCGTGTTCTCCTCTCTACTTATTCTGCTTAGACCTACTTAGCTCTGTATATAGTTGTATTATAGTTGTAGTTATAGAATAAAGAAGATATTCTACAGAGATGCTCTCCGAGTTGTTTATATACTCTGCTAGACTCTGCTGTGCGACGACTGTCTTCTTGTGGAAGTGAATCCGGTGCTCACAACTCTAAGCTGTGAGTCCATAGCACTTTGACCTGTTCCTGTGCAGAAGGTGGTCTCTGGAAGTGCTACCCAGCTCGCCTAGCCCAGTCGGGGCTGAAGTGAATGAGTCCAGTTCGTGGCACTGGCTCTAGGGCGATGCTGACACTGGTAACCTCCCGACTGGATTACAGCAATGTGCTCTGTGTGGGGCTTCCCTTAAGGCAGGTCTGGAAGCTGTAGCTGGCACAAAATACTCTTAAAGGGCCTGACCTATTGACACTGCAGAACACCTGTGCTGAAACAACTGCACTGGCTGTGTGAGAGTTTTTAGTTTTTGCTATTGGCTTATAAGGCCCTGAACAAGTTGGAGCCTGGTTGCTTCCAAAGCATTTTACCTTATATATCTCAGCTCACACACTGGCTACTCTTAGTGGTGGTGTATGTTCCTGAAGTTCACCTTCTGTCCACTAAAACCAGGGCCTTTAGTGTGGTGGCACCTGTCCTTTGGAATGTGCTTCCAATGAACACCAGGAGGCACCTACAGATATTGCCATTTAGGTGCCTTATTAAAACTCATCTTTTTACCTGGGCTTTTCATGAATGGGGATCCGGTTAAGTTGACGCATTAATCTGATCTGCCTATTTGTGCCCATTTCATGAACGTAATTTTATTGTTGATTTATGCTGCTCAGTGCCGCGAGATATTTTTCTCTTAATGTTGGCAGTGTATAACTTTTTTTTTTTGCAGATAAGTAATAATAACAATAAATGGGGACTTAATTCTACAGAATTAAGGCTCCAGTGTAGCTGGAACTCTGCAGAACAGTTTCCCATGTGTATAGATTTTCCTTCAGGCTGGTTGGGGAGCTTCTCCTTGTGCCAATCTTGCTCAGGCAAGTGAGGGGGGAAATGCTTAGTTGAGCTTCTGGTTGCTTTTGACAAACAATTAGCATAAGGGGCTTAGTTGGGTGAGGAGAAGCAGGGAGTCGCTGAAGCCAAATGCTACAGAATTTCAATTCTTCTCCACAAGTCCCTTCTACTAATCTACTCTGGACAGAAAGAAACCAGAAAATCTGGCAGAGTGTTGGCTCCTTCGCGTTTCTTTCTCTTGTAATAACATCGTATTTCTGAAGGCCGAACTGGAAGTTAAATGGAAAGCGCGGCTGCTGCCAACTCATGTCTCCCCAGTAACGTCTGTTAAAGGAAATATATGACGCAACACCATCTTGTTCAGTGTTTCCTTACCACCTACGGGCAGAAGCCAATGAACGGGAACAAGCAAAGTGCTGAATGCAGTGACATCACATTGTGTATTTTGTTAGGGTTGCCATATTTCAAAAAACTTGAGCTTTTTTTAGACAAACCCCAAAGTGGTGGAGCTCCCGCCCCCAAAAAACCCCACCAAAACATGCTTTTTTCAATTTTTGACTTGATCCAGGACAAAGCGCCACCTTTTGGGAAATTCCCACCAGACATCATTTGAAATCCCAGCAATGTCTGGCAAAATCCAGGTGTGTGGCTGCCCTAATTTTATTTGCAAGGCACACTGCGGAGATGAGGAACCAAAACTGTGAGGCATCTGGAGTTGGACTCCCCATCTTCCGGTGATCAATCTGATCCTTGAATATACTGCTTCCGAATGTAAGTAGAGGCTCAGTCACCCCACCATCCAAAATATTCACTGCGCATGGAAAACTAAAGATCAGCTTTTCCCCTAATGCCTTGTTTTCTACGTATGTGTTGCATGAAGGAGCAGGGCATGTGAGCCCTCAGCTGTGGGGTGAAGTGGTATGGCCCAAACACAGGTTTACCACCAGCCGAGAGGTCAGTACAAATGTTTATATGGGAGGGCCCTTGGATTTGTGCAAAACTAGGGATGTAAGGAGGCAGCAATTTTTTGCCGTGTCCTGTGGTCGTTGCAAACAGAGCTGTTTCTGTTCTGCCCCAGTTCATCTTCCACAAAATCCTGTTATATGGCTTCACTATACGCTATGATCAAAACTACCGTATTTTTCACTCTATAGGATGCACCAGACGATAAGACGCACCTAGTTTGGGGGGGGAGGAAACAAGAAGAAAAAAATTCTGAACCTCAGAAGCCAGAACAGCAAGAGGGATCTGGCTTCTGGGATAGCCTCTTGCTGTTCTGGCTTCGGGGACAGCCTGTGAAGCCTCCGCAGGGCAGCGGGGTGAAGGCACCCCACTGTCCTGTGGAGGCTTTGCGCAGCCATCCCCAAGCTAGAACAGCGAGATGAAGCGCTGCACAGTGCTCCATTTCCCTGTTCTGGCTTTGGGCTTAGCCATGCAGCCTGCATTTGCTCCATAAGACGCACACATATTTTCCCTTACTTTTTAGAAGGGAAACAGTGAGTCCCACAGAGCGAAAAATATGGTAATTTCAACAAAAGAAAACAGCAAAAATAATGCAGAAAATAACATAATAATCTACTGTACATAGTATGTGCAGATAGTGAAAACCACTCATCTTTGCTTGATTGATATCCATTCATGACCCTGGATAAGCATGGATATTGTGGCAATTTATGCTCCTGTTTTGGGGGAAGCGGGTGGCGCTGTGGGTAAAACCTCAGTGCCTAGGACTTGCCGATCGTATGGTCGGTGGTTCGAATCCCCACGGCGGGGTGCGCTCCCTTCGTTCGGCCCCAGCGCCTGCCAACCTAGCAGTTCGAAACACCCCCGGGTGCAAGTAGATAAATAGGGACCGCTTACTAGCGGGAAGGTAAACGGCGTTCCGTGTGCTGTGCTGGCTCGCCAGATGCAGCTTGTCACGCTGGCCACGTGACCCGGAAGTGTCTGCGGACAGCACTGGCTCCCGGCCTCTAGAGTGAGATGAGCACACAACCCTACAGTCTGTCAAGACTGGCCCGTACGGGCAGGGGTACCTTTACCTTAAGCTCCTGTTTTCCTTTTCCTATGGAACTCTCCAACATCCCTATAGAAAACCTGCACTGTATCCAGGATCTTGAGCTTCCCAGTGGTTCATCACAGGAGTGGAAGCACAAATGACTACCTCTTTCTTCCCCAATGTGCCAGGACGGTCATTGTTCAAGGCTGAACAGCTAAACAGTTAACCCAGCCCCACTTCGTGGTGAGGTCTCACCTGGGCAGAATCAAGGCACAAACGGACAAGTGTTACAAAGAAATTCTTTAAGAGCCAGGCCTAAAATCCATCTGCTGTGCATTCAGCCACTTTCAAAGTGCTAAAAAAAACAAAAACCCATTAGAAGCCTTTGGGGGTGATGGCAAGTCGCAGCCCAGGTGCAGCAGCTAATATTCCAGAAAATGAAATAAATCTACCGGATGCTGCTAACTGAAAGCTTGCAGGCTATTATGAAAATAAATCTGGTTTGAGTTATTCACATGCAAAAAAAAAAGGGGGGGGAGGTTTTTTTTGCAAAAGATAAAACAATTTTGGAAAGAGCAGAAGGACCAGGAACTTAGGGTGCTTATGCTGGTGTGTGAGACAGTGGAAGTTTGTCTAGGCCTATAACGGTCTGAATGGGCATCATTTGAACAATGACAGTTGTGTTCCCTTTTGTTTTCCCCTGCAAATAAGGGCACTGGCTCTAGCTGTATCAATAGTACTTTTTCAAAAGCTGGGAGGAGGAATTGAAGCAGGTACTCAGGGGAGTTGTACGTTCGTTCTTTATGCAATGGGGACAATGCAAGGAAACCATGCAGAAACAGCTGGGTTTAAATATACCCTATTTAGCAAATAATATTTTTTTTAAAAAAACTTGCTGGCACACCCTAAAATCTATGGGCAGGCATGTCATTTATAATGTTAAACACCACCCCTATCTCCAAGCAGTGAGAGACTCAAGGGATTCCAAGCACTTTCCCAGAGTTTGGTATCCTTAGAATGAAGGTCAATGGAGACTGTGGTGTCTTTAGGGTATATGGTTTTATTTACACATACAACCTGAGCACAGTGGTGAAGTTAGCTGCATGGGTACCTGGAGCAGCAGCCATGCCATGCACGGGGGGGGGGGGGAATCCGCCATGCACGGGGGCAGTAAGGTGAGCCCCCGCAGTGTGCCTTTTTGTCACCCCCCTCAGAGATGACACCTGGGACAGACCACCCCCACCTTCCCCCCCTGCCTGAGCATAGGATGGAGGGATGCACAGCATTAACATCCCAAAAGACCTTGCTTCCCTATTAGGTTTCCAAAGAAGCACAGAAGTTCAGCACAGAGCAAGACATGTGTCTCCCCACCCACTTCCAGTCTGCTTCCAGCTCACACATGCACAACGCTGTTTCTTCCAGTCTGCAAAAAATACCATATTTTTTGCTCTATAAGACTCACTTTTTCCCTCCTAAAAAGTAAGGGGAAATGTGTGTGCGTCTTATGGAGCGAATGCAGGCTGCGCAGCTATCCCAGAAGCCAGAACAGCAAGAGGGATTTCTGCTTTCACTGCACAGTGATCCCTCCTGCTGTTCTGGCTTCTGAGATTCAGAATATTTTTTTCCTTGTTTTCCTCCTCCAAAAACTAGGTGCGTCTTGTGGTCTGGTGCGTCTTATAGAGTGAAAAATACGGTATATATTACTCACTTGTTTTGTTTTTAACTCCGGACACGGAGTTTAAGCGGACACGGAGCAATGGATCCAAACTACAAGAAAGAAGATTCCACCTAAACATTAGGAAGAACTTCCTGACAGTAAGAGCTGTTCGACAGTGGAATTTGCTGCCAAGGAGTGTGGTGGAGTCTCCTTCTTTGGAGGTCTTTAAGCAGAGGCTTGACAGCCATATGTCAGGAGTGCTCTGATGGTGTTTCCTGCTTGGCAGGGGGTTGGACTCGATGGCCCTTGTGGTCTCTTCCAACTCTATGATTCTATGATTCTATGATTCCTAAGAAGCTGGTGAAAGATGGGTGGAGCAATGCACAGCTCTTTTGCCAGCCCTTCTTACGGGTGACAACAGGGTAAGGCATAGAAGCCCACTGGACTGGCAGTAAAGCCAAGGATTGTTCTGCACCTTTGCCTGAAGCCCACCATGTTGCTAAACGTGCAGGAGGTGAAATTCCACCCTTCTCATCCAACCAAGTGGAGCAGAGGAAAAGGTGGTGGTGGAGAAGCAGAAATTGTTCCACCCCTCGCGGTCAACCTACTGAGCTTTGGTGCCCGGCATGTAGCTTCACCTGGTCCACATCTAATGCACAAGTGCTTCAGACTGCCAGAGAAGCAGATGAGCACTGCACCCCTTTTCTGGCTTGTTTACTCAGCTAGGTGAAATTCCTAATCACCATAGGTAACTAAAAGAGTAGGTACATATGCACAAACTTTCTGCAAAACAGTCAGCCCAAACACATCTGGTTCACAGAGTTCTGACTGCACTGGTCCCCCATCCATCCAACAGATGGAGCAGTCTCTGGAATGTATAGGCTAGCTTTTGAGTATCAGCATGATTATTGTCTCCAGAAAAAGTACTTATGGAGAAAGGGAATGCTGAAGTTGTGGGTTGGATTTGAGCCAGTAAGCAAGCTACAGCTTTGTATTCTCCAACAACTGTTGCAGAGCCTGGTTCTCTCTTATATTGTGGGTGGATGCAAAAAATACAGGCAAGAGAGAAAAGGTAGAACACTCAGCTAAACATCAAGAGAAACTTCCTAAGGGTAAGATCTGTTTGACAATGGCACAGACCTCCTTGTGGGTCTCTCCTTTGCTAGAGGCATTTAGACAGAGGCTGGGCAGCCAGGTGTCAGAGATGCTATAGCTGCATCCTGTACTGCCAAACCTGTACCTAGCAAGGGCTGGAACTAGCACACCACCCTTCAAACTGGGAAAAATATATATGTTATGATTGGATGAGCTGTCAACCTCACTGTTATGCAACAAGTCCACCCAACTCTGGAAAGTGTGGCACTGCTGTTGTATCCTGTTGTTGCGTGGCGAGTCCCCCCCCCCCCCAGGAGAAATAAAGACACAGGACACAAAGTATTAGGTTAATGGGCGAATTAGGCCACAACTTTATTGATTACAGGAATGAGTGGTATTGGCTTAGGCATTGGTCCTATCGACTAGCCGGCTTCAGCCCAATTGCATGAAGACCAGCAAGGGTTAACACCAGAAGAGGGAGTCCTGCTGAGGCACGTCAACTAGGAGCTCCCCCAGGTCACCGCTCGGGGACGTGCCTTAGGCCCACACCTCCATAGGCTTCGGACAGGGCCACGCGCCCCCCGGAGTCCTTTATCGGACTACCCTTAGCTTTGGGGGGAGGTGATGGCGTTTCCTCCCCCCCACATACTCTTAACCCCTCCTTACCAATGCCTAACCGCCAATGCCAAGGAGTTGTGACGAGTTGCTACGAGGTAAGCGAAAAACCAAGTGGCTGAAATTGCCAATTGGGAAAAATTCCTACCAGGCCCCTTGCGGCGACCAACTGAAGTCCATAGCAAAGTCAGGAGCCTGCCTAAAGGGAGGGAGGGTGGGAAACTGGATCCGCTGGTGCAGCAAAAAGAGGGCGGGCCCCGGCTGCGCCGGCCCTAAATAGGGCAGGCCATGCCTCCCCAGCCACCCGATTGGCTGGCTGGGTAGACGACGCGACCAGGATTCCCTCGGTCTCGCAGGGGCTGGGACGCCCGCAACCCCACCTCCTCCCCAACTTGGAAGTGGCTTTGTTGGCATTCAGTGACATTGACATATTGCCTCTGAACTTGTACATTCCACAGAGACTAAGAGCCATTGAGAGGCCATAGGAACTGCAAGGTCATAAAGGAATTCCCATGTAAGTTATCCCGTGTCAGATCCTTGGCCCATCTAGCTCAATATTCTCCAGCACTGACTGGCAACGGCTCTCAATGATTTTGTCCCCAGCCCTTCCTAAAAGTGCCAGGGATAAAACCTGAGACCTTTGGTGTGCAAATGTCATGGACTGGTTGGACGCAGAGGAATGGTGAGAGGAACCAGCTGGGGAACTGCCAAGGGGAGAAGGCTCAAAGCCCAGAGAGTTGTGGTGGGATAACAATGAGTGGTCAATGGAGAAGAGGGAGAAGAACAGGAAGAGGAGGTGACAGAAGCTGAAGGGGCAACAGGGTTTTGTGAGCTGGGAGAGTCTGTGGCAGAGTGTGATGGCCTGGGACTCGGGCTCGGACTCGGAACCAGAGGGGTTCTGCACCAGATCCTTTGCCTCAGGCACCATCTGAACCTAGTCGGGGACCTGATCCTGAAGAGTCCCAGTCTGCATAGGTGCCCCAGCTGGGCCGAGTCAGGGGCCTGAGCCTGCCCTGGCTCCAGATGTGGGGATTACCTCGTTGCCCTCACTTGGGCCATCACTTACAGCTGCTCCACTACCGGTTGGGTCAGGGGAGGCTGAGGTGGCCTCTGGGTCTAGTAACCCACCAACATCTTCCAAGCTGCAGAGACTGAGGTCTGAGAGAAGGAGAGACCTGAGGACTCGCAGGAGGAGTGCTCGCCTTCGGGGCGAAACAGGGAGGTGAGTCGCCGGGGGATCAGGACCAGCCATTACCCCGACAAAGATAAAAGGCTGTTGGACCCTGCCCCAGGTTGCGGGAGCAACATTGCTGTATGCCATATCCTGCCTGAGATCCTGTACCTGTCCTTGCCTGGTTTCCTGCCTCGGGTCCTGCCTTGACCCTGTCGGACTGACTCCTAGCGGAACCTTCAGATTCTGGACCAGACCTGGACTGCGGTTCTTGGGTTACTCCTGGGGCCAGCACACAGAGAGAAGTTCAGAGGCAGAAGCAGAAGTAGGAGAGGAGGAAGGTCAAGAAACAGGGATGAGTCTGTCTGGTGAAGAGGCATGGGGGTCTCCTTCTCCTCCCTTGTCTTTCATGCTTCTTTTGGTTCTGGGAGAGGTTGGAGGTACACAGGAGAGGTTGGCTGCATGCAGGCACAGTCTCTGCTTCCTTGGGAAGAGCCCTGGAGAGGAGGAGTCTTAGATGGCTATGAGGAGGTAGGGACTTTCAGTCTCAGCAACTGATTTTCATGGAGTAAGACCACTGGGAATGAGCTGCTGTGCTCATTAGGCCTGACACTCAGCCAAGTCTGCGGAGATTGTGCTAATAAAGAGGTAACTCCAACTTTGAAATGTGGGATTACAAACCGGCACGCTCCTGTGTGACAGCAAAGCATGTTTTCTACCACTGAGCAAACACAATCATACAATGAACTTTCCACCGTGAACTATTTTCAGCAGTGGAGACAGTCCTGACATCCCTATGTTCAGTACAGCATTTAAAAGGGGAACACGACATTCGCACATTTGAATCTTCTCTCCTCGAGTGGCCAGGGCTTTTTTCAGTACTTTCTACAGTGGTACCTCGGGTTACAGACACTTCAGGTTACAGACGCTTCAGGTTACAGACTCTACTAACCCAGAAATAGTACCTCGGGTTAAGAACTTTGCTTCAGGATGAGAACAGAAATCGCATGGCAGTGGCAGTGGGAGGCCCCATTAGCTAAAGTGGTACCTCAGGTTAAGAACAGTTTCAGGTTAAGAACGGACCTCCAGAATGAATCAAGTTCTTAACCTGAGGTACCACTGTATTAGGGAACTGAAGTAAATATGGAGTGAGGAAGGGAAACCCCGTTCCTTGCCTGGATTTGCTTGCAAAATTTGGGATTGTGCTGACACTGTTGTATTGTGCAGGTCGTGTTTATATTGATGGGTTTTAAGTCAAGAGAGTGACTTCCCCGTGGAAAGTATCTGGTGGGGATAAGTTAGCATTTGCTCAAAGACAATGAAGTCTAACGTAGCTGTACTGGAAGCCTTTGTTTCACAGCATTGGCCCGGTGATTTTCTAGGAAGTAAAGTGGTTCTCTCAAAAATGGATCAATTAAGGCATCCTTCAGCCGCCTGCCTGCTCAAGTTTGTCCTCTCGCCAACAGCTAATCAGTCCCTCGGTTCCACAACAGCTTCTTTCCTAGCTAGTCTTTCCAAGGATCCAAACACTTCTTTTCAAAACAACTGTGCTTGTGTAATTTATAGATACTGTACTTCCATATTTTTGAAAAGGGGAAAAAAACAAAAACTCAACTGGCCTCTAATTTGATTTGTAATGTCCCCCAAAAGCCATTCTAGCAAAATCTCTTTTTAACTGTGGCTAATTACGCACATGCGGTTGCGAGATACCAAAAATAAGAGCATCTGATATCATGTTTATTATTTCCTCTACAAAGGGGAAAATCATAAATTCTTTTTAATGGGATCTTTAATAATAAAAAAGAACATAATCATTACTATCAAAAGATGAACGGCTTCCATGGGGTTTAACTCACCAGCACTTTGTCTGATTACATCCCTGTTATACTTGCAGCATTAATTACTGGAGCCTAATTAGACAAAATTGCAATGTAAACCCTAATGAAAACTAGTCTGACATACTCTTAGTGCTATCCTGTCCCCCTGATAGTTTACCTTTACATCAGAGGAACCTTTACATCCAGATGATGTTGGACTCCGACAACTATCAGCAGCAGCCAGTGGTCAAGGGTGATGGGAGTTGTAATCCTGAAGGGCGATCATTTCCCGACCTCTGCTTTAGATAGTAGTTAAAGGTAAAGTGTAAAGGGACCCCTGACCATTAGGTCCAGTCGTGACCAACTCTGGGGTTGGGCGCTCATCTCGCTTTACTGGCCGAGGGAGCCGGCGTACAGCTTCCGGGTCATGTGGCCAGCATGACTAAGCAGCTTCTGGCGAACCAGAGCAGTGCACGGAAACGCCGTTTACCTTCCCGCCGGAGTGGTACCTATTTATCTACTTGCACTTTGATGTTCTTTCGAACTGCTAGGTTGGCAGGAGCAGGGACCGAGCAACGGGAGCTCACCCCGTCGCGGGGATTCGAACTGCCAACCTTCTGATCGGCAAGTCCTAGGCTCTGTGGCTTAACCCACAGCGCCACCCACGTCCCTCTTAGATAGTAGTTAACTGACACTTATTTTCTAATACAAGAATGTCTATCGCATTCAAAAGTGATTGGGCAGTCATGTTCTTTTGCTCAGAAGTTCCTCTGCTTCTCCAAAGTATCTACACTCTAGATACCCCTAAAGCCTCTAGAAACACTCTATACCCTCCAACATTTCTCTGATGAAAATAGGGACATTGTTGTTGTTGTTGTTGTTGTTGTTGTTATTATTCGTGCCCCACCCATCTGAATGGGTTGCCCCAGCCACTCTGGGCAGCTTCCAACATATATAAAAACATAATTAAACATGAAACATGAAACAACTTCCCTATCCAGGGCTGCCTTCAAGATGTCTTCTAAAGCTTGTATAGTTACTTAACTCTTTGGCTTGGGGCTTGCATAACTTCATGCCCTCCAACATTTCTCTAATGAAAATAGAGATGTCCTATGAAAAGCTGGAAGGGACGCAGGTGGCACTGTGGGTTATACCACAGAGCCTAGGACTTGCCATTCAGAAGGTCGGCGGTTCGAATCCCCGCGACGGGGTGAGCTCCCGTTGCCCGGTCCCTGCTCCTGCCAACCTAGCAGTTCGAAAGCACACCAAAAAGTGCAAGTAGATAAATAGGTACCGCTCTGGCGGGAAGGTAAACGGCATTTACGTGCATGGCTCTGATTTGCCAGAAGCAGCTTAATCATGCTGGCCACATGACCCAGAAGCTGTACACCGGCTCCCTCGGCCAATAAAGCGAGATGAGCGCCGTAACCCCAGAGTCTGACTGGACCTAATGGTCTAGGTCCCTTTACCTTTTTAAGAAAAGCTGGGCATTCCAGGATCAAATCAGAAACCGGGACGCCTTCTGCAAATTCAGGACTGCCTCTGGAAAATAGGGACACTTGGAAGGTCTGAGGTTCTAGATTCTGGAGGTGGTGTGTGGTTGTGGTCAGTGCCATATATGCAGAGGAACCACCTTCTTTGTGAAACTTGCATATTCTTGGGCTGTCCGGGTTACACAATGCATCTAGAGCATTTGTTTGCTAGACCTAAGAAATTCAGCTTTTTCACTTTTGAGATGACAGTTTCCATTGGGAGAGGGGGAAAGCTTTTTTTAAAAAAAAAACAATAGGAGCATTTCTGGTTGAGCAAAATGGATGGTGGCTCTTCCCACGCAAGATACCCCAATTCAGATAGATTTTTCAAAGCAGCACTTTCGTTTTTCATGCTTAAGGGATCTTTCTTTATTATCACTGTGTGGGCAGGATAATTGCTTGGAGGGGACAAAGGATAACTTACAAGTTCTGGAAAACAGCTACGCTGTCATGCGATCCTGCATAAACACCTTTCATAGTTTTGATCAGAGCAGTTAATACACAGAAACGTATGGTGGTGAGAATTACTTTGAGTGTGTGAAGTGCTGGAGCACACAAAGGCACACCCCCCCCCCACGAAAATGTGGACAGAGCCCCCAAACACATAAATACATTCGTAAAGCAGACAGACAGAGTCCTATCCCACCCACTAGGACGTGGGTGGCGCCGTGGTCTAAACCACTGAGCCTAGCCTTTGGCTTGCTGATCAGAAGGTTGGAGGTTCAAATCCCCATTACGGGTTGAGCTCTCATTGCTCTATTATTACATTTATATCCTACCTTTAAAGAGGCGCGGGTGGCATTGTGGTCTGAACCACTGAGCCTCTTGGGCTTGCTGATCGGAAGGTCGGTGGTTCAAATCCCCACGACGGGGTGAGCTCCCATTGCTTTGTCCTAGCTCCTGCCAACCTAGCAGTTTGAAAGCACACCAGTGCAAGTAGATAAATAGGTACCGCTCCAGTGGGAAGGTAAAGAGTATTTCCGGGCGCTACTCTGGTTTCCGTCACGGTGTTCTGTTGTGCCAGAAGTGGTTTAGTCCTGCTGGCCACATGACCTGGAAAGCTGTCTGTGGACAAACACTGGCTCCCTCGGCCTGAAAGCGAGATGAGCACCGCAACCCCATAGTCGCCTTTGACTGGATTTAACTGTCCAGGAGTCCTTTACCTTTACCTGCTAGCTAGGGATGATGGGAGTTGTAGTCCAACAAAATATGGAGACCCAACTTTGAGAAACACTGTCAGGATTCTTTAGCATAAATGCTCTCCTCCTGCTCTTCTTAAGGAAAGGGATGTATTTCATACACCGCTGTATGATATGTTTCTTGGCATCTCTCTGTCTTAGGAGACAGTGGAGTGCAGCTACGGGGGCACTATGCTAGCAGCAGTAGAGTGACCTCCCTGGGGCTCAAGGCTGGGCAGTGTGAATGGAGCTCCTGGGCTGCCCAAATGACCCCCTTCTCGGCCTTGCTGATGTAGACCAGGGGTCAGCAAACTTTTTCAGCAGGGGGCTGGTCCACTGTCCCTCAGACCTTGTGGTGGGCCGGACTATATTTTGGGGGGAAAATATGAACGAATTCCTATGCCCCACAAACAAGCCAGAGATGCATTTTAAATACAGTGGTGCCTCGCAAGACGAAATTAATCCGTTCCGCAAGTCTCTTCGTCTTGCGTTTTTTTTTGTCTTGCGAAGCATGGCTATTAGCGGCTTAGTGGCTATTAACGGCTTAGCGGCTTTAAGAAAAAGGAAACAAACTCGCAAGAACTTGCAAGACGTTTCGTCTTGCGAAGCAAGCCCATAGGGAAATTCGTCTTGCGGAACGACTCAAAAAATGGAAAACCCTTTCGTTTAGCGAGTTTTTTGTCTTGCGAGGCATTCGTCTTGTGGGGCACCACTGTAAAAGCACACATTCTACTCATGTAAAAACACCAGGCAGGCCCCACAAATAACCCAGAGATGTATTTTAAATAAAAGAACACATTCTACTCATGTAAAAACATGCTGATTCCTGGACCGTCCGCAGGCCGGATTTAGAAGGTGATTGGGCCGGATCTGGCCCCCGGGCCTTAGTTTGCCTACCCATGATGTAGACCAAAGGAAAGCAGAGTGATAGGTTTCACACTAGCTTGGCTGCAGGAGTTGCCAGAAGGTGTACAAGGCACCATCCAACTGCCGTAGGGACTCCACTTTGGATTTGAGTAGGGTTTACTCCTATGACATTTCTTCTCTCGAAAAAATCCTGCAAGGCAGCAGAGGTTTAGGATCAGTTTCCCTTCTCCTAGACTCCTTTTCATGTTGAGCCCCACCTGCCTCTAAAAGTGATATAATAGCGTGGATGTGGTTGCGCTTTCAAAGCGCCATCAGCAATCTGGAGGAAAGTAATAATCCGATTGCCTGCCTCCAGCCATTGTAAAGGTGTCTCGGGACTCTTGCCATTTCTGCAGCAACTCAAATCAATAAAATAGCTGCCCTTCTTGAATACATGCATACCTGCATGCACAGGTAATGTGACCAGTCTCTGAATGCAAAGATTTTCAGCTGTTTGGGAAGGATCCCTGCATTCTCCTTTTGGGCCTAAGGGTCCCAAGGGTGGCGAAGCTGACCCCTGCTCATGAGGTTGTTTGAAGGATAAACGAGATGAGAATTGCAAAGTGCTGAAAATGGTAAATTGCTGAGAAAAGTGTTAAGAGACATGATTATTATTATTAATAATAACGACACCGCCACAATAAATAATCCCGGCCGTGCTGTGTCCACAGCAAAATGCACCAGTAAGTGGAGGATGAAAGAGTTCTTTCATGACCTCCTTTACAGCTGAGCTGGCAATGCTTAAAGCTCCTTTAATGTTGTGACGGATGTGCTTAGTCAGCGAGGCAAGGTCACAAATTTCTTTTCCTCCCCAAGGGGCAGCTGTCCTGGGACACAACCTTTCACAGAATTTTTACAGATAGTTGGGGAAAGACAGAGACAGTCAGGATGGATTAAGCCGTCCCTATCTCGGGAGATGCTGATAAATTCTTTGCTGCAGGAACCAGTGCATTGTGGGGCTTCGCCTACAGTTCCCAGCCAGCCAATATTTTACTGGTCTCAGGGCATGGTATGAAGGCACAGGATGCCGCGATCTTGATAAAGCTAAGCCAGTCTGGGCCAGGGGAATACCTGCACAGGAGATCACCTGGGGAACCCTAAGCACATTGCCTCAAGCTCCATGGTAGAAAGAAGGTGAGAGATAAGCGTGGTAAGTCACCCACAAGTGCAATAAGTAGCTCACAAGTCCTTTTTCTAGAAAGTGCAAAGCCACTTTGGCATCCATCACAGATTCATGGCAGAAAGCCTTCTTTGAGGGACTTCACTTAGTGCAGCGGTTCTCAACCTGTGGGTCCCCAGATGTTGTTGGACTACAACTCCCATCATCCCTGAGCTCTGGCCTTGCTAGCTAGGGGTGATGGGAGTTGTAGTTTAACAACACCTGGGGACCCACAGGTTGAGAACAGCTGACTTAGTGGTTGCTGCTGCTAAGATTTGTATATTTTCTTATTAAATTTGTCTCCCACCCTTTCTCCTAAAGAGGCAGGGGTGGCAAACAAGTGATAAAACAGTAACACAGAGCTCTCCAAACTTTTCACACTGGTGACACACTTTTTAGACATGCATTGTTTTGTGACACAGTAATTTGGTTTTACTCAGAAAACCAAACCCTTTCCAGTCCCAGGAAGAGCATAGGGAGCGTTCACACGACACACCTAAACACTGCAGCCCACATGCTAATGTGTTGCGACACACATTTGGGAAAGCTCTGCAGTAACCAAACCTCCCCCCCCAAAAAATAAATAAATTACAATACAATACAGTGGTACCTCAGGTTAAGAACTGCTACAATGATCCATATGGAAACTCGACGAAGCCACCTAACAATGATAACAAAATTGGGATTTTAACAGTTAGGATAAATGTTTGTTTGTTTGTCTTATATTGTACTGTTTTTTCTTTTTCTTATGTTTGTTATAAATTTAGAAAGCTAATAAAAAAATTGGAAAAAGAAGAAAAAAAGACAAACTTAATTCTTCTTAGTTCTGGAGGTCCGTTCTTAACCTGAAACTGTTCTTAAGCTGAGGTACCACTTTAGCTAATGGGGCCTCCCGCTGCCACAGTGCTGCCGCCACACGATTTCTGTTCTCATCCTGAAGCAAAGTTCTTAACCCAAGGTACTATTTCTGGGTCAGCGGAGTCTGCAACCTGAAGCGTATGTAACCTGAAGCATCTGTAACCCGAGGTACCACTGTACAGAAGAAGACTGGGAAAGATCTCAACTGAAAAAGCTTGTGGAAAGAGGAATGGACCAAAAGACAACAGAGACGGCACTTTTCTTATATTTAATCACAGTGGGCTGATGCTACAATACTAAAGCCCCAATTCCTTCATTATGCAGAACACACCTCCTATTAAGATGGTACTTGCAAGAGGGCCTCACCTGCAGAGCGCAGTGATCAATTGAATATGTAAGGGGTAAGATGGTCTTTGAGGTATCTTGCTCCCAAGCTGCACAGGGCAGTTTGCGTTAAAATGTCAACTGAATGAATCCCTCCCCTATACAGCACATGAGTTCTCTTTCTCATAGGCATTAAAGGCTAAGCAAAAGCTATGAGGCAAAGGGTTGTTGCATGGGTAAAATGGGGAAGAGCCATGTACACCACCTTGAGCTCATTGGAGGAAAAGTAGACTAAGGTAAAGGTAAGGTAAAGGACCCCTGGACAGTTAAGTCCAGTCAAAGGTGGCTATGGGGTTGCGGCGCTCATCTTGCTTTCGGGCCAAGGGAGCTGGCATTTGTCCATAGCTTTCTGGGTCATGTGGCCAGCGTGACTAAACTGCTTCTGGCACAACAGAACACCGTGACGGAAACCAGAGCACACAGAAATGCTGTTTACTTTCCCGCCGCAGTGGTACCTATTTATCTACTTGCACTGGCTTGCTTTCGAACTGCCGGGTTGGTAGGAGCTGGGATGGAGCAACAGGAGCTCACCCCATGCACGGATTCGAACCGCTGACCCAAGAGAGCTGCATAACCCAAGAGGCTCACTGGTTTAGACCACAGCACCACCCACACCTTTTTAAAGGTAGGATATAAATGTAACAATAGATAAGTAAACCTCATGCAGGAAACCATATCCAGAACTTGCAAGCAGATTTGGAAATTGCACAGAAATGTCAAGGCTTCCTGTCTATCTGGAGTGATGAAGAAAGTCATTGGATCCGAAATGGTATTTGTGTCTCAGACTAAACTCTGTCTGGATTAAGCGTGTAGTACAGCACTTCCTGTAAAATTCTCATTCGGAAAGAATTTTGCTAGTTTTCTCATTTGGCGCTTGGTGTTTTCAATTAGAAACGAGCAATTTTTTAATGTGAAAAATAGACAACCTCCTTATTATAACCAATAACATTCAATCCACTGTGGTTAAATTACCCATGTCTAGTTTGCTTCACCACTGCAACGATCATTTTTCTTCCCACAGCCTATTTTTATTTATAGTTTATTATAACTTTGCATGTAAATATTAAAAGTAAGTGAAAACAGAATTTCGAAACTGTTGACTGATATAGAGCCATCCGCTGGTGATTATTTGGAAACTAACTATACGCATTACTCAGTGAAATCTTCATTAGGTGCCTGAGCACAGTTTTTATGCCATGAGAGAAACAACTATGTTCTAGAAATACTTGAAAATTTTAAATAAAAGCTTCGCACAAATCCTGAGCCAACAGGAATGTAGTAAGTTCACAGGTCTTAGATCTCCCTTTCCTAACCTGGTGCCTTCCAGAGGTTTGGGCCTACAATTCCCACCATCCTCAGCTGCCAATGGCCTGTGGCTGAGGATGATGGGAGTTGTAGTCCAGAACATTGTCTATCCTTGAGCCAGGGCTATGGTTGGCAACCTGGTACCCTCCAGATGATTTGGGCTACCACTCCCACCAGCCTAAGCCATCATGGCCATGAGAGTTGCAGCCCAAAAGATCTCTAGGGCACCAGGTTGGGAAAAGCTTATCTCTATAGGCTTTGATCGCGTATGAATAAAAGATGCACTGGAGAAATGTTACCTGGAGATTTATGCAAGAAATGTGCATGACTGAGTAAGTAGGAACGAGAGGCAGCACTGTGTCTTGTGCTGTTATCAGCTGACATCCCAGCAACCATGTTGCTTATTAGCTGCACCACTTGATAACTTAAATGGCCTTACACGCTGGAAGCGCAAGGCAGACAATATTGCATTTAGGGAACTGAGCAGATTTAAACGATACTAATCTGAATGCAAAGGGTTCTTCAAATGTGTCGGTTTCATTTGCACAAATATGCATGGCAATCGCACTGGTGAAACAAAAGGGCGGCATGACAAATTGAAACATGAACTAGCAAGGCGATGGGAAAGCAATAAAAGAAAACAGTTGTAGGTTTACATTTCTCAAATGCCATGTGATTAAATGTCATTATTGACAGACTCTCCCTGTGTCCCTGTTTTCCAGGGGCAGTCCTGGATTTACAGAAGCCGTGCCGGTTTCTGAATTGATACAGGAATGTCCCGCTTTTCCTTAGGACGTCCCCATTTTCACCGGAGAGATGCTGGAGGGTATGGAGTTATGCAACCCCCGCGCCAAGGAAATAATAATAATAATAATAATAATAATAATAATAATAATAATAAATTATTATTTAGACCCCGCCCATCTGGCTGGGTTTCTCCAGCCACTCTGGGTGGCTTCCAATGGAATATTAAAATACAATAACCTATTAAACAGTAAAAGCTTCCCTAAACAGGGCTGCCTTCAGATGTCTTCTAAAAATCTGCTAGTTGTTTTTCTCTTTGACATCTGCTGGGAGGGCGTTCCACAGGGCGGGTGCCACTACCGAGAAGGCCCTCTGCCTGGTTCCCTGTAACTTGGCTTCTCGCAGTGAGGGAACCGCCAGAAGGCCCTCGGCGCTGGACCTCAGTGTCCGGGCAGAACGATGGGGGTGGAGATAAGTAACTATACAACCTTTAGAATACATCTGAAGGCAGCCCTGTATAGGGAAGTTTAAAAATGTTTAACATTTTATTATGTTTTTATAGGTGTTGCGAAAGCTGCCCAGAGTGGCTGGGGCAACCCTGTCAGATGGGTGGGGTATAAATAATAAAATTATAAGCATCATCATCATTGAATAGGACGTCCCTATTTTCATCAGAAAAATGTTGGGTGGTATGGCATTCAGACATGTAACTTTGCAATAAAATCTAAAATGGTACAGACCGGAGGGCAGGGAGCTTTTCTCTATTTTTCAAATGTTCACTTGCATAAAATTTTCCCTGCAGATGCAACATCAGCACAATAAACTGAGATGTTAGTTTTTAATGCTTTTTTTTATTTACCCACAGAGATCCCAGTCCCTATTTCATATAGGAGAATATTCAATCCACAGCGACCCACCTGCAGCCTGAAGTGGTATATTCAGGATTTCAGGATTCCGCTGCCTCATTCTGCTGTGTGTCTAGACCAGAACCTATATAAACTGGCCGAGCGAACTGTCTGGGAGCTTCTAAGAGAATCCATTGTCAATTGATGGACACAAGTTTTCTGACCTTGGAGTCACCTTGGCAGCTTGAACTAATTGTAAAGCCATGAACAGAAGAAGACTATATTATCTACCTCTCCCTTCCCCAAAACACATGGAAGACATAAGTGGGCCTGCCACATATGGACTTTATGGAACAAAGGCAAGGAGACAAACTGTGTTTCATTTCCATTTCCAGTTCTCTGTTTCTATGAATAGAGACGCTTGCTGCTTGGGTTTGCCAGCAGTAAATCTCAGCAGCTGTCGATGGAGACTATAACATAAAAACAGTCCTACTGCATCAGTCCAATGGTTCATTAAACCCAGTTCCTTGACTCTGACAGGGGCCAGCCCCAGATGCTTCAGACCATGTAGAACAGCAAGGGGATGCTAATAAAGCACTTCGTCCCTGCTGCTCACTCCTAGCCTTGCATTAAGCCCATGGTTGCCCTCATCCTCTTAGTTTTGATGATGGATGGTTTCAATTGCTGTGTCTAATGCCATACCCTCCAAGGGTCCCAAGTTTCCAAGGACAATCCCGGAATGACAGAAGCCGTCCTGGTTTCTGATTTGATCCCGGAACGTCCCAGATTTCCTTTTTCCTCCCCTCCACATCTCAGAGAACAATTAAAAGTGGTGGGTGGGTGTAGGTCAGGGGTCAGCAAACTTTTTCAGCAGGGGGCCAGTCTACTGTCTCTCAGACCTTGTGGGGGGGGGGGCGGACTATATTTTTTTTGGGGGGGGGGGAATGAACAAATTCCTATGCCCCACAAATAACCCAGAGATGCATTTTAATTAAAAGGACACATTCTACTCATGTAAAAACACACTGATTCCCGGACCGTCCGCAGGCCGGATTTAGAAGGCGATTGAGCCGGATCTGGCCCCCGGGCTTTAGTTTGCCTACCCATTGTGTAGGTGCAAAAACAGAATCCTGTTTATACTGAAACTAAAGTTCATGCACCAAATGAAGGAAATGGTGAAGATGGCGATACAAAGCCCTTCTTATAATTTGGAAGCCAAAGGTCAGCAATCCGCTTTAAATTCTTGGATTGCAATGCTTCAGCAGCCACCCCCCCCCCTTTTTAAGGAAACCTCATGGATTGTTTATTACTTTATTGTAAATGGAGCCTTACACAGTCTACTGAGAAGTAAGTCTGACTGTATTCAATGGAGCTTGCTTCCAGGAAACTGAGAGACTAAGCAATCCTAAGCATTTTTACTCAGAACTAAGTCCCACCATAGCTGTCAACTTTTCCCTTTTCTTGCGGGGAATCCTATTCGGAATAAGGGAATTTCCCTTAAAAAAAGGGAACAGTTGACAGCTATGAGTCCCACTGAGTCCCACAGATTTACTCTCCGGTATCTTCCTGATCGGGACGTGGGTGGCGCTGTGGGTAAAAGCCTCAGCGCCTAGGGCTTGCCGATCGAAAGGTCGGCAGTTCGAATCCCCGCGGCGGGGTGCGCTCCCGTTGCTCGGTCCCAGCGCCTGCCAACCTAGCAGTTTGAAAGCACCCCCAGGTGCAAGTAGATAAATAGGGACCGCTTACTAGCGGGAAGGTAAACGGTGTTTCCATGTGCTGCGCTGGCTCGCCAGATGCAGCTTGTCATGCTGGCCACGTGACCTGGAAGTGTCTGCAGACAGCGCTGGCCCCTGGCCTCTTAAGTGAGATGGGCGCACAACCCTAGAGTCTGGCAAGACTGGCCCGTACGGGCAGGGGTACCTTTAACTTTTTTTTATCTTCCTGATCATTCTCAGAGTTTCTATTATTATTATTATTATTATTATTATTATTATTATTATTATTATTATTATTATCCACCTTTTTCCCTGACAGGGGCTCAAAGCAGCTTACAGCTAAAAAAAATTGTCAGTCCATTTATCTGTTGAAGGTGTTGTACATGACCCCTTCCCTCACACATTTTTTCTTTACAACATTCCTGTGAGGTAGGTTAGGCTGAGAGGTTGCAATTGGCTTAAGGTGACAGGTGCAACTCAAGTTTCTGAATGGCTTCATTTCAGTTGGCTAGAGTACGGTTGCAAGTTCGACTCCCCCATAAGGGACAGCTGCATATTCCTGCATTGCAAGGAGTTGGACTAGATCAGGGTTTCCCAAACTAGGGTCTCCAGCTGTTTTGGGACTACAACTCCCATCATCCCTACCTAGCAGGGCCAGTGGTCAGGGGTGATGTCCAAAACAGCTAGACACCCAAGTTTGGGAAACCCTGATCTGGATGATCTTCAGGGTCCCTTTCAACTCTACAATTCTATGATTTTCAGCACATTAAAGGTAAAGGGACCCCTGACCGTTAGGTCCAGTCGAGACCGACTCTGGGGTTGCGGCGCTCATCTCACTTTATTGGCCAAGGGAGCTGGCGTACAGCTTCTGGGTCATGCAGCCAGCATGACTAAGCCGCTTATGGCGAACCAAAGCAGTGCACGGAAACGCCGTTTACCTTCCCACCAGAGTGGTACCTATTTATCTACTTGCAATTTGACGTGCTTTCAAACTGCTAGGTTGGCAGGAGCAGGGACTGAGCAACGGGAGCTCACCCCGTCATGGGGATTTGAACCGCCGACCTCCTGATCAGCAAGTCCTGGGCTCTGTGGTTTAACCCACAGTGCCACCCGCGTCCATTTCGGTTGTCCAAATGGGAAGTCACAGGGCATGGATAATTTAACCAAGCCCACCCACATCCAGAATATAATCTACAACAGGTGTCTTGGGTCCAGTTTGGGGAAATGTTGGTGAGACATACACAGTATGCAGACAACCCCATATTTAGGAGCAGGAGTACTACTATTACTGGTTTGTACAGGGTCAATCTACAACTAATGTCGGTGGAAAGAGGTGGGACCCACAGGGAGTCTCCTGTTGCTGCTGGCTGCTTGTTGCAGACGCCTGTTCCTTTCGGCCAGTCTACACTTGCCTACGCAGCTAGGTATGATGCTGTCGCTTGCAGGCAGATTGTCCACCAGATGGTACAGCCTACTCTATGAGAAACATTTGAAAGGACAACAAAATACAGCAGAAGCCATTTGACAGTCCACATGGCCAGGGTAGGCTTAGCCAAAACATTTCCATGGGCGTCAAAATGGAAAGGAAAGCAGGCCCCAGCCTGTTGTGATGGCCTTCAGCACCTTCCTAACACCAGCGGCACAGGCTGGGGAAAACTCCAGTGTGGGCCAGATGCAGTTTCCAAGCCAGACCTTGCTTTCCACCATGCCATTCAAATGGTCTTCTCTATCAGCAACAGTTGCACTCAACAATAGATGCAGCCACAGCCAAGGACAGGCTATTATTATTATTATTATTATTATTATTATTATTATTACCCTGCCCATCTGGCTGTCTTTCCCCAACCACTCTGGGCGGCTCCCAATAGAACACTAAAAACAAAATAAAACTCCAAACATTAAAAACTTCCTGATATAGGGCTGCCTTCAGATGTCTTCTAAAAGTTGTGTAGTTCTTTATCTCCTTGACATCTGATGGGAGGGTGCTCCACAGGGAGGGTGCCACTGCCAAGAAGGCCTTATAAGCCAACCAAAGGCTTATCTGCATTTTCTTCTGGTCTTTTCAGGCATTGTCCATGATTTAAAGCTCAGTGTCCAAGTACCTATTTCATTTCATTATTTCATTTCATTTCATTATTTCATTATTTTATTTTATTTTATTTTATGCATTGCATTGCATTGCATTGCATTGCTCCGGAGCTTTCCCTGCAAAAACCTGCTCTTTAAAGCTCAATCAGAGCAAAGGTCAATTCCCAGAAAACCTATATGAGCATTTGCTCTGATCCAGCTTCAAAGAGTGGATTTTCATGGGGAAAGCTCTGGAGGGGAAGAGCTCGGTCATGGGAGTGTTAAAGCACATACCTCTGCCTGGAAAGACCAAGGCGAAAGGTATGTGTGGATAAGCCCTTAGCCCCCCCCCCCCTTCTCTATGCTGAGTTTTACAAAGGCAACACTAAAATGGAGGAGGAGCAAGAGGAAGAAGCTGACAATCAGGTGAGGGCTGGCTGGGGGCATGCTTGGGTTGGTGACGCCTTCAGCCTCTATTGCTCCCTAGTTTCTAGCCTCCAGATCTGGGATGCCTCACTTCCCATGTTTAAAATAAAGCGTCCTTTCCCATCTGTTTTGAAAACTGCACTTAGTTTAAAATACCTGAGAGAACAAAAACACACCTGAAAAACAACACATGGCATTTTCTAAGATGGGAATTCCAGCCCTCTTGTTGCCACTTGGACATGATGAAGATGGCACACCTTATTTCCCCCCTATAGAACTGCAAAGTTGGAAGGGACCCTGAGGATCATCTAGTCCAACCCCCTGCTATACAGAAATATGCAGCTGTCGCATATGGGATTCGAACCTGTGACCTTGGCATTATCAGCACCACACTCTACCCAACTGAGCTATCAAAAGACCCTGTTTGTACCAAGACAAATAGTCCATCTAACTGACTATTGTTTTCTCTAGCTGAATATGATTTCCCAGGATCTCAGCCAAAGGATTGTTCACATCTAAGGTTTCTTGAGGAGTTCAGTTTCCACGGCTCCTAACGCAGACTGACCAGATCTTCACATCCTGGACTAATGTGTAGATCAGGGCATCTTTATCCTTCAGATTTCTCCCTTCTCTCAAATTTGCAATACAGTTCTTAGCTTTTAAAAGTACCAAATTGCATATTTGTATATAACATAACACTTTTTTTAAAAAAAGTGTACCTTGAGACAAAATCTATTTTAAAATACTGTATTTTCTGGCATATAAGACTACTTTTTAACCCAGGAAAATCTTCTCAAAAGTTGGGGGTCGTCTTATACGCTGGCTACAGCAGCAGCGCCTGCAGCAACTCCCCACCAAAGGATAAAACGACAGAAAATTAAATCAGAGGACACCAAGCTCTCTAGATGAAGCAGAAATACGCTTGAAAATTGGCCCCAGAAGCCCCCGGCCACTGGGAAGTGGAGCGGATTTCCGAGCAGGACTGGAGACTGGTTTTTTAAAAATTTTATTTGGTGTGAGTTGGAAGAGGGGTAGTCTTATACAGCGAGTATATCCCAAACTCTATATTTTAACTGGAAAAGTTGGGGGGTCGTCTTATACGCCCAGTTGTCTTATACGCCGGAAAATATGGGTACCTATTTTGTAATAAAATATGTATTTAAATATGAATTTTCAATGGGCTTTAAAAATGCATGTTAATAAGGTGAAACGGACTAATGGATGAACATATACAAAAGTGACATTTTGGAAACAGATGGACCTAGCAGTCCCTCTTCACATAACCTCCTAATCTGATTATGATTAGTTTAAACAAATCTAGGGATGCCCAGAATTGAACCTAAGCCTTCTTCATGCAAAGTCAACCGCTTCACAAACGAGCAATGACCATCTCCCCCATATCTCTTTGTATCATAGTCTGTAAGCTTTCAGGTTAGACAGAATTCTCCACCAAAGAATTATGGATAGAAAGGCCCAGATATGAAACTGTGAGGCAGTTGAGGAAGTGGGGAGTGTATTTCTCAACATGCTGGTTGGTGCCTTGCCAGCTTCTTCCGTAGCAAGGAAACCGAAAACGCAGAATGTCTTAATTGGATCCTCGCGAAAGATACTGTGTTTCCACTGATTAAGGCAATTAAAGGTGCAGATTCTGCTGCTCAAAGGCTGACATCTTCAGGTGTCTCCACGTAACCAAAATTAATGCCACTGCTAGCTGTGCCACCTAGCCAGGCTGCAAAGTAAATTAATTACTGCAAGAGAGCTAATAAGAGTGGCTCAGGCAGAGCAGGGACAATCTTCCTGCTTGCCATCGGAGGCTGCACCGAGACTTTTGCCTCTCTGCTGCCCATGAGTGCAACCTGGCAGTTGCTGACTGTAACGTTTCCATTGTATAGTTTATGCTAAATATGCATATCTTAATTGCATTAGTCAAAATAATTAGCTAATATATTTTTGCATAATGACGAGGTAAGCAAATATCACCGTAGCTCAGTGCTTCTTGCATGAGTAAATTTGGAAAATTAATAGACTCCCAATTTCCTAATTATCTGTCTTTTATTCCAAACTTAAACAATGAAATGCTATTGCGCACTCCTGGGCATCTTGTAATTCAGTTTGCACCTTGGAATATGAATATATATATATATATATATATATATATATGCGCACCTGGTTTTTCATCTCCTTCCAGGAAAAGAATCTAAAATACTATTCTTTCCCCCCAATACTTTTTCAATGAACCTGCTACACCAGCTTCTTAATTTCTTTGACACAGCTGAGTCTAATCCTCCCCCATGCTATAAAATGCTTCCAAATTGAAAAATGTTTAGAAGAGGAGCAGGAAAGCATACTGAATGAAGGATGAGCTGGCAATTAAGATGCTGTCCTTGAGATTAGTGGATCCTGCACGCCCACAATTTGAACTATGGCAAGGTGTCTGCAACACCTGAAGGTTGTGAGTTCAGAACTCGGCTCGAAGCAAGTGGAAATGTCCTTACTTGGGGAGCTTCAGAGCATTGTTTTGGTGCTTCTCTTCCTACCCATGATTCATGACATCCATCTGTGCCATGGTGCCTGCCATCTGGATGAATTCATGGTCTCATATCCAGTCCAAACTCAGCCAATTTAAATGTTCAGCAATGGCATGTGGTATAGCCCTTCTTGGACCATACCACTCCACACTGAGGATTATCCAGTTTGTTGAATGTTCCCTGATGTTAAAAACAAACAAACTGCAATGTCGGGTGGTGGTGTGGTTGCTCAAGAGCAAACAGGCAAGAGTCCAACCTGTCTTTTCCAGGCTTTATTATCTGTACAAACTATCTTACAGTGCAGAGCATCACAAGTCCATGTCTGCTCAGTCGCTAGCAGAATCTGGGAGTGGGCAGTCTTTATACCTTCCCCAGCATAACAATCGTGTGACCCCCATCCTTCTCCTCCTCTCTCTGCGTGCAAACCTACTGCGCAATGTGGGCGCTGGCAAATTCCATTAAATTAATTGTTGTAGTTTGTTGTTGTTTAATTAATTCCATTAAATTAATTGTTGTTGTTTGTTGTTGTTTAGTCGTTTAGTCGTGTCCGACTCTTCGTGACCCCATGGACCAGAGCACGCCAGGCACTCCTGTCTTCCACTGCCTCCCGCAGTTTGGTCAAGCTCATGTTGGTAGCTTCGAGAACACTGTCTAACCATCTCGTCCTCTGTTGTCCCCTTCTCCTTGTGCCCTCAATCTTTCCCAGCATCAGGGTATTTTCCAGGGAGTCTTCTCTTCTCATGAGGTGGCCAAAGTATTGGAGCCTCAGCTTCAGGATCTGTCCTTCCAGTGAGCACTCAGGGCTGATTTCCTTAAGAATGGAGAGGTTTGATCTTCTTGCAGTCCATGGGACTCTCAAGAGTCTCCTCCAGCACCATAATTCAAAAGCTTCAATTCTTTGGCGATCAGCCTTCTTTATGGTCCAGCTCTCACTTCCATACATCACTACTGGGAAAACCAAAGCTTTAACTATGCGGACCTTTGTCGGCAAATTAAATTAATACATTACCCTAATTAAAATAAAGCCAGCTGGAAAACCGACTGTGTCAACTGGTTAAAACCTGCGTGGGGGGGGGGGAGCAAATAATTAAATAAAATACAACTTCAATCTCTAACTTTCTTCCTTTCAAGTCTTTCTTTCTTTCCTCCTTTCTCCTGGAACATGCTCATTGCTGAGGCTGCAAGCCAACTGCTCTACACACACAAAAAGAAGCCTGCTGAACTATCAGCAGGGTGCCTTAAACATTTTTTTAATAATAAAAAATCTAGAAGAAATGAAAAGTTACCAACATTTGTTATTGTAATTTTGGAAGCGGAACTTTCTCAGAGGCTACATGCAAGGCATAAGCGTGCACACAGAAACCTCACCCCCGCTGCATCGAATATTTTTAAGCATATGGAAGCCAATCCTTCACCCCAGCTAGTGGCTTAATTCATCTGCACGATGCTGCAAAGTTACTGTACTTTTGAGGCTGAGGCGAGTTGTTTTCAGCCTTCATGTCTAGGATGGTTGCTTTGGGATGCCTCGTGGGAAGTGGCTCATACATGAAATAAATACAAATAGTAATAATGGGTTGGGACCTAGATACTTGACGGACCATCACCCCTGATGCTTCCCTGCCCAGGCATGGAGATTATAGGAGAGGCTGTTCTCCATGACCCTCCTTTGAGAGATGGACATTATGTGGAAACTTGGGAAAAGAGACATCTCCACTAAGATGTCCTGGTTATGGAATGCCCTTCCTTTGGTACAAACTGTGGCTTTGTTACAGCACCAGCTTAAGGCACAGTGTGGTCTTCAACTATCATTTATTCCGAGGGGACCCACTGAATCAAATGGACTTTGGTTGCATCTGTACTGTACATTTAAAGAAGTATCATACTACTTTAAACAGTCATGGATTCCCTCAAAGAATTCTGGGAGCTGTGGTTGATTAAGGGTGCTGAGAGTTGTTGGGAGACCCCTATTCCCCTCACAGAATTCCCGGGATCCCTGGAAAGATAGATGGACCATTAAACCACTTTGGGAATTGCAGCTGTAAGAGTGGGAAAATGAGAAACAGAGAGAAAGCTACGGTAATTTGACAAATTTGCTCACCCCTTTGTCGGGCCCTTGTTTTTCCTCACCACGTTTATATATTTCTTGATTGTAATAAAAACCTCAAAACCGTTTACAAAAGAATAAAGCAAATAAGATCAATTAAAAGCAGGTATTTAAAACATCCAAAAATGATTATTAAAATCACCAATAGACTAAAAACAGATTGAAACACAGTTCCCACATATCTGAAACTGTGTCTAAACAAAGCACTTCGTCAGATCATATTATTAATTATTATTATTATTATTATTATTATTATTATTATTATTATTATTATTTGTATATTGCCTTCATCTGCAGATCTCAGGATGGTTCAGAACTTAAAATTACCCTATCAAAAACCACAAAACCTCTGTGGCTTATTAAATCTAGCAGAGGGGGCCTGACTGACTGGATCCAGAGTGTGATCAGTGCTTCATTGTCCATGGGGATGTTCCCCACTGCCTTGAAAGAGACAGTGGTGTGTAGCTGCTCCTTAAGAGACCAACTCCAGACCCCTTGGAATGCAGCAAGTGTCAAACAGTCATATTTGTGCCAGTCATAGAGCAAGGAGACCATCCCTGTTGTCATGATTCCCCACCCCCTCCCCAGAAACCACATGTTGGTCATGGTTGTGTGAGAAGAAAATCCTGTAAGCTCTTATTCCACACAACTGAAACTCTGTGCAACAAGGGCACCTAGGTACATGCAAGTAACAAATGAATAGAGCAGGAACTAGACCGGTGACTGGGAGCAGCTGCCAAGACCATATAACACCTGAAAGACCTTCATTGGCTCCCAGTACATTTCCAAACACAATTCAAAGTGTTGGTGCTGACTTTTAAAGCCCTAAATGGCCTCGGCCCAGTATACCTGAAGGAGTGTCTCCACCCCCATCGTTCTGCCTGGACACTGAGGTCCAGTGCCGAGGGCCTTCTGGCGGTTCCCTCACTGCGAGAAGTGAGGTTACAGGGAACCAGGCTGAGGGCCTCCTCAGCAGTCAAATAAACAACTATCTGACTTTTAGAAGACATCTGAAGGCAGCCCTGTTTAGGGAAGTTTTTAATGTTTGATCGTGTTTTTAATATTCTGTTGGGAGCCACCCAGAGTGGCTGGGGGAACCTAGCCGGATGGGCAGGGTATAAATATATTATTATTATTATTATTATTATTATTATTATTATTATTATTACTACAAAACTAGGGATGCGGGTGGGGCTGTGGTCTAAACCACTGAGCCCCTTGGGCTTGTCGATCAGAAGGTTGGTGGTTTGAATACCTGCAACGGTGTGAGCTTCCATTGCTCTGTCCCAGCTCCTGCCAACCTAGCAGTTCGAAAGCACACCAGTGCAAGTAGATAAATAGGTACCGCTGCTGTTTACCAGGGTAAACAGCATTTCTGTGCAATCTGGTTTCACAGTGTTCTGTTGTGCCAGAAGCGGTTTAGCCATGCTGGCCACATGACCCAGAAAGCTGTCTGTGGACAAATGCCACCTTCCTCCGCCTGAAAGCAAGACGAGCGCCGCAACCCCATAGTCGCCTTTGAATGGACTTAACTGTCCAGGGGTCCTTTACCTTCTCTATTAAAAAACTATTTCTTAATCACTTCTATGAAACATCTCAAAGGGCTTGAACAACAAATGCATACATAAAACAGTTTCATATGTGAAATAAATTAAAGCAATTTCATATACAGTGGTACCTCAGTTAAGTACTTAATTCGTTCTGGAGGTCCGTTCTTAACCTGAAACTGTTCTTAACCTGAAGCACCACTTTAGCTAACGGGGCCTCCTGCTGCCGCCGAGCGATTTCTGTTCTCATCCTAAAGCAAAGTTCTTAACTCGAGGTACTATTTCTGAGTTAGTGGGGTCTGTAACCTGAAGCGTCTGTAACCTGAAGCGTCTGTAACCCGAGGTACCACTGTATAAGAGCACTTTCCAGGCACAGACGCAGAATGGGATTTTTAAAAGTAACTCCATTTACAGGGCTTGTTGAAAAAGGAAGGTCTTTAGTAGGCGCTGAAAAGACAATAGAGGCAGTGCCTGTCTGATGTGTATCTGGGGAGAATTCCAAAGAGGAGGTGCCCCCACAGTAATGGCCTGATGCCCACATCGTATGGGATGGACCTCCTGGGGAGATGGACTCTACAGGAGGCCCTCTCCTGCAGTTCTCTATATCCCAAACTGTGTTAGCGAGGAAGGTGGAAAATGAAGCATTTAATTAAATAGTTTCAGACATATTTCTGTTTCATTATTCACTGGATATTGTTTGCAAAAATGCAAACTTACATTATCTTTTTTTAAACACCCTCAAGGAAATTTTAGAGATTTGTAATATATGTTTGCACGCGCACGCGCGCACACACACACACACACGAGAAGAGGTTCAAGAGAGAGAATGTTACAGAGGCACCAATTCCTCAATTTAGCTCAGACCTTTGATCCTGTTTTCCCTAGCAGGATTCAGAATAATAGCCCATGCAAAGTCTGCTGGCAACATGATTCCCCAACCAGGGTTGTGGGTATAAAGCTGGAATCTACCTTGTTGGAAAGAGGAACAAGGTCCTAGGATCAGTTCTCTTCCTTCCCCAAAGCTGGTCCAGGTTCTTCTACTGTGCTGCGTGTGTGCATTCAATTCTTAGTCAGATTGTGGTGAGAGTAAGGCAGAGGTCCCATCCGCACTGCACATTTAAAAGGGGTAATTACGCCAACCTGAGAGCAAAGAGTGACGTGGAGATAGATGTGGAGATAGATGATAGATAAATAGATGGAGAGAGAGAGAGAGAGAGAGAGAGAGAGAGAGAGATGATAGATAGATAGGTGATAGATGATAGATGATAGATAGATGATAGATAGATTAGATAGATAGATAGATAGATAGATAGATAGATAGATAGATGATAGATAGATAGATAGATAGATAGATAGATAGATAGATAGATAGATGATGATAGATAGATAGATAGATAGATGATAGACAGATGATAGATAGATAGATGATAGATGATAGATGATGATAGATGATAGATGATAGATAGATAGATAGATAGATAGATAGATAGATAGATAGATAGATAGATGATAGATAGATAGATGATAGATAGATAGATAGATAGATAGATAGATAGATAGATGATGGATAGATAGATAGATAGATAGATAGATAGATAGATAGATGATAGATAGATATAGATAGATAGATGATAGATAGATTGATTGATAGATAGATAGAGAGAGAGAGAGAGAGAGAGAGAGAGAAAGAGAGAGAGAGAGAGAGAGATGATGATAGATAGATAGATAGATAGATAGATAGATAGATAGACAGATAGAGATGATAGATAGACATAGATAGATAGATGATAGATAGATAGATAGATAGATAGATAGATGATAGATAGATAGATAGATAGATGAAAGAATGATCCAGCCATTGCTATTTTTAAATTTCATTGATTTCACCAAAAGAGTCTTATGTATATACTTCTTGCATTTGAAAGAGGTGATGAGGTTTAACAATCAATCCCTTTCCCCAGGGAACTCTGGAAACTGTAGCTTTGTAACTGTAACTGTAGAACTGTAACTCTGTGAGGGGCAGCGGGATCTCCTAGCAACTCTTTCACCCTTAATAGATTACATTTCCTGGGGGTCTTCTTTTTCTTTAAGGGAAGCTGTGACTATTTAAAGTGATACTGCTTTCTCTGCAAATACTGTATTGGCCCAAATATAAGCTGCACCCGAATATAAGCTGCACCTTTAAAATTCAGGGGGAGGGGGAGGGGAAAAACCAATACCGAAATATAAGCTGCTCCCTTAAAATTCTGAAGGCACTCACACCCATTCCGTTTTACCCTACGTCTGTTTCAGCAGCAATATTGTAAAAGCCAATTTTTGTAAGGTCGCCAATTTAAGCCGCACTTTAACTTTTCACGCTTGGAATTTGGAAAAAAAAGTCAGGCTTATGTTCAGGCCAATATGGTACTATGCAGATACAATAGCCATGAAATGAATGACTTGCACTCGACTTGTGTGTATAGTGGTACTTCTGGTTAAGAACTTAATTCGTTCTGGAAGTCCGTTGTTAACCTGAAACTGTTCTTAATCTGAGGCACCACTTTATCTAATGGGGCCTCCCGCTGCTGCCATGCCTCCATTGCGCGATTTCTGTTCTCATCCTGAAGCAAAGTTCTGAACCCGAGGTACTATTTCTGGGTTAGCAGAGTCTGTAACCTGAAGCGTCTGTAACCCGAGGTACCACTGTACTTTCAAGAACTAGTGACTGATAATACATCTCTTGTTTAACAGAGGATTCAGAAGAGGGGCTTTAGTGTCCCATAGCAGTAATAATGCAAGCATTACCACCATGTCTTAAGATTGTCGGTCTCTACCTGATGGGTCAGGACAAATAACTGGGTCACAGGCCAACATAAGGACACAGTTACCATATGTGTTTGGTTTTTCATTTAAAAAATAATAATAAAGAGAGAGGATGGGTGGGGAGAGAAGGAGACAGATGGGAGACCTAGAGAGAGATAAGGAGAAAGGGGGAGGATGAGAGAAAGAATCAGAAGGACAGATATTTTTAGTAATGAAAATAGATAACTACACAAAAGTGGGCTGTTTGTAGCAGGATTGGGGTTAAAGGGGGATTTGAAACGATTGAAGACTACTCTCTTGAAGCGAGTGTTTTTCATGCTTTCAGGTTCCTCGGGTCTCAATTCCACCTTGATTTACCCACCATGGAAGACGCCGTTACAAAATTTCTGGAAATTGGCAATGATTTATCTATTTTATTTATTTCATAATATATGTGTGTATATATATATATATATATATATATATATATATATATATATATATATTGCTTGACTGACAAAACACACACACCTCAAAGCAGTCTACAAAAAGAACTTAGACAATAAAATTATCAATAAAAACAGCTACTTAAAGCATTCAAAAAATCATTAAGCTGAACGATAAGCTGGAAACAGATTGAAACACATGCCAACGTTCTATCTATCTGGGTAGGCTTGTCTAAACAAAAGTGTTTTTAGCAGGTGCTGAAAAGAATGCAGAAAAAGAGTCTGCCTTATGCCAACAGACAGGGAATACCAAGGTACCTCGGGTTAAGTACTTAATTCGTTCCGGAGGTCCATTCTTAACCTGAAACTGTTCTTAACCTGAAGCACCACTTTAGCTAATGGGGCCTCCCACTGCTACCACACCGCCGGAGCACAATTTCTGTTCTCATCTTGAAGCAAAGTTCTTAATCTGAGGTGCTATTTCTGGGTTAGCAGAGTCTGTAACCTGAAGCGTATGTAACCTGAAGCGTATGTAACCCGAGGTACCACTGTAGGTTGATTCCTACAAATGTGGAACAGATATGATGTGTCACCTGCAATGGTGCCAGCTCTGCAGATTGAAGCAGTTAGTTAAGTGGGCATTTGTGGGGTAAGGTAATGTTGTAGATAAACTGGTCCCAAGTTGCTAAGAGCTTCTAAGAGCATTCTAGAGTGCACATGAAATTTGCTGGCTAGGTTTTTGGGCTCCTTTCACATCAACTGAGAATGAGATCTATAACACACTCGGCACCAGTCCTCTGGGTCTGTGCAGTGCTGGAGAAGGTCAGTAGGAGTCAGGGAAGTTTTGGGGGATGCTTGTCCACTATTAATGACCTCTGAGAAGCTTCTGGTGAAACCCATGAACTGCTGCTTTGGTGACTATTTTGATACAGTATGGACTTCAGTAGGCAACAGTCTACTTTGTCTAACAGAGAGTTCACGATTCCTAGCCTACGTGCTTCTGTTAATGTCTTTTCTGCAGCTTTGTTGTAAAGACTAGAATACTCTTAGCAGCCCATGCATATGTTGTGTGTAGCTTTCTAACTGGATACAGGCGGTGATCATGGCAGGTTTAACCTATGTTTAGTGTATCACTGTCAATAACTGTTTTGCGAAACTTCTGCAATATATATGAGCCAGCTGGTATTAGAGGAAGTGTGAAGATATTTTCATTCAGTGGGGGGTTGGAGAAGGACGTGGGAGGAAGGGGAGGTTTGTGGGTGTGCTGTAAAGTCTGTTGCATGAAAATGCTAGATTTTATTTTGCTAATATGCCTTTAGTATTTTCACTCAGTTGAGATGGATTTATGCCTTGTGAAATCTGCTGATACCGCGGCACTTATTTTGCTTGGCAGCTGCTATTAAACCTTGTGGTGCATTTGCATTTTGTAAACTTTCACTCCTGGGAATCCCAGTGGGGATGGAGAGTTACACCACGAAGTCTGTTCCTGCTTGATTTGTCTCTGAACATTTATGTGTGAGAGAAAAACCTCGGGCGTTCAAGTGATGTGTCAGGGGAATTGAAGAGCTGAGGAAGAACAATGGGGTGGATCACTGACTTGGACGTGCTTTTGAGTGCATGTCATGTGCATGTGTGCATTTGCAGACATGTGTGCACCAAGAAGGGTGAAGCTGAGACGACAACCAACCTGAAACTTCATCTCTTCAAGCCTTTTGGTTTAAAGGGCACAAGGTCTCCATGAGGAACCACATTTTGGAGATGCCTCCTTGACTCTATATATCTTCCACAATGTTTTGCCTGGGTTCACACATGTACTCAAAGGCAAACTGCCCATACCATTCAGATTAGGACACTCTGTTATAGCCAGCTAATCTGGTATAGGGGCGGTTTCTACCTCCTTTTGGAAAATTGTGGTATAAAGCACAGACCTTGCCATTTCTCCACTGGGTAATGACATGTCAGCTCATTCTCTCAAACACATGTCATTGAATGACTTCAATTATTGGTGCCAATGTGTGTCTAAACCCAGCCAGAGAACATCTCCAGAACTACAAATTTTCCCTTTCTAGGAGATCTTAGGTATTGAAATTCCATAAGCATGGAGCTAGGGATCTCTAATGTCCATTTCTGGCATGACCTTCAGTAGCATTTGAGCCACTACAGCAGGGGTGAGGGTCTTGTTGTTGTTTTTTGTTAGCCTCAAGGCCATATTCCATTCTAGAAAACCTTCTGGGGGCCACATGTGTCAAAGGCAAACATAGATGGATCCATGAATGTACATTTTACCTTCGAACAGTAGGCTTGTTTCTACAACCACTCATACACATCACTCCATCCTCCATCTGAATGATCGGAGTTGAGCGACACATGCCAGCTAGGCAAAAACACTATATGAAGGCAAGAAGCAAGACTCTGAGAGAAGTGTGTCCTGGGGAGAGATGGTATGGCCAGGGAGGAGGTGTGGTCTGGGGAGACTTCAAGGGCCAGGTAGAATTGTTGTATTTGGAGGTCACCACTATAGCTAGCTCACCTTCTAAGCATGTCCACACTCCTGTCTCAGGGACATCTATGCTAGCTTAGTCGTGTCCACAGAAGGCAAGATGGCAGGATCCCCAAGAACTATCCTTCCAGTCCCAACAGAAGCAGCCACCACCACTGCTCCTGGAGCCAGCTTTCCAACTCCAAGTTCCCTTCTTACTTCTCCCTACAAGTCAGCCCTGGCAGTAGCTCACAAAAGTTCATTTCCTAGGATTATTCACAGGAAGCCATGATGGCATACCCTGCAACATTTCTGCCAGGATGCTGTCAGCAGCTCCTGGCTGGTTGCCCAGGAAAGTACAAAGACAAGGAAAAGTTTATTACCGTCCTTTTTTATTTCAATCTTTACAGAGAGAGGCTATAGAACCCAGCCTCTTGTTTAATGGCGTTGTCCCAAGTGGATCTCCACCCTGTCTCTCCCACTTCCTCATTTGTCTCTTCTACGGGTGCTGCTACATGCCCTCTGTCTTTGAGCTCTTTGCTCTCCTACTTTTAAGCCTCACCGGGTTCTGGGAGACGGAGGATCTTGAATGTTTTCTAATGACAACTTGTCAGCCAGCTGCTGCTCTCGCTCTGCCTGCTCCTCCTCTTTCATTGTTTCCCAACTTTCCCCTTCATCTGCCTCTGAGCTGTGACCTCCTGCAAACCCCTGCTGTAAATCTATACTGTATTCTCCTCCTACCTGGAAGGGTCAGGATGGGGAGGCTGTCTCCACCATTCCTCCTTTGCCCAGTCCCTGAAAATTTCTCACTTCCCGCAACCGACCTTACTCAATCCCCCACTTCTTGTCCCTCCCCCAACAATGAGCATTTCCTATCCAGTGTGGTGTAGTGGTTAAGAGCGGTAGATTCGTAACCTGGTGAACCGGGTTCGCGTCCCTGCTTCTCCACATGCAGTTGCTGTGTGACCTTGGGCTAGTCACACTTCTCTGAAGTCTCTCAGCCCCACTCACCTCACAGAGTGTTTGTGGTGGGGCAGGAAGGGAAAGGAGAATGTTAGCCGCGTTGAGACTCCTTAGGGTAGTGATAAAGTGGGATATCAGATCCAAACTCTTCTCCTTCTCCTCCTCCTCCTCCTCCTCCTCCTCCTCCTCCTCCTCCTCCTCCTCCTCCTCGTTTTCTTCTATCCGGAGAAGGGCAACTGCCACCGTTACCCTCCAACAGGACACAGCACACATGCCCTCCACTGTCCTGAGAAAACCCCTTAATCCCTATTTTATTTTATTTTGTTTGGCCAATTTACCACAAGGAAAACACTCACCAATCAATAATTTTTAGAAAGGAGCTGGGACATGGTGGCAGCAGGCTCTCCTCCTCCTCACCTGCTCTTCAGCAGCCACCAGAAGCTGCCCAAGGGAGGAGGTTGGCAGTGGCAACCTTGGAAAGGCCATAGGACGCTCCTCGCCACCTCCATTGTCCCTTGGAACAACCACCAGCTTATCCTTCCCCCTGAGCAACACTGGTGGGAGAAATAGGGATATCCTGAGATCAATTCTGAAGCTGGGGTGGCTTTTATAATTTCAGGGCTGTCCCTGGAAAACAGGACACTTGGAGTGCATGTTATGGTTAAATTGCTTTACAGTGGTACCTCTGGTTGCAAATGAGATCCGTTCCAGAGGCCCGTTCGCAACATGAAAAGAGTGCAACTCGCAGCAGCACGTCTGTGCACGCACGGGTTGCGATTCGCCACTTCTGCACATGCGTGTGACATCATTTTGCGCTTCTGTGCATGCACGAGCAGCGAAAGCAGGAAGTAACCCTTTCCAGTACTTCCGGGTGGCTGTGGGACGTAACCTGAAAGAACGTAACATGAAGCAAACGTAACATGAGGTATGACTGTATATGGCCATCCTCTCTCTCAGAATCCCCTTATGCACCATAACACTCACTTTTTTCCTCCTAGAAAGTAAGGGGAAATGTCTGTGCGTGTTATGGAGGGAATGCCTACGGGTGGCATGCCTACGGATTTTCCTCCTCTAAAAACTACGTGCGTGTTATGGTCGGGTGTGTGTTATAGAGCGAAAAATGCGGTATGTTTGTGAAGCATAAGGGGATTATGAGAGAGAGGGTGGACATAACTGAGTTTCATGAAGCAGCCGGCTACCAGTATTGAATATAGCATCAATAATATGGCCAATAAAACAGTTTCCTCCATTGCTAAGGGTTTCCTCTGGCAAGATCTCATTTTTTTCTGAAAGATGACACACTTAAATGAAATGGCAGCTTGATTCTGACCCTCTAATCAAAAACATCATTATTATAAGAAGGTGGCATTTGTGTTGATAAGTGTAGCTGATTGAGACTCGCAGTGAATTTACACATTGGAACACATTGCCAAGAACCAGCATTTTCTGCTGGCAGATAAGTATGCAATTTCACTCTGGCCAAATATTCCGAGCTTTCAGAAGGACGGCCTCTTTGGAACTTTGCTCGTGAGCCTTGAAACGTTGATCACGCAGTGCGGGCGACAATGGCTTTGTGCTTTAAAAGGAAAGCATGATTATATAGAATAGCAGAAAGAAAAGCTAAAGGGGAAGAAAGGAGAGTAGTAGTAGAAGAAGGAGGGACAGAAGAATCAGGAGAGAATGGGAGTGAGAAGATAATATTTTAGCATCTGGCTTGTATGGAGGTTTGCAGATAGGTACATAAAACAAATTCAATTCTGTGCAAATGGATGCAGACCAATATGCAGCTTCTTATTATTTGAGGGACAATATAACATGCTTTTAATGTCTTGAAAGCAAATTATAATGTCCTGTGGGACTGGATGGCTCAGTGGATTAATGCACTGAACTCATCCATGACTAATCTGACCAGTAAACATTTTAATTGGTTAGCATTAAAGGAGTCCATCAAGAATGAGTTCAGAATAACTTAACTAAGCCTCTCTTGGTCCTTCAGGTCAACTTTTATAAACCCCGGATTATTCAAGACATCGATACCATATCCTTTGAAGAGGGCTTGATTATGGAATCAGTGATACTTGAGGTTGCTTTTGAGCAGTTGGCCACATGATAGAGTAATGAAAATAACTGTGCAGAAAATGGAAAATAATGTACGTTGCTTTAGACAAGCTCCCTGCTAATTGGTTTGTGAGTTCCCAGCATTGCAGACAGATTGTTCAACTTGGGCGAGGAAGGAGTGGGTTCGAATCCCTGCTCAGCCACAAAGTCCACTGGAAAATCCGCAGTCTGGAGAGGAAGACAGGTGGCCCTGCCCTGCGTCTGAGATGGTGAAGGTGGCAGGTTGTTTTAACATCCATGACGATTGTTTCATTCAGTGTGGCAAGAAATGATCCCGTTTGCTTCTAAAGTTAATAAAGTTAAGCTGCTATGAGATTAAATTTAGTGCTGCCATTCTATTTTGTGTTTTTTCTCTCCCTCAGCTTGGAGCTCAGAAGAATATTCTGTGCCATGAAATGGCAGTACCAGATTTCGCTGTATGGGTCAACTCTGTTTCTGACCTGACAATGACAGTTCCAGGAAATGCCTCCCTTTTTAAAAAAATGATGTGTGGAGCCTTCCAGCTGGAAGGGAAAGGGGCAGGTTTCAGTACCTGAGAGTGATTCCAGTTAACAGCAAATCAAAGAGAAATGTTGAAAGTAAGCTAATTCTGTAATGGGGCTGTCTTACATTATCGTTTATTTTTCCCTGTTGTGGTAAGAGTATTTTAATAATCTACATATCATTTAATTATAATTCATTTGCCTGCCATAAGCAGTTCCAGTGCCCTTTAATAGAATAAATCTCTCATGGGAAGGATCTAAATAATATGTCCTGACAGGTGGCAATGGTTATGCTTCAGACCTGCCTGTCTTCAAGCTTGCTGAGAGTGCTTTGAGCAAAACAAATCATACCTATTGCTCAAAGATGGCAGAATCTGGCCAGTTAGGCTCCAGGAATCTCCTAGGTAAGAGGAGTGATGCTCTAATCTTGGCCGACTTACAACTGGGTATATGATCCCAAGGCTTAGTCCAAGGACACAAGATGTAGGAACCCTTTTTGAAAGGCTGCAGCACATTGACAGAACATGTGCTTGGCATGCAAAAGGTCCCAAATCCAATCCCCAACCCCTCCGGTTGGGGCTGGAAAAGACTCCTAACCAAACCTTAAAGAGTTGCTGCCAGCCAGTGTTGACAGTACTGAGCCAAATGGACCAATGGTCTGGCTCAGTATAAGGCAGCTTCCTGCATGCCATGTACTGGTTGGACTCAGAAGAATGGTGGGAGGAACTGGCTGGGTAACTCCCAAGGGGAGAAGGCTCAGAGCCCATGGAGTGGGGATTTGAGCCTCGATCTCCCAGGTCATAGTCCAACACTCTAACCATTATAATAATAATAATTTATTATTTGTACCCTACCCATTCAGCTGGGTTTCCCCAGCCACTCTGGGCAGCTTCCAACAAAGATTAAAAATACTGTCACACATTAAAAGCTTCCCTAAACAGGGCTGCCTTCAGATGTCTTCTAAAGCCCTTTCCGAGCCTGCAGAGGAGAGGGTGTTGCGGGCAGGACCCTCCCACATTCGCGGGGGCTTCCCTTGCCCCCGCGAGAGCTGGGGAATCCCTGGGCGTGCCTGCAACCCAGCCCGCCAATCAGCGGGCGAGGGGAGGCGCGGCCTGGGCTATTTAAGGCCAGGCATGCCCAGGGACCGCCCTCTTTTCCCCCTCGCCCAGCAGCTGAGCGGTTTTTCTAAATGTCAGGTAGTTGTTTCTCTCTTTGACATCTGATGGGAGGGCATTCCACAGGGTGGGTGCCACTACCGAGAAGGCCCTCTGCCTGGTTCCCTGTAACCTCACTTCTTGCAGTGAGGGAACCGCCAGAAGGCCCTCGGCGCTGGACCTCAGTGTCCGGGCAGAACGATGGGGGTGGAGACGCTCCTTCAGGTATACTGAGCTGAGGCCGTTTAGGGCTTTAAAGGTCAACACCAACACTTTGAATTGTGCTCGGAAACATACTGGGAGCCAATGTAGGTCTTTCAAGACTGGTGTTATGTGGTCTCGGCGGCCGCCCCCAGTCACCAGTCTAGCTGCGACATTCTGGATTAGTTGTAGTTTCTGGGTCACCTTCAAAGGTAGCCCCACGTAGAGCGCATTGCAGTAGTCCAAGCGGGAGATGACTCTGGTGAGACAGTCTGTGGGCAGGTAGGGTCTTAGCTTGCATACCAGGGTAGACAGCTGCCCTGGACACAGAATTGACCTGCGCCTCCATGGACAGCTGTGAGTCCAGAATGACTCCCAGGCTGTGCACCTTTTCCTTCAGGGGCACAGTTACCCCATTCAGGATCAGGGAGTCCTCCACACCAGCCCGCCCCCTGTCCCCCAAGAACAGTGCTTCTGTCTTGTCAGGATTCAACCTCAATCCATGAGCTGCCATCCATCCTCCAACCGCCTACAGGCACTCGCACATTACACCACACTGGCTCTCTGTTGACTGCCCCTTTCCTAAGAGTTAGGTTTGTGCCAGAACATCCCATTTGCATCTGGACTGCTTTTAAACATTGAATGTTTCGACAGCAGTTCTGAGCATTTTAGGGGAAATGGCATTAAGGAAACAATTTAGGTGGTTTCCAGGATTTGCTCACTTCTCCAGAACATAAATAGATGGCGAGACCTTCTAATGCAGCATCCCCCATGCGGCTTTATGTACAAGAAGGGAGCCAGGGAAAACGACACCAAGCTGGAGGCATGAGAAGGGAGAGACCCATCCAAATACAGAGTAATTACACCCTGCAGTTGGGAACTCAGACTGCAAGGCTGTGATTTCCCCAAGGCCACTTGGTTGAGCTTGGTTTTGTCAAGAGTACACTTGCTGAAATTCAAATTTACTTATATTTCAACTTAATTTAGGCAAGTCACCAGAACAGCTGTCAGATAGCTATGAGCCCCGGAGATCTCACAAGAATAGAAAGCATGTGATCATATTTTCCTGCTGGGCATAGATGAGCAAGACTAACAATAGGAGACAAGATTCAGAGCAAGGGCTACACGTTACAGAAGATCTGCAGCTGCCACTGAGAACAGCATATACATGTTAGGTTTTCATCCATCATCATGAGACTATGATGTCTCCATGGCTGATAGGTAGGGGACTTCACAATGGCATGGGACCGTGAGAAGGCGAAGCCATAGTTCAGTAGTAAGAAACATGCTTTGCATTCAGAAAGGACCTGGGTTAAGTCTCCAAAAAACTGCAGTTGGAGGATCTCAGGTATTAAGGATAGGAAAGCTTCCCTTCTGAGGTCCTGGAAGACAACTTCCAGACAAGGTAGACAAGACTGGACTAGAGGAATCATTGGCCTAATTTGGCATAAGGCAGCTTCATATGTGATGGAAGGGAAAGGGAAGAACTGAACACAGGACACCATTTTCAGAGTAAACTCCACATCTTCCAAAATGTGTAATTATGCCATAATTAACTTTGAAGCCTTGAAAGGACATCTCTAGAGCTTTACAGGCCAATAAAGGTAAAGGGACCCCTGACCATTAGGTCCAGTCGTGACCCACTCTGGGGTTGCGGCGCTCATCTCGCTTTACTGGCCGAGGGAGCCGGCGTACAGCTTCCGGGTCATGTGGCCAGCATGACTAAGCCGCTTCTGGCGAACCAGAGCAGCGCATGGAAACACCGTTTACCTTCCCGCCGGAGTGGTACCTATTTATCTACTTGCACTTTGATGTACTTTCGAACTGCTAGGTTGGCAGGAGCAGGGACCAAGCAACGGGAGTTCACCCCGTCGCAGGGATTCGAACCGCCGACCTTCTGATCGGCAAGTCCTAGGCTCTGTGGTTTAACCCACAGCGCCACCTACGTCCCTCTTACAGGCCAATACCAGCATTTTAAATTGCCTATTGTGTCACTCCTTTGGAAGTGTTTTAGAAAAGCTGTAAGGTATATACAAAACTTCACAGACTCCTTCTCAGTGTGGGGAAATGCTCTAGCATTGTTTTGGGGTTTTTTGGTTTTCTGTTTTGTTTTACATGACATGTAGCAATCGGTGGTGACCTGACGTAATGCCAGATGACATTGAAGAAGCAACTGTGAGTGTGAGAAGGAGATGCGAGACACCAGGATGTCTTCAGGAAAAGTGGCAACAGCGGAATAATCAGCCATGTTACATTCTGGTTTGTCTACATCCTTGTTAAAGTATGGCACGTTTTCAGCACCTGGGACAGTTCCCAGTGACTTCAGTCCTACTTTAGACATTGCAAACAGGACAGGGTTGGTCCCCATTCCACTGGTGTCCTTGAATAAACCTCTCTCCTCTCCCATTCAAGCAAATGGCTGCCATTTACTCCTATGAAGAAAATTAAGAGACTTCAGGGCAACATACCACTCAAGATGAAAGCACTCTGGTCTTCCTTGATACTAGGTTGTTGCTGTTTAGTCGTTTAGTCGTGTCCGACTCTTCGTGACCCCGTGGACCAGAGCATGCCAGGCACTCCTGTCTTCCACTGCCTCCCATAGCCCAACCTATATCACCAGGAACCTCATGGGTCCCATTCTGGCGATTATGGAACTCCAGAGGTCCATTGGGCCCCAACTCTCTTGGCCTTTGACCACCTCATCAACAGGTATTTGGCCCTCCAGTTTATTGGCTTGCTAACAGACAGACCTTCATTTTAGCTGTTTTTAACTGAAATGCTGCTCCTCTCTCCTGATTGTATCATTTTATCAGATTCCAAATGTTTTGATCCAGATCCCAATAACCCAGAACTTTCTGATCATTGATAATTGATCCCAGTACACACCAACCCTTATTCATTATTTTGCACTTCATGGGTTCTCAGCCTAGCCTTGTTCAATGTGTGCTTTGAACATCCTTCTTGGAAGAGTAAACCTAGTGTGAAGGTAAATCGAAACAAGTTGCCTCAATGAATATGCAAGAACAATGAGCAGTCACAGTATAGTTGCTCCTACTTTACCATAAGATAAAGGTTAGCTTGGTTATTTTTGTTGACTGACCCCACCCCCAAAAAGTGGTGAATAATACTTCTGAGTCATTTCCTATGGCAATTTTTTATTATTAAAGCAAAGCTTTGCAGTTTTGCAGCTTATAAAATGATCAAGTCAACATCTGCACCAGTGCAATATTTTATTAAATCTTGTCCTATTACGTTCTATCTAACTACATTTTTATGGCATAGTCCTTATGCTAAGAGCTTTTTAAAACAATGATTTCCTTACTAGTAGAATCCTGGTTGCATATCGTTACTCAGGAACTTGCAGAGTTTAATTAAAGAAACACTTCTGCCGTGTTCTCTGTGTACTTTGAAATCAAACAAATAGTTTTAAAATATTACCCTCAATTATACATATAAATCTTGTGCAGGTAATGAACATATTCTTCCAACTGCTGAAAGGAGTGGACACTTATCTTACTCTTTAAGATAAAATACCACATCCACATAATGCATTGCTAAGTCTCCCTCTTACTATATACAATGCCCAGAATCCCATTTTCTGTTAAATAATAATCATTGTAATTAATAGACTAGTTATTTTATCTCCCTAATCTGGTTACAGTAATTTATCAAAGGTATGTAAATGAGTGCAAAAAACGCAGTTCATTATTGTTTTCAAAGGGTACACATCTCATGGAGAAGCATATATAATGTAATTCCCTTGAACTTAATAAGATATGTGACTTCATGTAATTCAGGAAGGAAAAATCAATTCAGTACTTTAACTTTTTGTTAAATGCCACACTCAATTTGTTTTTCTTATATTTCCTTTTATGGTTAATGATAGCTAATGAGATTTTTTTTTCTGAATACACTTCTTATGACAGTCAAACTGGTAGAGGACATTTTCTTTAGATGGCTATTCACACAAAGAGAGGGAACAATCAGGAAGCAATGGAGCTGCACTGCTATACACAATCCCATGTCTGCCAAGGCCAAGCAATAATGGCAAAACATCACAGAGATTCAGTGACAGTGTGGATCTCAGATCTGCATTCTGTCTGCTGTGCAAATACAGTGAACCAACTCTCTACCATATAGAAGTGTGCTTAGTTGCTACCTGGAGACACCTGGGGCTGAATCTAGGGTTTTTGCTTGCAAATCATGTGCTCTACCATGGAAATGTGTCCCTTTGCCTGCTACTTATTCTGTTTCCAGGCTTGAGGGAAGGGAAGGGAGCAGGGTTGCACAGCTCAGGAAGATGGGAAATTATGGGAAAGTGAGGTGTTCAGTCATTGTCATGCTTCCAGTGACATAACTGGAGATGCTGATTCGGAACTTGGCTTGGAAGAAAAAGCTGTTTTCCATATATTTTAAACATTGATCTATTTGCCAAGTTCAGCCTAGGGTAGGTTGCCAATCTCCCTGTGCAAATTATTAGCCACTGCCCAGGGTAGCTGCAGAGGTCAATTCAGGCCTTCATTCTTCCTCTCCTGCCACCCAGTGGTATCCTCCTGAATAAACACCATTCACCCAACAGCAGTGGCTGAGCATTTCACCCCCCACACATTATGGGTTCAAATAGGCCACAACTTTATTGGTTACAGATGTGAGTAGTTTGGCTTAGGCATTGGGGTGAAGCCAAGCTATATCTTGACTCCTGCCTGTCTGCAGGGAGTCCACTTAAGGGTAAACCACCGATAGGGGCACCTTATGACCTACATCAAATAGGGGCACCCCAAGGGGTCCTCATAGGGGCTGTGACATGGCCCTAGCCCACGTCCAGGCTTCGGACAGGATTCACACTCTGGATCCCTTTAACAGGATACCCTTACTGAGGAGGGGCAGTCGAAGGCCACAACTTCCCCTCCAACCAAACAAAGGCTTACCCAATGCCTAACCTCACAAAAGTTGGGTAGGCGAAAACCAAATGGCCAGTACCAATTTGCCAAGTGGGAAAATTCCTACCCTGCCCCAACAATATGGTGACCAACAATTGTCCGTAGCAAGGTCATATCTGAGCAGAACATAAAAAGAGGGAGGGTGGGTTGGGTGATCTGGCAATGGGGTGAGAGAGAGGGTGCTGGCTGGCCATGCCGCAGTTAAATTGCTCCCAGGCAATGCCCACAATGAGAGCTGCCCCACAAAGGCAGAACCCCAGCAACAAGAACTCGGCTGGCATGACGCAGGGAGGAGGCCACAACCCTCTGCCCCCTAAACTGGCATACTGTTGTGACCCGGCTGCCTGGCCGCAATGCCGCCCACCAGAAAAATGTGAGTGGACTTGCCACTGGATTCACACAAACCATATTTTTATTCTATGCATCAATTTGGTTGTGGGGACTGGTCCCCTAGTTGCAAGTCAAATGTGTATCATGTACAGGCTGGGCAAGCCAGATGTGCCTTTTAAATACCCCTGCAATGAACAGACAGGGCAAACAAGCCCTGGGAAGAAAACAGAGGGTTAAAAGGTTTGTTATTCGAGCAAAGTAAAAGCATATGAGAACATGGACCGGTTTCAACTGAGAAATACTTTCTCCCTGACACCCTGCAGATAAATTAGCCACAGCAAGGTAGATGCCAGCTTGAAAATGTCTCTGTGATACCTTGCAGGATTGTCTGTCTTCACCCTTTAAATGAGCATGGGGTGGGTGGTGGGTGGGAGGGATGGAGTTTTAATGTGTGATTCATTAACACATGTGCCGCTGGAACCCCTGTCTAGTCCCATGCTGTGCTGTTGATTAGTAATTGACATTCCAAGGAAACCAAACCCACCTCAGCAACTGTATGGCTGGCAAAACAGACGATGCGTTTCAGCGTGAGCCAAGCCTCACCTGTGAGACAGGAGGGGCCTGAGTTATTCCAAGGCCATAGACCAGAAATCTCACCACTTCTGCAGGGAGGAAAGCCTTTCTGTTGAGCAAGAACATACACATTGTTTATGGCTTCATTCAGTGAATGAACAACAAAACTATTCCCAAATTCAGATAAGTTTTGCATTAGCCAAATATGCTGGATTAAAGCAAAACACATTGTAAGACCTCATAAAGTTTTTCTTTACAGGACAAATAGCAGCTTTGGTTGGGGAGGAGAGTTACACCAAGGAAATGGTACAGGAGAGAAAAGTTAAAATTTCCTTCCCTTGAGTCTGATCTCAATTGGGGTCCCTTAAAATATCCAAGATATCCATTGTCTCTTCTAGTTTGTCCTGTCTGAAATCCTGAGCTGCTGGAGTAGAGGTTCCTGCAGAACCATAGCTCTAGCTCATCTACAAGTCAGACACTTGACTATGGCAGGAAGGTAAACAGCATTTCTGTGCGCTCTGGCTTCCATCACAGTGTTCTGTTGTGCCAGAAGTGGTTTAGTCATGCTGGCCACATGACCCGGAAAGCTGTCTGTGGACAAACGCCAGCTCCCTCGACCTGAAAGTGAGATAAGTGCCACAACCCCATAGTCGCCTTTGACTGGACTTAACTGTCCGGGGGTCCTTTACCTTTAGCTTTGTGGGTGATATTCAACAACTGTGTCCTATCAGTGCAGCGATTTCTGCTTGCTCAGTGGGACTTCCTTCCCTTCTCCCCCTGTGTGCACCCCATGTCCTCATTTAATCAGCTCCAGAGGGTTGAGGGAAACCCTAGAACAGAGGGAGACCATCAAGTCAATTTCCAATCCCTAGCAATGTGAACACATCAAATAAGATGCACTGTCTGTATGTGTTTTGTGCTTGGTGTCTGGAAGTCCTTGGTGCAGGTGAGTTTGATCTTTCCTTCTCCCTGGCAATGCACTGTTCTACTCCCTCCATTTACCACTGTTAAGCCAGACGGCGCAGCTGGTGCCCATTGGGACTGGTGCGGGGTGGAAGGCAGGGAGCCCAAGAGTAGGTTGGTGGCAGAGCCAACGACAGCTGGAGCCAATCCATTCTCATGTTGTCTCCATCCTCCTCCATGATGAGTTCTACAAGGTCAACCCTGAGGCTGGTGATGAAGAAACTGACATGCAGTTTGCCCCCTGGACTGGATGTATGTATGTAGGAAGGAAGGCAGATCATGGCACACTGAGGGGATGAAAAGGTTAGTGGGGCAGTGCCCCATCTGCACTAATGGACCAGCCTCTACTTAAGTCAGGACATTGGGTCTTCTGCACCATCAGCTACAAGCTTCCAAGTGCAGAACAGAGGCTGTTGGTACTAAAGGGTTAAGAGGTAACAAGTCGCTCTAATCACTGAGCAGCTGGAAGTCATTAAGCATCCAGGAATGTGAGTTAGTTTGTATAAATAGTCAGTTCACCCGTGTGTCCTTCCTTCCCTCCTTTTGACCTGACTCGCAGACTCAGTTTGTGGCCATGGGCGTGTTTGCTGATATGAGTTAAGTTTAGAGTAAAGTTTTCTTTATGCCGGAGATAAAAGCATGTGTGCTTTATCGCCAGGGTTTTTTCTTTTGTAAATAAAGTTTTTCCTGAGTTCCAAAGTGCTTGCTCCAGGATTCTTCATTGAAAGGTACTGACTCTCCTGCCTTCTTCAACCGCTGCACGAAATTCTCTGCTGAGATAAGATTTATGGCGTTGGAAGCGCACTGGGCGTTTACTTAACATTAAACTAATTAAAGTTTAATGGACAGAGGCACACTCTTCTCCCTTTTGGCCTCTGACACTTTGACTGGCATCCTTTAGCCTTCTATATTCTAAACAATGTACTGCAGCTGTCCTTATCAAAGTTATAGAACCTATAGAGTCCTAGTTCCAGTCATGCATGATTCCATTTCCCATTGGTTCCACATTGGAGGATGATACTACACTCCAGTACAAAACAATATATTGCCCAGATCCATTTGGAACAGTTTTAAGTATTTTATAGATGTAATGCTTTTCTCTGGTTTTATCACAGGATTTCTACTGCTGTAATCCATTCTTGGACCTTAAGGTGGAAGGCAGGTAACAGGGGCACCAACTTGAATAAAATATTGTGGGGTGGGGGGCAAGGAAGTCCAGCCCTGCAAAATTGATCAAATGCACGGACACCATTTGAATGTCAATACCCATCAACTTTGTGGGAGAAACCCCCTCAAATATTTTATTGGGGGGGCAAAGACCCCTTGGCCCTGAGGAGGTGGCTTCTATAGCAGGGAAGAAATCTTATAAATTATCCTCTTTCTCATCTGAATCAGGACTGAACAATGTTACCTCGTGAGACCAGGCATTCTGAAGAAAAGCTGGAAGACAACAGAATGGGGTGGTATAATCCTGAAGTGGAGGAATAGCCAGGCATCAGCAAACCTTTTTCAGCCGTGGGCCGGTCCACTGTCCCTCAGACCTTGTGGGGGGCTGGACTATATTTTGAAGGGGAAAAAATGAACGAATTTCTATGCCCCACAAATAACCCAGAGATGCATTTTAAATAAAAGGACACATTCTACTCATGTAAAAACACCAGGCAGGTCCCACAAATAACCCAGAGATTCATTTTAAATAAAAGGACACATTCTACTCATGTAAAAGCACACTGATTCCCGGACTGTCCGCGGGCCAGATTTAGAAGGCGATTGGGCCGGATCCGGCCCCCAGGCCTTAGTTTGCCTACCCACGGAATAGACTATACCACTTCATACCATGGGCCAGGGATTATATTTCTGAATACCTTCCTGTGTACAAATTGCCCAGCATAAAAAAAGTAATGCAACATGCAATGGCTAGAAAGTTTTCACAGCTTGGCTGGTGTATTTTCTTTTCTTTCATTTTTTTTATTTTTTAAGTTGCGTTGAATTATTATTGTTTTATCTGGAGAAGCATTCCAAAATGGCGCACACATGCTACTGAAGTAGTACAGTCTAAAATGGCTTCAAGTGGCAACGGTCCAGCCCATTCATTCAGAACCAGCAACGAAACCAAAACTGTATAATGTGCCCACTAATAGCAGATCTGCAGGAGCTGTGGCAAAAGGGAGCTGATTAATGAGAGCACCTGAGGTAAGTGGCACTTTAACCAACTTTAACTGTTGATGTATGATGACATAATGTCCCTTCCAATTAATGACAAGGATACAAAACACCTGTATTTAGCAGCGCAGATGCTGCCTTTATGGTTAAGTGCACAGATTAAATTGACTTCTGAAGGACTGGCTATAACTTCCTTTCTTGCACTGTTTGTTTCTCTGTTTCTTCCTATGCGCTGTGATGTGGTAAATAAAAATCTAACCCTACATTTCACACCCGCATAAGCAAGAAATACCTACTCTGCCACGATTTAATTAATGTACACTGGAAAACTCAGCTTGGGCTTCGGATAGCAAAAAAAACTACTGCTATTTATTAATTTATATACTGCTTATATGCCAAAATGGCTTCAAAGTAGTTTACAACCACAAAATCAACCCATGACTAAAATGCACAGTGATGATAAAACATGCTTAATTAAAATATACAAATATAAAACAAACAATCAAAAAAGCATAACAACAGAAACAGCTAAAACAATAAAATCACAAGTTCAACTCAGGTGCAGGGAACTCAGTGCTGTGCATTGTAGTCTGTTGTTGTTATTGTTTAGTCGTTTAGTCATATCCGACTCTTTGTGATCCCATGGACCAGAGCCAATCCACTGCTCTTGCCATTACTGTATGTGGTGGTGCAACACTGAGCTCACCCCTCCCCTGCTTGGAAACACCAGCGACATGCTGTGTTTGGAAACTGGGGGAGTAGTGGTGCCCCACTTCTGCCCCACTGCCACTGGGCTGCAACTGATTCAGGGGAATGCAAACAGGTGTGTTTTCAGGAGCCAGCAGAATGGCAACACAGGCAGTATATCAGCAAGGAGAGCATTCCACAACCCTGGCGCCATCAGCAAAAAAAGCTCCACTCCATGTTACTGCAAGTCAATAATCATCAGGCTGTGGCAAAACTAGCCTTTTGCTTTTGATAAGACATTTCTCTTTTGGTTGCAAGATATTGTTGGGGCCATCATATCTGTGGGTTATTTACAGCACCCTGAGCTGATTGATTTGTCGTCAGTTTTTTGGGGTGTTTTTGTAGTTCTTGGCAGAAGACTAGTAAGCTACAGGCAAGCACATTGTCACTCCCTGTGCAGGATTTTCCATACATTTCTCCTGCAGTAGAAACATTTTGCATAAGAGCAATTCATGCCATCCTTTGGGTTTTTACACCCCTGAAAGGATTAAGAGCTTTTGAAATAGCTTTGGCTGCACATGGTTATGGGGTGACAGAAAAGATCTCCCATTCCTTGTCGTAGTCCACAGGGATGCCCACCACTGAGGAGAGGCAGAGGCTCAAGTAAGGGAAGGGAAAGTCAGATATCAGGCAGGCAAGCCAGCAGTTCAAAGCAGGATGAGATTCAGCACCTTGGACAGAGGTGTGGGTTCAGGGTTGATTGATTTTTTAATTTCTATACCACTTAATACACGGGTAGGCAAACTAAGGCCCAGGGGCCGGATCCAGCCCAATCGCCTTCCAAATCCAGCCCGCGGACAGTCTGGGAATCAGCATGTTTTTACACGAGTAGAATGTGTGCTTTTATTTAAAATGCATCTCTGGGTTATTTGTGGGGCATAGGAATTTGTTCATTTCCCCCCAAAAAAATATAGTCCAGCCCCCTGCAAGGTCTGAGGGACAGTGGACCGGCCCCCTGCTGAAAAAGTTTGCTGACCCCTGACTTAACATATTAAAAATATCTCGAAGCAGTGTACAAAAAACTGAAGCAACAGCAGACCACTTAAACAAAACATTATAAAAATACACAGGTACATATAAAAATGTTACATTAATACAAAGTTACTAAAATCAGTATCAATTCATTTTCCTTCTGACACACCCTTCATCTCAGCCTCTGGGTTCTCACAAACTCTCAGCTAACCTACAAATGTCTCACAATGAGAAAAGTTCCTGGAAGCAGCAAGCATCACCCTAGTCTCTCACTCTAGACTTGCTTTTTATGTCCAAGCCCAAGGTGGATGGTACTTGTTCAGGCTGCCCACAGGTATGTCCCACTCAACTGCTCTCTGGACCACTCAGGACTGCTGATCTACTTTGTCACATCAAGGTCCTGGAGCAACTGGCTGAGTTTTATAACAGGGCAAAGTAGAGCCTCACCCCAAGCATCACTTCTTGGCCAGTTAAAGACCAAATGCCCTTTTCTGTAGCTGTTGGTTCCTTCAGGAAAATGGCCTTTCCAGCTGTGTGGGTATCTCCTCAGGGCTCTTGTGCTCCCCCAAGGAGCCTGTGGCCCAAAAATTGGAAGCTGTGGGCTCTTCCAAAAGTTCACCCCTTGCTTGAGGAATATAGATCCTTAAACAGCCAATGACCTGGCCTGAAGATGGGACCTAGTTTTCATCTCTGTGGCCTTCCACCTGTTTCCTACTGTTGGATAGGCATGGTAGTGCAGGATGCACGTCACTCCTTGGGCCCAGGGGAAGGGGATCACAAGGGTCCTGGTCCTTCATGCTTCAGTTCTGCAGACTCTTGCCCAATAGCTTCAGACACAGCAAGCTCCCAACCATCAGTATCAGTGTCAGGAGCCCAGTCCAGTTCCTCAGTCAGGGGCACACAGTCTCAAACTCAGCCAAGCTCGTTCTTCTCTGATGCTGAGCTTGGGGTCAAGGTAAGTGCCTATAACAACAAACCCCTACTCCTGTATGTGGGGTGTACTGGATCCATGGGGATGCCCACCACCATAGTTAGGTGATGGCCTAGACAAGGGGAGGTCAGTGGTCCCAGGTTGCTGGCAGACAGGAAGGCAAGGCAGGATCAGCACCTTGGAGAGGGACTTATATTTCAGGAGCTCGCCCTACACTCGATTAGGTCCCTGGGAGAGACAAATGGCTGACTGGCATGTTCTCTCCCTCCTGATCGTTCATTCTGCCCAAACATCACAGCGACCGATGCCAAAAGACATCTGCACACTTAGGGATCCGCAGACTCTTCGCAGCTTGCCTAACAGACCCCAGCAACTCAGCATTTTGGCTAATCTACTTTATTTACATTTAAACACACAGAGAGCACTTCAACATGGCTCCCTCTCTCTCTAGCATCAGACAGCAAAGAGAAAAAGAACAAAGGACAATAGCCCCACTTCACGGAACACAGTAACACAAACATCCTGTCTCCATCACTTCCCACTCCAGTGGAGTCAAAACATACACCATCATGTGATAGACAAAAATCCCACGACTGCAGTCATGGAGCAGGAATTCTAACAGGTTTTAGAACCAGAGCTAGTGATCTCGCAGCTGATGCAGAGCATACAAGTTGTCTCAGCAGTGCCCTGGAGCAACTGACAGAGCTTTATAGCCTGGGTGACAGGCCCTACCCCCTGAATGCCACATCTGACCATTTAAAGGGACAGTACCTTACTCTTCAGTTATTGGCTCCTAGAGGCCCCGGAGTTTCCAGCTGGGGGGATGCTGTCTTGATCCCCTGAGGAGTCTCTGGACCAGTCATTGGAATCTGGTAGCAGAGGTATCTCCTCTGGGTTCATGGAAGGGAGATGCAGACTCCAGTACTGGATAGGTCAGTGAGTGGCCCAATATCCCCTTGAGTCTCCTATCAGAGGAGGACTCTGCCACCAAGGAGTCCTAGTATGGGGCTATCATGCCTTATCTCATCATGACTATTTATATGCCCCACAAGTGCATTTTATATTTTAAACAAACAAACAAACAAACATTTTTGTTAGTCATCTAAGGAGCAGAATGAGTCAGAAATTAATCATAAACAACATGGCTGTTTCTTTCCCAGCCAAGAAAGCTAAACGAAAGCTCACTCAAACGGATGTGTTTGCCATCCAGTGTGCATTTTAGAATTGGGCACTAAGAGATTAAAGGCATCTGGTTTACCCTGTGCTTCCTGGACACCCTGGCACCCCACACTGGCAGAGACACTAATTAAAGAAAATGCCGGTAGCAATGGAGTTATACAAATGGTTACACAAACAAACAACCCGAATCATTTCCTCTTTTTTTTTTGTTGTTGTTGCTTCAGAGCTCCACACAAGGCCTAGGAATGGTTGAAAAGAAAAGGGGGGAGAGAAAGAAAAGCGAGATGTAAGCTTTGTAATCCTCTCTAGTGCTAAATTTCCAAAACCTGATACTACCGTGAAAGGATCAAAGCCACAGCTAAAACCATTTAAGGGGTGCCACAAAATATATTTCCTGCTATGCAGACCCAAAGCTTCCATTGTTGCATCTGATGTTGCTGGATAATTAGTTCTGACCCCTGCCAAGCCTTTAGAACTATAAAAAAATTTTTTTTTTGAAATGGAACAGCAAAATATTTCGGCAAGATGGAAATAATAGATGCAACAATGCTTTCCAATTTCTTGATCAATTTGTGACTGTCATCCAATTTGCTTCCAGGCTCAGCTCAAACTGTTGGTTTTAACCTTTAAAGTCAAAACAAGAGTATATAATCCCTGACCAATAAACCCCGTGAATGCAAAAAGTCTAGGTGGCCTGTATATTTTAATGCTGATCTCTCTCCATGCAACTTTTAAGCAATTGCTTCATAAAGTAAACACCCTAGCCAACAATGACCAGTGGTAATAGCTCCATTAGCAATATTTATTTTTTCAAGACAATTTATACACTGCTTTATTACAATAGTTTCTACTATTGTACAAGGAATGCAATACTGTTCAATGAAAATGTTAAAGATATAAAATCAAAATTATGTTAAACAAACAGTGGGAGTAGAACCTCTACAAAGCAGAATCTTTAAGGTAAAGGTAAAGGTACCCCTGCCCGTCCAGGCCAGTCTTGCCAGACTCTAGGGTTGTACGCCCATCTCACTCAAGAGGCCGGGGGCCAGCGCTGTCCGGAGACACTTCCGGGTCACGTGGCCAGCGTGACATCGCTGCTCTGGCGAGCCAGAGCCGCACATGGAAACGCCGTTTACCTTCCCGCTGGTAAGCGGTCCCTATTTATCTAGTTGCACCAGGGGGTGCTTTTGAACTGCTAGGTTGGCAGTCGCTGGGACCGAGCAACGGGAGCGCACCCCGCAGCGGGGATTCGAACCGCCGACCTTTCGATCGGCAAGCCCTAGGCGCTGAGGCTTTTACCCACAGCGCCACCCGCGTCCCTAGTGTATAAACAAACAGTGGGAGTAGAACCTCTACAAAGCAGAATCTTTAGGTAGCCACTAAGTGTTGTTGGTCCTCCAAAAGAACCCATCTAGAGGAAAAAACACACTCTAGACAGTAAACTTCCTATAAGATCAAGCAGCTCTTTCCATGGAGCTAGCTAGCTAGCTCTTTTAATGCCTACTGAATTTCTCTCTCTCTCTCTCTCTCTCTCTCTCTCTCTCTCTCTCTCTCTCTCTTTTAAAGTCTCCAGTAGACATTGGAAGTTCAACAGGCATAGGACCTGGAAGGGATGCCCATAAAATTAAGACAAAAATATTGAATGTGGGACTTCTGGTGGATATGAGTCAGGCGTCTAAGCCATGGGGTACCACTAACAATGAATTCCTTGAAGATCTCAATGACCAGGCAGGGCAGGGCAACAAAGGATTGGGCCACCTTTGAGATATCCTGGACCAAAGCTCTTAAAGGTCTTGCAAATTAAGACAAGAATATCCATTATCCAACTGATGCATGAGGATATATTATCAGTATGTCTCTCTGTGTATTGCTATGTTATTTTTAGATCCATGGTATATACGTGCTAAGGGGGAGTAATATATACAGTCTGTCCAAGACCTTTCATAGCCAATCTTCCATAGCCAGACACATTTCCACCCAATAGTCGTCTCAGTGATGAATCAGCAAGCTTTAAATCCCTCAATAGCTTGGGACCAGCATAACTCAGGAAGGAGACAATCCCACTCTCATGTCCAGAACTTATGTTCTACTATAGAGTATCTTCTTTGGGGCCTTGAACCAGTTGAGATAAGGCAGCTGAGGGCTCAAGGAGAAAGTTTGTTTGATTCTGGTGCTAAGAGAGTTATGCCTTGATCCCTCACTGCTTGTTTTAGGTGAGTGGTAAAGATAATTTCGTGTGTGTTAGGATTCTAACCTCGGAAGAAATCCTATCCTCCCTGAGTGTGTAGCTGAGGGGCTGAGGATCCTTTCTACAAAATCTATTATCCACATAACCCCAAGAACAATAATAGGACTGGCTGATGAAGTCACCGTATTTTCAATGAAGAGTTAAGAAGGATTCTTGCAAGTTAATGATAATTGAAGTGGCAATTTATGTTCTCTGGAGTGGTGCTGTGTTGTTTTGGGATGAGCTGAAACAAAAGGAGCAATGGTCTGTTAGCTTCTGTTGCAAATATGCACCATAATTAAATTCCAGGGGAGAGGCTTGGTCTACACCTATGTACAAGAGAATGAGGCAATGCTACAGTTACTTGTCCATCTAAATAATTTTATTTCTAAATCTGCGTATATCTATATCATATATCTATATATATCTATATCTGTCTATAGGCACATTTTATGAAAATCTCTGACCTCTTTTGCTCTCATTTTTGGTGATGGGATTCCTTTTTGCAGGGGGCAGGGAGAGGCACTAAATACGTGGCCACTTCAGTGCTGGGGGTTTTGCCATTAAGACTCCTTTTGGATGGTGACTAGGGGAAATAGTTTCCCTCCCACCCTCTATGCTCCCCCTGTGATGGAATTCAGTAGGGCTTCCTCTAAGCTTCTACCATATAAGTAAGAGCAAAGTGACTGATTTGCTTTGTTATGCTTTTCCCATGGCCTAGGAAAGGCGTACAACCCATTTTTCCATTTCAGATTTAAATTGTAAAAGTATTCTGACTATGAGTTAGCACCCTTTAGTGAAATGTACTTAATATCATAGTACTTTAAAGTTCGTGGTTGTGTGTGTGTGTCCGCATGCTGAAGGGCAGCGTTCCTTGTTACCAAGCACTGTTAATCCCTGTATTCAGCAAAAGTGAATAGTGTATAATATTCTCATCATTAATTCTAAATAAATTCTGAAGGTCCATGTGAAAGAAGCAAACAGAAGCCTCTTTCACAGCTGAAGAAACAGAGAGATGGGAGAGCAAGTTTCAGCACTGCTCTTGTGCATGCATGCATTTGCAATATTGATATGTAATTGTCAACATATGTTTGTGATGTTAAGGTAAAGGGACCCCTGACCATTAGGTCCAGTCGTGACCGACTCTGGGGTTGCGGCGTTCATCTCGCATTATTGGCCGAGGGAGTCGGCGGACAGCTTCCAGGTCATGTGGCCAGCATGACTAAGCCGCTTCTGGCAAACCAGAGCACGGAAACGCCGTTTACCTTCCTTTGACGTGCTTTTGAACAGCTAGGTTGGCAGGAGCAGGGACCGAGCAATGGGAGCGCACCCCATCACGGGGATTCGAACCGCCGACCTTCTGATCGGCAAGTCCTAGGCTCTGTGGTTTAACCCACAGTGCCACCTGCGTCCCAGTTTGTGATGTTATCACTCACCAAATATTATATGGGCAGAACACCTTAGCCCATCTCCCAACTGTCTCCCTTCCCTTCTTTAACTCTCCCTTTTTTGTTTTTCTTTGACTGATACCTTTCTATTTCATTTCCCCCAGCAAGACAAATAAACTCTTCAGGTTGTTTAAGTATCAAATACACAAACACACACACACAAATGATATTTGATATTCATCAGTGCTTCAAATAATTATTTGTGGCAAAACCCCTTGCATTTGTATTTATTTTTAAACAACCGTAATGTGAAGCCTCAGCTCTACCGAATACGTATGAAAAGCTAAATTAGCAATGCAATCATGAGAAAGGGAATCGGAGGCTTCTCCAAGCTGTCAAGTGCATTTTACTGGATGATTAATTGGCAATGCTCTGGCCAGCCCTGGGGTCCTGCTAAAGGCCATGCCCCCTTGACATACATCTGCCACCGTGAGACGGATTGCAGAAAGTGGATGTCTTCACTCTTTTTCTTCTTCTTTTTTTGCAGCTGTTAAATTGCTTGGAGGGAGAGAAAAAAAGACCCTGATTTATCTAGAACAGAAACTTGAACTTTTCTAATCTGGGGTGGATGCAGTGAAATGAATCCTCAGCTTCCAAACTCCTTGCAGAAACAATATTCCTGACTCGTTTGAAAGTGATGAGGTCGGTGAATATGACTTGTCATTTTGTATGATGTTCTTCCCACCTTCGTCATTTTACAAGATACTGGATGACAACAAACAAACAGGGGCATTTATCCAGTAAACAACACAAGCATTTTTAGATCTTGTTGATTTCAAGGGGAGAATTAAATACATCTAAATATTTCTCAGTGAAAACAATGGGGCTTAAAAGTGCTTAACCTGAGCTGGGTTTTGCCCTAGACTCCCCCTCCTTGTTCCTGATATTATATATTCTATTCACTTTTGCTGAATACAAGGATCAGCATGCAAACACACACACAAAACCATGTTTCCATTTGCAATTCTACCCATGGGGAGTTTTGAGATCAGGAAGTGCAGGCAGCTGGGGAGGCTACAGAGTGCTGGAGAAATTTTAAATGGTAAGAAAAATGCACACATGTCCCACTCATGGCCACCCCAGTAACCATGGGTAGCCTTTTCCATCATGAATTAATCCAATCCTCTTTGGGTTGCCATCGCTGCTAACCTGTGGGAGAGAGTTCCATAGTTTAACTAAGTGATGCAAAGCAAGGCACTTTGTTTTATCTGTGCTGAACCTTCCAATATTTAGCTTTGTGAACCCTAGTGTTATGAGAGAGGAAGAAAACCTTTTCTCTTTTTATATTTGTGTAATTTTTATTAAATTTCCTGTTTTACAATTTGGAATATTCATTTAAACAACCTTAAAATATCAGTTACTTCCCTTCTTCTCCTTCCATGGTTCATTTTGCATAACAAATCCCTGCATATTTTACATAAACTAAACCATTCAGTATTCTATTATTACATCCGTCAAAACTTGTTTACACTGTTGAATTTATCTTAATGCTGCCAACGTTTTCACGATTCCCCCTGTATATTCAATAAACATTTCCCAATCTTCTTTAAATGTATGTTCTTCTTGTTCCCTTATTCTGTATGTTAGGTTTGCAAGCTGCGCATATCCCAACAGTTTAAGTTGCCATTCTTCTTTAGTTGGGACCTCACTCTTTTTCCATTTTGGGGCTAACAAAACACGGGCCGCAGTTGTAGCATACATAAATAACCTTTTTTGACACCTGGGAATTTCCATCTGAATTATCCCCAACGAAAAGGCCTTTGGTTTTATTTGTTTGTTTGTGTTTTTGGAAAAGTGCTTTTAAACATTTTTTTTTTCAATTCCTTGTGGATTCTTTCCCAATAATCTTTTACTCTTTTACAGATCCACCACATATGAAAGAACGCTCCCTCAACCTTGTGGCATCGCCAGCACTTATCTGATTCAGTCTTATATATCTTAGCAAGCCTAAAGGTAAAGGTAAAGGTACCCCTGACCGTTAGGTCCAGTCGCGGACAACTCTGGTGTTGCGGTGTTCACCTTGCTCTATAGGCCGAGGGAGTGGGCGTTTGTCCGCAGACAGCTTCCAGGTCATGTGGCCAGAATGACAAAGCTGCTTCTGGCAAACCAGGGCAGCACACGGAAACGCCATTTACCTTCCCGCCAGAGCGGTACCTATTTATCTACTTGCACTTCATGCTTTCAAACTGCTAGGTTGGCAGGAGCTGGGACCGAACAATGGGAGCTCACCCTGTCACAGGGATTCAAACCACCGACCTTCTGATCGGCAAGCCCTAGGCTCTGTGGTTTAGACCTCAGCGCCACCCGTGTCCCCTTAGCAAGCCTACTCGGAGTTAAATACCATCTATAAATCATTTTTAAGTAGTTCTCCCTCAAGGAATAACATGCTGTAAACTTCAGGTTGCTCTTCCAAAGTTTCCCCCAGAGATTAAAATCTATATTGTGTCCTATATCTATTGCCCAGTGTGTCATAGAGACAACCTTTTCTCTATCCACTTCCTCTGTGCCACACATAATTTCATTAACTTCTATCGTGTCACCTCTAACACACCTTTCCCTCTAAACTAAAAAGTCCCACTGTGCACTCCGATCCACACTGTCACACTTTGTGGGAGGTTGCGTTTGTGGAATCTTAAATTAAATCCACTTCCTGGAATGTTTGAAGATTGCAGTTCAAAAATAAATAAATATGTTTGTGCATATTGATTTTGCTTTATTGCATGCATTTTATTCCACAACACTCAATGACTGGAGCCCTGTAGTGCTTACAAAATTTGCAGGAAGTCAACCTCTTTGTTAGAAGACAATGCCTCCTAGACCCCAAACACACACATTGGGGGAAGTTGGCATGAATTGGCATGGGTTATTCCTAGTTTATGTAAGGTCTTAGTGCAGTCTCTATTTTTAACTATGTCGATTTTAAAAAAGGAAAGGATTCTTCATCATTATACCAGCTTAGTAGACATAAATCACATGGCTAGGCAAATCTTAAGGGGAAGTAAGGTGATGGTCTCCATTAATCTGCTCCCATATAAAGTCAGAGGAAATCCTGGTTCTAGTAAGTGGGTGGAAGGCAAAGGCCTTAAGGTTCAACAGCAGAACATTTTGGCTAAGCACACAGGATTTTCATTTTTCCATGTTAATTGTAATCCGCTGACAAAGCTAGTAGGAAACCTGCTACAAACCAACAGAGATCTGTTTAGATTAGGGCTTTGTAGGGGAGAAAAGTCAAAGTTTAAAACGAATGTGCATGTCCTAAAAATTCTGTGCGTGTCTCAACAAGTCTCTATAATGCCTTCTGTCATTCGTAACACCAGATCTTCCATTGCAGAGCACCACTTTGTGCATACAGGGAGAAAAATGCCTTCCCATTTTTCTTCTATAAAGGACAATAGAAATTTTAGAGAAGGGAGTGACCTAACAATAGCTTAGTTTGACTGAAAGTTTCTGCCTCCTTCTATGCACCTGTCAGGGACTGGACTGAGGAGGCATGGTTTAGACCACCCTCACCTTCTCCTGTACTTCCCAGAGAAGAGGGAGGCAGTATAGATTTACAACAGTGGTATGCAGAAGGTCATAGTTCAGAGGCTGCAGAGGGGAGAAGCTGGGAAATATTGGGAGAGGAATAGGAAGAAGAAGAAGAAGTACCAGGAGAGAGACAGCTGACAGACTCAGTGTCTTTAGAAAGCATTCCAGACCACCCCCTTCGCCCAGAACCTGGTGGGCATGGAAAGTAGGAGAACAGAAAGCTCAGAGGCAGAAACAATATTTCAGTTTTCTGAGCCTGACTGGGTGAGTTCCTCCCCATCACTAGTTTCAAGATTTGCTAGACTCAGTTTCCCCATCTGTAAATTGGAGATAAGAGCGACTTATCTGAATGAGATTGTTATGAAGGCAAACACAACTTCAACGTGATAAAGCTCATTTCGGCTTAGAACTGCATCTTATATAGTACCTTGCAGTAAAAATGAAGTGCTTAGGTGCTGAAAATAGCGAACAGAACATCTGTTTATTACAGTGGTGCCTTGCAAGACAAAAAGAATCCGTTCCGCGATTCTCTTCGTCTAGCGTTTTTTTCATCTTGCGAAGCAACCCTATTAGCAGCTAAGCGGATTAGCGCTATTAGCGGTTTAGCGGCTATTAAAGGCTTAGCGGCTAAGCTGCTAAAAGGCTATTAGCAGTTTAGCGGCTTAGAAAAGGGGGGGGGGAGTGGGGAAAAAATGGCAAGACTCGCAAGACATTTTCGTCTTGCGAAGCAAGCCCATAGGGAAAATCGTCTTGCAAAGCAACTCAGAAATGGAAAACCCTTTCGTCTAGCAGGTTTTCCATCTTGCGAGGCATTCGTCTTGAGGGGCACCACTGTATTCTCCACATTCAGAACCCTCATCGATACACTATTCCCCCAAACAGGAAGGCCAACTTTGTGTTATTGGCGGAGAGGCTCTTTACTATGGTACTCAGTAGCACAATTGTTAATAAATACCTTTCAGCTTCCTTGCTTCTTCTTTTAAGATACTGACCTAAGATGCTGCAAGACAAAATAGCAGGGATGTAGACATGGCAAAAAGGAGAGGTCAGCGAAAGGTTCTGTTGTGTTTCGGATGTTTCAGTTTCATGATGCCGGGAGAAGGCTCAGTGGAAAACACTGGTCCATGCTTCCTTTTGGAACGCAGATGGATGACATAAAAGCCATGCATCTTTATTATCAGCCATTGTGTCGCATCTGGAAGTGGAACAGAGAGGACTGAGTAATTACTTTCCCAGTACCTGTCCCAGGGACAGGTGTATTGTTCCGGGATCTTTCGGCGGCTTGCGCAAAGCTGCCAGAGATTGATGAAAATCATTACATTTTGTGTAGTCAGCAGTCTTGACACCAGTGCCACATTCCTTCTCTGTTCAGCTTTACTTATTTGCTTTCACAGGGGACGAACATCCAACTTTGGAAAGATTACAGAGGCTCTGTTCGAAAAGTACGGTGGCATGGACAGGATTTAGAAGGGGGCACTAATTCAAAAAGCTGTGTGCAGCATCCATTTATCTAAGAAACTGGGAGGAAAGGTGAATTGCTATGCCAGTTCAAAGCCAGTTTTCTTCCAGTATAATTTATGATTTTTTTTTCTAGTCTGGGAATGGTCAAATCCTACAACATCAGAGCTCAGCTTAGTCTCTAAACAATGATATGAGATCACTGCATATTTAGAAAGGCAGTGTGCCTCCTCCACACGAGGTCTGGACCAGGCATAGGCAAACTCCGGCCTTTCAGATGTTTTGAGACTACAATTCCCATCATCCCTGACCACTGGTCCTGTTAGCTAGGGATGATGGGAGTTGTAGTCCCAAAACATCTGGAGGGCCGGAGTTTGCCTATGCCTGGTCCATAGGATGTGTTTGTGGGAGGGGGGTTATTGGTTTGCTTTTGCTTTTGTTTGATTATTTATTTTGTCTTCAAATTTTGTATTTTTATGTTGTGAACTTCCCTGTGTTCTTCGGGTGAAGGGTGCTATACAAATTTATATCATCATCATCATCATCATCATGCAAATGAACTAAAGTAAACATGATATGGCATATATAAACGCAACAGGTTATATTCAACATTAGTCATGCTCCGACTAGAGACCCACTGAAATGAATGGATTTCAGTAGCTTATCCATTTATTTCAATGGATCTACGGTACTCTGATTAAGTGTAACACTGAATATTACCCAGCATTTTGCAGGCTTGGGTCAACTGCACAATTAAGTAGTGGACAAGTGTCTTTGCTCAGGGAGTTTTCCCTAGGATAAAATCTGTACTGGAGAATGGAGAGAAGAAAGATCAACTCAAAAAATTGAAAGCCTTTATAATTGCAATAATTGCTTTGTAGGTGGCCTAACTACGCCCCTCTGTTCCAAACCAAGTTCATTTGATACAGCAAATGGCTTATGCCCCCATAAAGTTCAATTTGCACTTTAAAAGGTGTCTTGTCGCACTGACTAACACTCCAGCGTGATGATGGCAGTCAGATGGGAGGTGAAAGCCAAGTGGTAGGTGATATGATACATTTTAAAGCCCTCCCTCTCACATATCCTCAATCACATTTCAAGTAGGGAGAGACTTGATCTCTGGACTGTTTGATTTAAGCAAGTAGAGCAATACGCTTTCTACTTTATTTTACCTGTACAGTTATCGGCTTTATTTTGTTCAGGTCTGTGACTTCATAATAACCTGCATCTGTACTATCTTCTTCTTTTTTAACTGGAACAAGAAGCTAAAGTTTGGGAAGCATCCACACATCACAAAGGCAGCCCAGGTGAGCTGCACTCCGAACTGAGCACACCTGAAGCTGCCTTATGCTGTTAATGGTAATAGTAGTAGTGTTAGAGACATCACTTTGCCAACAAAGATCCGTATAGTTAAAGCTATGGTTTTCCCAGTAGTGATGTATGGAAGTGAGAGCTGGACCATCAAGAATTGATGCTTTTGAATTCTGGTGCTGGAGGAGACTCTTGAGAGTCCCATGGACTGCAAGAAGATCAAAGCTATCCATTCTGAAGGAAATCAGCCCTGAGTGCCCACTGGAAGGACAGATCCTGAAGCTGAGGCTCCAGTACTGTGGCCACCTCATGAGAAGAGAAGACTCCCTGGAAAAGACCCTGATGTTGGGAAAGATGGAGGGCACAAGGAGAAGGGGACGACAGAGGATGAGATGGTTGGACAGTGTTCTCGAAGATATTAACATGAGTTTGACCAAACTGCGGGAGGCAGTGGAAGACAGGAGTGCCTGGTGTGCTCTGGTCCAGGGGGTCATGAAGAGTCGGACATGACTAAACGACTAAACAACAGTAGTGTTAATGCCCAAATAGTCCTCTAAGTTGTTTTTCAAAGTAAAACAAAAACAAAAACACCAACCTTTTTCACGAGCGTGGAAATATGGAGACCCTTAATTAAACTCACAATATAACATCCCCATTCCAACAAAACAGCAACTGAAACAGGAGATTCAGAGTGAGAGATTGAAGGAATGTGGTGTAATGTATTAGTTCAGATGCTAGGGCCACTAAGTATGGTTCAGTCCCTGGCATCTCCAAATATTGATGGGAATGTTCTGTATCTGAAACTCTGGAGATATGCTGCCAGTCAGTGTAGACAATACTGAACTAGATGGGCAAGTGGTCTTGTTGTTGTTGTTGTTTAGTCGTTTAGTCGTGTCCGACTCTTCGTGAACCCATGGACCAGAGCACGCCAGGCACCTCTGTCCTCCACTACCTCCCGCAGTTTGGTCAAACTCATGCTGGTAACCTCGAAAACACTATCCAACCATCTCGTCCTCTGTCGCCCCCTTCTCCTTGTGCCCTCCATCTTTCCCAGCATCAGGGTCTTCTCCAGGGAGTCTTCTCTTCTCATGAGGTGGCCAAAGTACTGGAGCCTCAGCTTCACGATCTGTCCTTCCAGTGAGCACTTAGGGCTGATTTCCTTAAGAATGGATGCGTTTGATCTTCTTGCAGTCCATGGGACTCTCAAGAGTCTTCTCCAGCACCATAATTCAAAAGCATCAATTCTTCGGCGATCAGCCTTCTTTATGGTCCAGCTCTCACTTCCATACATCACTACTGGGAAAACCATGGCTTTAACTATACGGACCTTTGTTGGCAAGGTGATGTCTCTACTTCTCAAGATGCTGTCTAGGCCTGTCAATGCCTTTCTCCCAAGAAGCAGGCGTCTTTTAATTTCGTGGCTGCTGTCACCATCTGCAGTGATCATGGAGCCCAAGAAAGTAAAATCTCTCACTGCCTCCATTTCTTCCCCTTCTATTTGCCAGGAGGTGATGGGACCAGTGGCCATGATCTTCGTTTTTTGATGTTGAGCTTCAGACCGTATTTTGCGCTCTCCTCTTTCACCCTCATTAAAAGGTTCTTTAATTCCTCCTCACTTTCTGCCATCAAGGTTGTGTCATCTGCATATCTGAGGTTGTTGATATTTCTTCCGGCAATCTTAATTCCAGCTTGGGATTCATCCAGCCCAGCCTTTCGCATGATGTATTCTGCATACAAATTAAATAAGCAGGGAGACAAAATGCAGCCTTGTCGTACTCCTTTCCCAATTTTGAACCAATCAGTTGTTCCATATCCAGTTCTAACTGTAGCTTCTTGTCCCACATAGAGATTTCTCAGGAGACAGATGAGGTGATCAGGCACTCCCATTTCTTTAAGAACTTGCCATAGTTTGCTGTGGTTGACACAGTCAAAGGCTTTTGCATAGTCAATGAAGCAGAAGTAGATGTCTTTCTGGAACTCTCTAGCTTTCTCCATAATCCAGCGCATGTTTGCAATTTGGTCTCTGGTTCCTCTGCCTCTTCTAAATCCAGCTTGCACTTCTAGGAGTTCTCGATCCACATACTGCTTGAGCCTTCCTTGTAGAATTTTAAGCATAACCTTGCTAGCGTGTGAAATGAGTGCAATTGTGCGGTAGTTGGAGCATTCTTTGGCACTGCCTTTCTTTGGGATTGGGATGTAGACTGATCTTCTCCAATCTTCTGGCCACTGCTAAGTTTTCCAAATTTGCTGGCATATTGAGTGTAGCACCTTAACAGCATCATCTTTTAAAATTTTAAATAGTTCAGCTGGAATACCATCACTTCCACTGGCCTTGTTATTTGCAGTGCTTTCTAAGGCCCATTTGACTTCACTTTCCAGGATGTCTGGCTCAAGGTCAGCAACCACACTACCTGGGGTGTACGAGACATCCATATCCTTCTGGTATAATTCCTCTGTGTATTCTTGCCACCTCTTCTTGATGTCTTCTGCTTCTGTTAGGTCCTTACCACTTTTGTCCTTTATTATGGTAATCTTTGTACGAAATATTCCTTTCATATCTCCAATTTTCTTGAACAGATCTCTGGTTCTTCCCATTCTGTTGTTTTCCTCTATTTGTTTGCATTGCTCGTTTAAGAAGGCCTTCTTGTTTCTCCTTGCTATTCTTTGGAAATCTGCATTCAATTTCCTGTATCTTTCACTATCTCCCTCACATTTTGCTTGCCTTCTCTCCTCCGCTATTTGTAAGGCCTCGTTGGACAGCCACTTTGCTTTCTTGCATTTCCTTTTCATTGGGATGGTTTTCGTTGCTGCCTCCTGTACAATGTTACGAGCCTCCATCCATAGTTCTTCAGGCACTCTGTCCACCAAATCTAAATCCTTAAACCTGTTCCTCACTTCCACTGTGTATTCATAAGGGATTTGACTTAGATTGTATCTTACTGGCCCAGTGGTTTTTCCTACTTTCTTCAGTTTAAGCTTGAATTTTGCTATAAGAAGCTGATGATCTGAGCCACAGTCAGCTCCAGGTCTTGTTTTTGCTGTCTGTATAGAGCTTCTCCATCTTTGGCTGCAGAGAATATAATCAATCTGATTTCGATGCTGCCCATCTGGTGATGTCCATGTGTAGAGTCGTCTCTTGTGTTGTTGGAAAAGAGTGTTTGTGATGACCAGCTTGTTCTCTTGGCAGAACTCTATTAGCCTTTGTCCTGCTTCGTTTTGAACTCCAAGGCCAAACTTGCCAGTTGTTCCTTTTATCTCTTGACTCCCTACTTTAGCATTCCAATCCCCTATAATGAGAAGAACATCCTTCTTTGGTGTCACTTCTATAAGGTCTTGTAAGTCTTCATAGAATTGGTCAATTTCAGTTTCTTCAGCGCCAGTAGTTGGTGCATAAACTTGGATTACTGTGATGTTAAAAGGTCTGCCTTGGATTCGTATCGAGATCATTCTATCATTTTTGAGATTGCATCCCAGTACAGCTTTCGCCACTCTTTTGTTGACTATGAGGGCCACTCCATTTCTTTTACGGGTTTCTTGCCCACAGTAGTAGATGTGATGGTCATCCGAACTGAATTCGCCCATTCCCGTCCATTTTAGTTCACTGATGCCCAGGATGTCAATATTTATTCTTGCCATCTCATTTTTGACCACCTCCAACTTACCCAGGTTCATGGTTCTTACATTCCAGGTTCCTATGCAATATTTTTCTTTACAGCATTGGACTTTCCTTTCGCTTCCAGGCATATCCGCAACTGAGCGTCCTTTCGGCTTTGGCCCAGCCGCTTCATCAGCTCTGGATCTACTTGTACTTGCCCTCCGCTCTTCCCCAGTAGCATGTTGGACGCCTTCCGACCTGAGGGGCTCATCTTCCAGCGTCATAACTTTTATATGCCTGTTGTCTTTGTCCATGGAGTTTTCTTGGCAGGATACTGGAGTGGCTTGCCGGTTCCTCCTCCAGGTGGTCTTAATAAGGCGGAATCCTATGTTCTGTGTTCTTATGTTGGGGCCAGGCCTACCCACCCCAGGCAGATCTGAACGTCAAGAAAGGCCAGCACTTGACCTTTAATGCCCATTCACCCAGTTTAAAGACATTATTTTGGAGCCTCCTTGCAATTGATTCCCAGCCCCCCTTATCAGTTCAGAGTGGTATCAGAAAGTGATATTTGGTGTCATCAAAAAAACTTGTTCTCACGGTTGGTTCCTTATCTCTCTGATTCCTTTTTTCCTCTTCTTTTCTCTTTCTCTACCTTTTCTCTTTCCTTTCCTTTTCGACTTTGTTCTACATATTATTTTACTGTATTGTGAAAAATTTAATAAAAGGGGGGGGGCTTCTTCTCACTATTCACTACAGATCATTTACAAACTAGTTAACTGTTGTTTGTGAGAATTGTGTGTTTATTTCTACTCTCTGCTTCCTGCTCTTTAACCAGTTACTGATCAATAAGAGGACATGTCTTCTAATTCCATGACCGCTAAGTTCACTTAAAAATGGGGTATGTTGAAGAATTTTATCAAAACTCTTTTGGAAGTCCTACATAGGACTTAGCTTTGCAGAAGCCACACTGGTTCTTCTTCAAAAGACTTATCACAGAATCATAGAATTGTAGAAGGGATCACATCATCTAGTCCAACTGCCTGCAATGCAGTGATCTTTGATATTCAACATGCTTGGTAATTCTATAATTAATAGCGATTTCTACATAAACACAACTAGTTAGCATGCAAGAGTCTCGCACATATGTTGATATACCTGTTCTGTATTTCCCTGTATACCTTGTGGATTCTTTTTGTTAAAAAATTGTTACATTGGCCACTTTCCATTCCTCAGGTTTGAAGAACCTTCTTAGAGATAAGTTAGAAGATCAACTCTTGGATATTTGCCATCTGGATCTATTATTTTATTATTTTATTTTTAATCTGTCAATGAAGTCCAAGACTTCATCTCTTGCCACTGTCGTTTGCCTCAGTTCCTGTGACTCCCTTCCAGTGAATGTTAGATTAGACACAGGAATTTGGCACTACAGCTTCTGCAGCAATGGCAGATGCAAATAATTAATTCAACTTAATCTCATTTTCCTCCTTTATGGCAGGTTTGATTCCCTTGTCACTGCAAAGTCCAAGTTCCTCCATAGCCAGTTTCCACTTCTAATGCATTTCAAGATACGTAAACATTTATTGCTGGTCTTCATGTTATCATAAAATCACAGAGTTTTGGAGTGGGAAGGTATCCCACGGTCATCTACTCCAACCCCTTGCAAGGCAGGAATTTCAACTTAAGCATCCATGACAGACGGCCATCCATCCTCTGCTTAAAAACCTCCAAGGAAGGCAAGACCACCATCTTCTGAAGAAGGTCATTGCAATTCTTCTTTTGCACCCTTATTGTCTACTTGCATTATATATTTGTGTTCCTTTTTGTTCCCTGCATTTGGGCAAAACTTCCATTTTCTGAAAGACTCTTTATTGCCTCTAATACAGGGCTGATGTCAGGATGCTATCAGTGGCTCCTGGCTGGTTGCCCAGGAAAGTGTAAAGAAAAGGAAAACTTTCTTACCATCCTTTTTTATTTCAATCTTTACAAAGAGAGGCTATAGAACCCAGCTTCTTGGATAATGGCATCATCCTGAGTGAATCTCCACCCCCACCCACCCCGTATCTCCCACATTCTCATTCGTCATTCTCATCGTCTCCTCTAGGGGTGCTGCTAAGTGCCCTCTGTCTTTGAGCTCTTTGCTCTCCTACTTTTAATGCTCGCCGGGTTCTGGGAGATGGAGGGTCTGGAATGCTTTCCAATGATAATGTGTCAGCCGAGTGTTCTTCCAGCTCTCCCATGATTTCCCAGCTTTTCCCCTCATCTGCCTCTGAGCTGCGACCTCCTTCAAACCCCTGTTGTAAATCTATGCTGTCTTCTTCCTCCCTGGAAGGGTCAGGATGGGGAGGCGGTTTCCACCATTCCTCCTCTGCCCAGTCCCTGACAGATGAGGAATCTGCAGCCCTCCATATATTGTTGGACCCTAGCTCCCATCAACCTTGGTCAGTATGCCCCATGGTAAAGGATGGTGAGAGCTGTAATCCAGACACATCTGGAGGGCAACAGGTTCCCCACCCCTGATTAGAATTTTAACCAATTAATCTGTGTACTGAACCAATTACAGCTGACCAACACAACTTACGTCCTGCCAACCTGATTACTTAAATGTTAAGTAAGTGTTCTAGTGAATTGCTTAACTGTTCACGGCATATTTACAAGTGAGTAAGGTGGAGAGAAAAGCAGAATAAATTAGCCCCACCCCCACCGACTCCTTTGGCCCCACCTCCAGTGACTCTCCAGTCACCCGACCATAATAATAATAATTTATTAAGACTCCCTGGAAAAGACCCTGATGTTGGGAAAGATGGAGGGCACAAGGAGAAGGGGACGACAGAGGATAAGATGGTTGGATAGTGTTCTCGAAGCTACAAACATGAGCCTGACCAAACTGCGGGAGGCAGTGGAAGACAGGAGTGCCTGGCGTGCTCTGGTCCACGGGGTCACGAAGAGTCGGACATGACTAAACGACTAAACAACAACAATACCCCGCCCATTCTCCCCAGCCACTCTGGGTGGCTTCCAACGAAGTATTAAAATACAGTGGTACCTCGGGTTAAGTACTTAATTCGTTCCGGAGGTCCATACTTAACCTGAAACTGTTCTTAACCTGAAGCACCACTTTAGCTAATGGGGCCTCCTGTTGCTGCCGCACCACCGGAGCACGATTTCTGTTCTCACCCTGAAGCAAAGTTCTTAACCTGAAGCACTATTTCGGGGTTAGCAGAGTCTGTAACCTGAAGCGTATGTAACCCGAGGTACCACTTTACAGTGGTCTGTTAAACATTAAAAGCTTCCCTAAACAGGGCTGCCTTTAGATGTCTTCTAAAAGTCTGGTAGTTGTTCTTCTCTTTGACATCTGGTGGGAGGGTGTTCTACAGGGTGGGTGCCACTACCCTCTGCCTGGTTCCCTGTAACTTGGCTTCTCACAGTGAGGGAACTGCCAGAAGGCCCTCGGCGCTGGACCTCAGTGTCCAGGCAGAATGATGGGGGTGGAGACTCTCCTTCAGGTATACTGGACCGAGGCCGTTTAGACCATATCTTGTGGTCACTTGCCACCAAGCCAAGAAACCTACCAGACATGTTTTGTGGCCAGCCAGGTGCTTAGTAACTCCTCCCACATACACACACCCAAATTATTCTGCTTAGACAGGCAGCTACATCAGATTCGGAGAGCCCCTGGTGGGCTGCCATACTATTCCATGCTAAGCAGCTAAGTTCAGCTTGGTTAGTCACAAGTTGTACTCACCTGGATCAGAGGTGCAGCACTGCAGTATTGGTGCAACTCTCATGCAGGCAGGGTCATGGTTAATGAAGCCTTTGGGGCAGAAGGAGATATTTCCTTTCCCAAGTCAAATGCAGCTGCTTCTCTGCTCCCTACTGCCTCCCCCTCAGCTTTTAGGGCTAAGCTAACAATGCAATTTGGTACAAGGAATGTTGGTGTCTGACTAGTTAACTCTATTGGAATAGCCTCTGCATTTTGCTTTCTGGTCTTAATGAAAACATATTGTACTAGTCATCCCCATATCGCAAGATGGGCAGGATGGGGGCTAACACACGCATTATAGAGGAGGCACATCTGAGCTGAAAAGACGCTTCCCTGTCATAGCACATCCCATCCCCAAATGATAAAGATGTCTGCCATTCTTGAATAACTAGAAGCAGTGCATCACATACACTTGTGTGGACAGTAATATCTTTATGACTAATGTTTTATGAATAACTAATGGAATCAGGTCCCAAAATACCTATTTTTTAAAGTACACACATATCTATCTATCTATCGATCTATTCCTGCTTTTAAAAACTTGCATTTATATTATGCCATTGAAACGCTTATCTTTTTCCTAATGTAATTTTAAAACTTCCTAATACGATTATATTATTCATTGTATCCTATTAGTGAAAACAAAATTACTTGTATGATCCTATTAGGGCATGACAGAAAGCTGCTGACATGATGGAAGGTCCTTAGAATTCTTCTGTCTGGATTCATGGTACCATTTTTCTTTATTACTACTGACATATATAGCCTATCATAGCATGCTCACTAGTATAGATGTGCTGTGCACTTAGGGAAACAAAGGAATGGCTGTTAATTCTCCAGTGAGACTGTGCTACCCTCTCTGGTGTCATCCTGGGGAAATTGGGACAACTCGTTGAAAGAAAGGGAAAATTCAGCTTGCAGTGGAGATGGTTGCAGTGAATAAATTTCTGTACACTGGGAGCTCTGGATAGATTCAAGGGTTTTAAGTATAGATGTTGCCCCATTTGAACTTCCAGGATCAGAAGTATGAGCTCACTAGAAGCTTATAATACTCACCTCATCTATGATGTGAGTACTATACCTCCCAATTCTTTTCTGGCTCAGAATTGAATCCAAGCCAGAGAAGATTTGCCCACCAATCCCTGCTCCCAACCATCCTACAACCTGTCTATCAAATTTCTTTCTGCCTACCCACCCACAGATATCCCAAGCCTATCCGCTTCCATTACTGAAGACTTTGACATAGGGATTTTTCATGTAGCTATATTCTTGGAGTTCCTACATGGGTTGATAATTAACTATTGTCCTCTGCTAGCACTGACATGGTGTTTAACCTTAGATCACACCTGAGAAGGTATTGAATTGCAAATCTCAATTTTGAAGGTATTTGCCCTGGGTCTTTTGTTCCCAGCCAGAGTAGGAGTAAGATGTGATAATGAAGCTCACTCCAGGAGCTGCATAGCCTCAGGCTGGAATGGGGTAGAGACAGGATTTTGATCTCAATCCTGTTTAAAGTTATCTCTAAGATGCTGAACCTGTAGAACTGATTGTATGTATCATTTACTGGTTTAGGAGGTTATTTGTTCTGTTTTGAAGAAAGTTCTGCAAGTAAAGCTTTGAATCAAACTTATGGGCCTGGACAATGTTTTATTCCAAAAGGAGTGAGTTTTCATGCATCTAGTCGCTTCAAGCAACACAATATTGATATCTGCAATATGGTTTGCCACTGATGGAGCACTGGTGTTTATAAGTGGGTCAAAGGGAAGTATGAGGATTTGGGGAAATAGAAGGGTGATAGAACAACACTGGGTCAGTAGGAGGGAGGAGGTTTAGGAGGTCATGGGCTTCTCAGTTTAGTTCCATAACTCTTTCTTGATTTGGGGAGAATGTCGCTCTACTTATTTCTGAGCCGGTCCAGCACAAGATGGAGGAAAGTAACCCAATCTCTACTTCTAAGAACATTTTATGTGAGTGCTTTTTATGACAGATAACCCAAGTCTCATGCAAGCCTATTTGTACCTGCATGGGAAAACAAACAGACTCAAACTAAAAGTGCCCTTTAAGAAAGTTTTGTTGTAGTTAACTGACTGCATTGAGTTGCATTTAGGTGCCAGCTCTTACCTGCATAATTCCTTTGAAACCTTCCAGCGCTCCAGTTATCCCCACGTGACCAGCCATTGTCCCCATCCCTTATTCAGCCTGTCCAGCTTGGTGGCCAAAATCCCAATTGCATTCTCCATGTTGGAAAGGGAATCTGGTACGGCATCCAGTCCAGAGTGTTTGCTTTAAAAAAAAAGAGTCCTGAGAGGTTTGAACTGAATTTTGGAGCCAGTCTTGTCACAGGAAGTTGGAGCTTGGTTTCATTTCCTCTGAAGCCTGCATCTGATGTTAGGTTTGGACACTGTCCACTGCTCTATCTTTGTCTTTCCCTTTGGACAAACTCAATCAGTTCACCCAGTGTCAGGTACTGAATCTGGGAATTATGCTAAGCTCAGCCCACGTGATCCAAAATTGGAACCTGGACTGATTTGAACAAAGATAAAAAAAATAAACCAGCCCTCCAACAAAACCCACCCCACCCCAGATGCAATTTCAAAGCCAGTTTCACACTGGGGTTTATTCCATTTCCTGCCATCGCCTAAATTCTGGCACAGGTTTCTGCCAGGAGGGTCATGTGCCAAGGGAGGAGATTGTTGCAGCAGAAAATTTCTGCAAGCTCCATTCTGCCATGGCTATGGATGGAGCTGTGTTTTAAGGATTAGGTGATGATTCTGAAACTTCACAAACAGCCCTGCACAACTCAAACATTCAATGATGTTCTGGCCAGGATAGGACTCCTGCCAATGTAGTTGGAATTTAGTGCCTTTCCTCTCATTTTGTCCAGCAGTCTGAGAGAGAGTACCTGTGCCTGAGAGGAGGGATTCAAAGGGACTCCTCATTCAAACCCAAAGATGTCTAATTCAAGTTCAATGTTTAGCTTTATAATAAAACAAAAACACAACATTATGATGTAGCAGAGTGACAGTCTGTGTTGAGGACTGTCAACCCCTCTTTTTGTCCTATGTGTTGCGTTTTATTTGGATTGCGATGTTCATTTGTGCAAGTGGGATCTAAGAAGCAGGCAGGCAGGCAGGCAGGATGGAAATCTTACAAGCAAAGCAACCAACAAATCCTATTCACATCAGTGGTTGTTGGTGGGTGGACTGGGAGGGTGGAAAGCAGTGAGGTCAATGGAGCCAGAGCTAATAGCAGGCAGAGTTAGAGCCAATGATATCTAATATCAGAAGCAGGTAGTTCTGACTTTGCCTTCATCCTCATTCCCTGCTCAGCTCCACACTAAGGAAGAGGAAGGCAATAGCCAGCCTGGAGTGGTTGTAAGTAAGAACAGCACCAATTACTACATGGTGGTTATGGAGTCAGAAATATTACAGTTCTAGGAAACATCACCAATCCTCCCCCCCCCCCCCATTTGAACAGCTTTATTTTATGCTTTTGCTGACAAGTCAAAAATCTGGACTTAAAAAAAAGTAGTTAGCTGCCAGATATCCCCATTCTCTTCTGCGCTAATGTTTAATGATGCCATTCTCTAATAATAATGCATTAAGACGCACACTGAAGACAGCCTACTTCATTTTCACTTTGGTCTGCCTGGAGGACTGCTTGAATCTTACAGATGAAAGGCTAATACTTTTATCCTTTAAACTACTCAGTCAGCCCCTGAAACTAAAGAAAAGGAGAATAATTGGCACTTTGCAGAGTAAGAATAGAACAATGGCACTTCCCTCGGTGCTCAAATGCTATTTTGCATCTGTCTTCATATTCATTTCATTGTATGGACAAATTAAATAATGCTACCTAAAGAATTAAATTGCGCTCTGTGTGTGTGTATTCTTTAACATGTGTTAGGACTGGAATTAATTTTCCAGATGGTCATCACCCTTGCATCCCAAAGCACATGGAGAAAAAACAACTTCATTGATGGGGACCCGTGACTGTGGGTCTGTGGATGAGGAAACTGTCATATCCACTTTGTATCTATTGCTTATAAAGACATCATGGGGCGCAGTCCTGGGAATATGCACTACACCAGGCCAGAATATTTGTCCACCTAAGCCAAAATTGTGTACTCTGAGTATGGCGGCAGCTCTCCAGGGCCCCAGGAAGGGATTCTTTTCCCATTTCCTGCAGTCTTTCCCAGATGCAGATAAAGCGCTCTGTCACTGAAGCATCAAACTCCCCAATCAATTAAATGCTTCCCTCGCTCAAGACCTGCAGAAATGAACAGCACTTGTGCAAGATCAATGCTGTTCATTTCATGGGACTTCTGTGGATTTTCTTCCCAGTAGATTGGGCCCATTGTCACTGAGCAGTGTCCAGAAGAACAACAACTGTCAATGCTTATGTATCTAAAACCCATTTCCTAAAATCAAGCCACACTGTAGAAACATAGCCTGAAACTAGATTATAATTCCAGACAGCTGGATCCTAGGGGTCTGGCTATGTGGAGGCACCCTCATGATAGCCCTGAGGAGACTCTCAGCCATTCGGCGCCATCATTCATTCCAAAAGGAGCGGGGCAAATATGCATCCCTCTCAACCACAAGATCCCAGTTAGGGCGCAGCCTTTCTGCAGCCAACAGCTTGGAGGTGTTTTTTTCCTAGCACAGAGAAGCTGCGTGTGAAAATGGCACTTGCTTTTATTTTTATTCCTCCTTGCCCGTTTGCTGCAAACCCCTGAGCATCTGCTGGTTTGTCAATTGCACTTAGTTAAAATGGATTCACTCTTGCTGCGCGAGGGGACCGTTTAGGCGGGCTAGCTAGAGAAAATTAGTTTGACTTCACCAACATTAACTAGCCTGATAGAGCGTAATTATGATATGCCTTGTGACAAGGGAAGTCACCTGCTGCAGGAACCTTGGGTGTTGAGGTTCCGCTGTTTACTGCGCTCAGTTTCGAACAGGAAAAGATCAAACTGGTAAAGAATTGCATCAGTTTTAAAGGCACCGCCAGAGCTCTTCATTTCAGTTTGCAAAGCCTGTACATGCAAACTGAGAATGGCTGTAGCTCAGTGGCAGATTGCAGGCAGAAGCTCCCAGGTTCAGTTCCCTGAATTTCCAGGTAGGGTTGGGAATGTTCTGTCTGAAACCCAGGAAAAACTGCTGTCAGTCAGTGTTGACAATACAGAGCTAGATGGGCCAATGATCTGCTTCGGTATCAGATATTCTAATAATAAATAATAATAATTTATTATTTGTACCCCGCCCATCTGGCTGGGTTTCCCCAGCCACTCTGGGCAACTTCCACAGAGACCAAAAATACACTAAAATGTCACACATTAAAAACTCCCCCTGAACAGGACTGCTTTAAGATGTCTTCTGAATGTCAGGTAGTTGTTTATCTCTTTGACATCTGAAGGGAGGGCGTTCCACAGGGCGGGCGCCACTACCGAGAAGGCCCTCTGTCTGGTTCCCTGTAACCTCACTTCTCGCAATGAGGGAACTGCCAGAAGGCCCTTGGCGCTGGACCTCAGTGTCCAGGCTGAATGATGGGGGTGGAGATGCTCCTTCAGGTATACTGGGCCTTTGAGGCTGCTTAGGGCTTTAAAGGTCAGCACCAACACTTTGAATTGTGCCCAGAAACGTACTGGGAGCCAATACAGATCTCTCAGGACCGGTGTTATGTAGTTCCGGCGGCCGCTCCCAGTCACCAGTCTGGCTGCCGCATTCTGGATTAATTGCAGTTTCTGGGTCACCTTCAAAGGTAGCCGCACGTAGACCGCATTGCAGTAGTCCAAGCGGGAGATGACTAGAGCATGCACCACCCTGGCAAGACAGTCCGCAGGCAGGTAGAGTCTCAGCCTGCGTACCAGATGAAGCTGATAGATAGCCGCCCTGGACACAGAATTGACCTGCGCCTCCATGGACAGCTGTGAGTCTGAAATGACTCCCAGGCTGCGCCCCTTGTCCTTCAGGGGCACAGTTACCCCATTCAGGACCAGGGAGTCCCCCACACCCACCCGCCCCCTGTCCCCCCAAAACAGTACTTCAGTCTTGTCAGGATTCAACGTCAATCCATTAGCTGACATCCATCCTCCAACCGCCTCCTGGCACTCACACAGGACCTTCACCGCCTTCACTGGTTCTGATTTAAAAGAGAGGTAGAGCTGGGTATCATCTGCATACTGATGATACTGATGATTCTATATTCTTAAAGCCTTTATTTATTGAGAAAGGTCTTGGCTCACGTCGCGTGCAACAGGCCCCAGCTTCAACCACAGGCATCTCCAGGTAGGACCTCCTCCACGAAATCCTGGAGACCAACTGCCGCTCACTGTGTCCACATACCATGTTTCTCTTTCTCAGTCAATCAGAGCGACAAAGTGGGAGGAAGCATACTCAGTCCTCTCGATGTCCTTCAGCAATTGCATCCACAGAAGAAAGACTAAGTTCTAGCCTATAACAAGAAGCCATCACATCTTAAGGATTAGATCTGATATGTAACTTAGATGCAGCAAATGGGTTACTGAAGTGGACAATTGAATGAGCCTAAATACTAGGTGTTAAGTTGTGGGTGAACATATCAGATGACACAGCGATTCTTCAAACAGCTCTTGTTTATTCACAGGCCAGGACAGAACTGAACTGGAGGGTTCAGTCAGCCTGCTTATATACAGCTCCAATACAATGTAACTGTAACAATTTTCTAATGCTATCCAATCACTGAACGTCACTTTCGATTCCTTATTTGCATAACTATCTACAGTATCCCCCTGCTGGCCCAGGGTGAGAACTTCAGTACATAACACCAGGAATGCATTCAAACGGCCTAAATCCCTTTGCCTAATAATAATAATAAAAAGTAAGCATCGTTGCTGCTGTTAGGTTCACAGCAAATGCTCTTATTCTTAATATATTGGAACGCAAGCCTGAAATTACTCTAGAGCAGGCCTTTAGATCTTATTGAGATTCTCTCTTTAGATCAGGCCAATAGTTCAGCTAGGCAATTGTTTCAGAGATCATGCCTTATAAGCAAAAGATAACGGAAGGAGAATCCACTACCTCCCGAGGGAGACTGTTCCACATCAAACAGCTTTTACTGTCAGAAAGTTCTTCCTGATGCTTAGTCAGAATCTCCTTTCTAGTAACTTGAATTTATTGGTTCAAGTCCTACCCTCCGGAGCAGGAGAAGACATGCTTGTTCCATCTTCTATGCGACAGCCCTTGAGATATTTGAAAATAGCTATCCTATCTTCTCTCACTCTCCTCTTTTCCAGGCTAAACATAACCAGCTCCTTCAACCATTCCTAATAAAGCTTGGTTTCCATATCCTTTATCACCTAGGTTGGCCTTTGTTGCATGTGTTCTAGCTTATCAACATTCTTCTTAAACTGTGGTGCCCAGAACTGGACACAGTATTCCATTTGTGGTCCAGCCAAGGCAGAATAGAGTGATGCTCTTACTTCCCTTGATTGGAACACTGTACTTCTGTTGATGTCTTCTGTCCTCGCTTGTTTCCCCCCAACACCTGGTATTCAGAAGAACACTGCCCCTGACCATGGAGGCTGCATTCAATGATGAAAGAAATAGTTGTTTATTATGAATTAGCCATGTGGATTTCTGGCTACTGCAATTCACCATGCATGATGCCCTATGGTATTGGTTTACAAAAGTTAATTATGCAGTGCTATGCGGGTGGCGCTGTGGGTTAAACCACAGAGCCTAGGACTTGCCAATCAGAAGGTCGGCGGTTCGAATCCCTGCGACAGGGTGAGCTCCCGTTGCTCGGTCCCTGCTCCTGCCAACCTAGCAGTTCGAAAGCACGTCAAAACACAAGTAGATAAATAAGTACCACTCCGGTGGGAAGGTAAACAGCGTTTCCGTGCGCTGCTCTGGTTCGCCAGAAGCGGCTTAGTCATGCTGGCCACATGACCCGGAAGCTGTACGCCGGCTCCCTCAGCCAATAAAGCGAGATGAGCGCCGCAACCCCAGAGTCGGCCACGACTGGACCTAATGGCCAGGGGTCCCTTTACCTATGTTCCCCACCATCATCTGAAGTGGCACCACTGACATTTGGTTCCCAAGAAATTAGAGAACCCCAGCTTCTAGTTTACATTTTAACTGCTTTGGGATTATCGGGACATAAGAAGCTGGCTTATACTGGCTCAGTCCATTGGTCTATCTAGCTCAATAATGTCAACACTGACTGGCAGAAGCTCACCAACGTTTCAGGCAGGGAATCTTTGCCAGCTCTACCTGGACATCCTGGGAATTGAACCTGGAACCTTCTGCATACAAGCCAGGTGCTGTACCACTGAGCTACAAGCCTACCCAGATGTTTTTCTTGTTCCTTATTCCTTTTCTCCAAAATTTATGTGCCAGAAAACTGCCCCAGGGAGCAATGAGTTACTGGCAAACTGTTCAAACTGATTTACAGAATTTTGCCAGGTAAATCAAACAGATATATCAAACAGATAGAGAATTACTGAGTGTTTTTTTCTTTTCTTTCCTATTTATGCTTTCCCCCTCTTTTAAATTAAAGATGGGGAGGGGGAAGAGTGGTTAGGTAGCTGGCCTTTAAGCCTTCAATTAATTGAACAAAGATTTTAAAATTGTTCAATTGGTTTCATTAGGAAGTGTATAATAGAATAATAAAGTAAAACAAATGATATAAAGCAGACCCACTAATTAGCTCTACATGATTGATACAGCTTTGGTCTAGGCATTTGATCTCGAACAAAATGCAGTTCCTTGTTAAGAGGATTTTTAATTGATGTGCAAAGAGGTATTAGATGATGTTGGAAAATAATTACTCAAAAGCTATTCATGCATTTGGCTGAACATAACAAATGAAGTTTGGGCACAGGATTTGGCGGAGTGGACACGTACTAATTAATAATGAGAAGAACAAGCATCTTCCAGTAGTTTTTAACCCAGTCTTTGCTAGGAGAATGCCTAGCAATTATGCACCATAATGAGGTTGTCATCTAAACAAAATCAACATTACTTAGATGTCAGGCGAGATTGCTAAAGCTGGAACCTATGGAAGATGCTCTCTTCTCTTTGCAGATGGCTATGTGGTATTAATAAAAAAAAATGTTGCTGGTCCCCAAGCTGTCATTAAAATGCTGGTTGAAGGGATGGCACTGCCACTTTGCTCGATTTCAGATGGTGAAAACGATGCTATCCTCACAGCAGAGGAGGTTTTGAAGATCCTGAGATACATGCAGTGGAAAAAACATCATTATCCAAGCCCCTGTTACCTTCAGTTCTGTGAACCGAGATCTTTGGATGAAGGGAGGCATACAAATTTAATAAATCAATTTGCCCTAACCTAGACAGCATCTTAAAAAGTAGAGACATCACCTTGCCAACAAAGGTCCGTATAGTTAAAGCTATGGTTTTCCCAGTAATGATGTATGGAAGTGAGAGCTGGACCATAAAGAAGGCTGATCGCCAAAGAATTGATGCTTTTGAATTATGGTGCTGGAGGAGATTCTTGAGAGTCCCATGGACTGCAAGAAGATCAAACCTATCCATTCTTAAGGAAATCAGCCCTGAGTGCTCACTGGAAGGACAGATCCTGAAGCTGAGGCTCCAATACTTTGGCCACCTCATGAGAAGAGAAGACTCCCTGGAAAAAACCCTGATGTTGGGAAAGATGGAGGGCACAAGGAGAAGGGGATGACAGAGGACGAGATGGTTGGATAGTGTTCTTGAAGCTACCAGCATGAGTTTGACCAAACTGTGGGAGGCAGTGGAAGACAGAAGTGCCTGGCGTGCTCTGGTCCATGGAGTCACGAAGAGTCGGACACGATTAAACAACTAAACAACAACAACAAAAACTGTGCCCTTTGGCTGTACCTTAGTGCAGACCCTGGTTATTGAGCCTGAGCTTCCACAGCCGCGAACCTCCATGAACCACCACTGGCAACAACAGCAGCAGATACATTCCCTGGTTATGATCACATCTTATTCTCTTGTTAATCAATGCTGTTTTAAATGTGCATTTTACATTTGACTTCCTTTAGTAATGTTTTCTTTTTTTCAAATGTTTTAAGACAAAAATATTAACTTTGTTCCACTGAATGGGCATTCTGCAGTTGACCCCCCTTTGTAATGTTTTATTTTGAAATCTTTAAGATAAAATTTTGGTTTTCTGTTAATTGCGTTGCTTTATATTTGACTTCAGTAATATTTTATTCAGTAATGTTTTAATGTGTTGTAAACCGCTTTGAGATTCTCCCCCTCAAAAATATAAAGTGATATAGAAAGAAGAAGAAGAAGAAGAAGAAGAAGAAGAAGAAGAAGAAGAAGAAGAAGAAGAAGAAGAAGAAGAAGAAGGATATTTGCACCCGTGCTCATTGGCACCTGTGGTGGTCCAATCCAGAATTGCTGTCGTTGTTCTGGTTCCCTTTTCCTAAAATGAATTATAGTTCCCACTAATGGAAAATTAGTTTAACAGTTCATCATTTCAGCTATACAGAAATGTTTTTACAAGCATTGTTATTATTTTAAGACATTTATACACTACTTAATTGTTTGCCTTTTTAACCAGTGCACATAAAAACATTCCATGGAAAATGGGACAATAAAACAAAAGAATTATCATAAAACTAAAACTACCTTAAATTGCCTGATACAATAAGAAAGTCTTAGTCATGTGCCTGAAGCTCAGCAAGGTGGGTGCATGTCTAATCTCAAGTAGCAGGGAGTTCCACAGGTTTGGGCCCACTATGCTGGATGCATGGCTTCTAGTAGTTAGCAAACCATACACCTGACCATCAACAGAAGCTCCCCCCAATATCTCACTGACCATGCTGGGATATGAAAGATCAGATGGGCCTTAAGATATTCTAGACTTCTGTTGTTAATGAAAGAACTCCACGCGGCAACATTTTGGTACAGATCCCACTTGTGTTAGTGCGTTTGGTGGGTGAAGCCATATGAAATATTGAGCGGTTGCTGAAAAGTAATGCAGCTTATTTTCAAAAGGTGGGGGGTGGAAGAGATTTTAAAAATGACAATAAAGAATCCTTGATGGGTTACTTCCTTAATGTATTTGTACCAAATCCCCGCTTGCCACCTCCTCCTCTCTTTTTGTATACAGTGGTACCTCGGGCTAAGTACTTAATTCATTCCGGAGATCCGTACTTAACCTGAAACTGTTCTTAACCTGAAGCACCACTTTAGCTAATGGGGCCTCCTGCTGCCGCCGCGCCGCCAGAGCACGATTTCTGTTCTCATCCTGAAGCAAAGTTCTTAACCTGAAGCACTATTTCTGGGTTAGCGGAGTCTGCAACCTGAAGCGTATGTAACCTGAAGCGTATGTAACCCGAGGTACCACTGTACATCTGCTCTTAAACAGTAGGTCTTTCAGTAGGTCTGAAAAAAACCCTCTTGATTATATTAATAGCAAGTTCCAATAGTGTAAATGGTAAAGGCAAGGTACTCCCAGTATATATATATATATTAGCATGCCAATCACTATGGAAACTCACAAGCATTTACAGAGCTGGAACACTGATTAATACCTGCTGATTATTTTGACATTATAATACTCCGATTTAAATGTAAAGAACTTCTTCATACAGCAAACTGCAATTTGCCCGAATGAAAAACTGAATTTTCCATCCAGAGCAAAAACTGGGCCCACTTTATTAGCATATGGCTGAAATGCAAGACATGGCTTCACACTGACAAACAACTAAAACTGGATTTCATATATGCATCGTATGCATCCATACTCAGTTTTAAGAAAACAGCTGAATAAGATTCCTTCATTGCCTTCCCTTCCCTTTGATTTCTGTTGATTCACATTTGTTCTAGAATGAGGAAGGGTGCAAAATTGTGGCTCTGATAATATATATCACTGCTGAGTCCTCAGTGTTTAGCAAAGACTACCCAAATATATGTTTCAAATAAATAAAAGTAAACACCAATTGCCTCCATCCCCAGAAAGAACTTTGGAGTGGAAAGACGCAATCTTTAAGGATGTATTCACTTAGCATCTAGGATTAGATTCTCGCATTTGGACTAAATGACCTTTGAGCCCTTTCCAAGTGTACAGTTCTATGATTCCATGAAAAGTAAGTTCCACAGAGTTCAATGAAACTTACCCACAGTTACAGAATTATTGATAACAATTTAACTTCAAAGGAGAGGATTGATAAATTTTGTTCAGGTCAACAAAATTCATTTTTCGTTCTTTCACAAGATTTATATACCGCTGGATTGTAGTTAAACAAAAAAATATTGATTCCTCCATCGTTAATCAGTAAGCAGATAATCACCTGTACCAAATGTCTCAAATGGAAATTCTATATACCTGTCAAAGTTGGGCCTGTGATGACCAGTGTTTTGCCTTGATAAAATGACCACACCTGTTTTCTGCATCTGGTTCTCCACCTGAAATGGAGTGGGAAATGTTATTCGGCAGGGTAAAGCTCATGTGATGAATTTGCCGTATTCTTTGAATGGCAGAGGAAAGCAAGCAAGAACAAAATTATGTTCATATTTCTGTCTGCAGTATAAATCTCACTCCTTGCTGAAATTCAGCCTAGGTTACACAGTGGGATAAAGGAGTCAAAGTTCAGCCTCTTCATTTCCTGTTTCAATAACCCGATTATTGACATACTAATCTGTCACAACGGTCTACAGCTTAGTTACCAAACAGGGAACGTTCAAATCAAGCAGCGATTAATGCATGACAAAGTGCTCCAGGTAATTCGGCAATAAGCGCCAAATCACCTAGAATTGTAATACATTTTTTTTTTAATTGCTAGAATTGGGAAAGGGTGGGAGGCAAGAGATCTGATCGGCTGTTGTCGGGTGCAAGGAACAAGAACAACAACAGCACATGCTATTTTGGAGAGGTGGCCCAGGAATCCCTATTAGGGAGAAATCAATGGCTCCCCATCTTTCGAGCCGAAGCTAGGAGCGGCGTGACAAGGGCATCACATTTTTCCTAATCAAGCAGATTCCGCAGAAGCCGAGAGTCTAGCTGAGCTTGCTATATGCAGCTGTAGTGTGGCTGCTACTTAATGGAGCAGGTCATAGTTATAACACCCCAAAGAAATCAACCAGTCTCAGCCCGAGGAACACAGAAGAAATGTTGAAAATCCAACTGCTCTGTATTAAATCACTTCCATAGGTCAGCCACAGCCTGCAGAGGGAGGGCTGCATGCAATAATAAAACAGTGTCAACTTCTGGCTGGTGACTCAGATCTCACTCTCTCACACAGTTTGAGAATCAAAAAGCTGCTCTTTATAGGATCATAGAACTGTAGAGTTGGAAGGGACCCCAAAGGATCATCTAGATCAACCCCCTGCAATGCAGGAATCACAAATTACCCCTGACAGATGGCCTTCCAACCTCTGTTTAAAAACCTCCAATGAAGGGGAGTCCACCACCTTCTGAGGGAGTCCATTCTACTGTTGAACAGGTTTTACAATCAGAAAAACATTTCTTTCTAATATTTAATTGAAATTGCTTTTCTTGTACAGTGGTACCTGGTTTTCGAACAGCTTAGTTCACGAACAACTTGGAACCTGAACGCTGCAAAACCAGAAGTAGGTGTTCCGTTTTTCGAACTTTCTTCGGAAGCTGAATGTGCTCTGTTTTGAGTCCCCCTGTGTTTCCTGTTGCGCTGCTAATTTGTGTCCGTCCCCCCATTGTAATTCAAGCATTCTGTTTCCAACTGCAGTGTTCTGAGGTGATATTTGGAACTTATATTTGGCACTTTTGTTTTTGTTATTTATTTTGTGTTTTTTGTTTTGAGGCTTTTTCAGTTAATTTGTTTTTGTGATTGTGTGGATTCCAGTTCAGCTACTGATTGATTGATTGATTGATTGATTGATTGATTGATTGTGTGACTGCAGAAATGCATAAAAGCCCCCCATCCAAACAATGACTGCAGGTAAGGGAAAAAAATAATTTTTATTTTTAACATCCACAATACTGTTTTATTTATTTTATAGTACAGTACATTGTTTATTGCTTTCATTTTATGGATCAATGGTCTCATAAGATAGTAAAATTCATGTTAAATTGCTGTTTTAGGGGTTGTTTTTAAAAGTCTGGAACGGATTAATCTGTTTTGCATTACTTTCTATGGGAAAGCGTGCCTTGGTTTTGGAACGTTTTGGTTTCGGAAGGGACTTCTGGAATGGATTAAGTTTGAGAACCAAGGCACCACTGTAATATGAATCCATTGGTTTGGGTCCTACCCTCTGGAGCAGCACTTAAAGACCATCCCATTCCCATCTTCTTTATGCAGCCGTGGTGCATTTTACAGGAGGAGAAGGAATCCATAAGGTGTTTTTTATTACACAAAGGAGTTCAGAGTGATGAACATGATTCTCCACACCCATTATACCTTCACATAACTCCTGTGAAGGACATGAAGATGAGGAAGAGCAACTTGCCCAATCACAATAAGGCTTGAAGTGCACTGGGGGATACACACACACACAGGCCAAGTCTCTTAAGCAGAGATAAGGACCATGGACAGCTCTCAACCTTCCCTGCAGACTGGGTCTTCCTCGCATGTTGCAACTACAGAGGGATGTTGTCGCAGTAGCTACCTGAGGCCCTTTGTAGGTGAACATTCCCAGTCAGTCCTTCAACTAGACCTCAAGGCAGCAAAGTAGGAAGTATGACCCCACTCCCAGTGCTTACCACACAAGGTGATTTCTACAAGGCAGCTCTTGAAGACTGTTTGGAGGGTTTCATGGGTTCAGGGAGCAATAGGTGGCCTGGAAAGTGGCAGGCAGGATACACCAGATGCAAGAAGACTGCAGCATCCATACCAGCTCCCCATGGTCTGAGCGCACCCCAGAATCAGGTGTAACAGTCTAATGAGAGGGCTGTACCACAACCGTAACTGTTTAAACTGGGCCTTGGCATCACTGCAAAAATTCATGGCTCCAGGTTCTTCTGGAAATCCCATGTTGCATAGATAGAATAATTTTTTAAGCTACTTTCCAACAGTTTCTATGGAAGGAAGGAAGGAAGGAAGGAAGGAAGGAAGGAAGGAAGGAAGGAAGGAAGGAAGGACCTAACCAACACGGATTTATCTTAATCTTTAACTTTGAAATCTGCTAATCGGACTCTCTATGTCTCCCAACCATCCAGTCTTATTGTGTCCTGTTTTTCTCAGTTAATAGAGGCACATCATAACAATCAATCAATAAAAAGCATTTATAACAAAAAGCATGAGAAATTAAAATAACGGCCAAGCAGAGCCATAGCTAGCTGATCTTGTGCCCCTGGCAGAACCGTCCAGATTGTGCCCCCTAGCCAGGGACAAATTAGCTCTTCTTTCCACATCTCCTCCAACCCCCCCCCCCCCACCCATTCAATTCACCCTCTATTAAAAACCTTTTTCTTATGAGGCAATAATCAATATTTATATTTATGGACATATTTTAAAGCTGATTTTTTGGGGGGGCATCGCCTGTGCCCCTGGCAGGGGCCCACCTCACCACCCCCTAGCTATGGCCCTGCTGCCAAGCATCACCATGAAACACAGACAGTTCACCACAGTGAAGATGTGTTTTTGGTCACGTAATTTGAATTTGTTGCCTTATGGTTACTATTATTCTCAAAAAAATCATAAATCTAAAACATGTATGTTATTTAATAAAATTAATTTAGCCTTTTATTGCAAACTTCCTTGTTACACATAATGGGCCTGTTTTCTCCTTGTGACAACTTATGCAACTTTAAGCTTTTCTTCATGTTAGCTGCCAGTGTCTTCTAGACGCATACAAAAATACCTGTTTGTGTTTGCTAAGTTAGAGGGAGTGCATCCATGAGTGGCAGTGGCATGGCATTTGGCTAAATCTCAGGTGCCTCTGTGCATGTGCAAAGAAACATGCTTAGTTTGGTCAGAATTGAGTATACACTTCCAGCGATAATGCTAAATGCATTGATTTTGGTAAATGAGCCACCATAGCCACTAGAGGGCCATCAAAATATGTGTCCCAGGCTTTTTAGACTCATCTACCCATGTACTGGGTCGCGGGTGGCGCTGTGGTCTAAACCACTGAGCCTCTTGGGCTTGCTGATCAGAAGGTTGGCGGTTCGAATCCCCGCGACGGGGTGAGCTCCCGTTGCTCTGTCCCAGCTCCTGCCAACCTAGCAGTTCAAAAGCATGCCAGTGCAAGTAGATAAATAGGTACTGCTCCGGCGGGAAGGTAAATGGCATTTTTGTGCACTCTGTTTTCCATCACGGTGTCCCATTGTGCCAGAAGTGGTTTAGTCCTGCTGGCCACATGACCCGGAAAGCTGTCTGTGGACAAACCCTGGCTCCCTTGGCCTGAAAGTGAGATGAGTGCTGCAACCCTATAGCCGCCTTTACCTTTACCTTTTACCCATGTACTATCTTAAACCAAAGGGTGGATTGGTTGCCAGATGTGAAATATATTGCCATTATTTTCAGCTCCCCACTAAAGGGAAAGCAGAGCAATACGTTTGGCTGCAGAAGTAGCCAGAAGGAGGTGTAGAAGATGCCATCCAACAGCCTTAGGGACTCCACTCTGGATTTGTGTAGGGTTTACTCCTGGGCCTTTTCTTCTCTTGAAGATATCCTGCAAGGCAGCGGAGGTTTTGGATCAGAGTTTTCCTTCTCCTAGATGGGCTCCCTTCCCAGGTTGACAAGCCCCATCTGCTCCTCACTTTCTTCTACGGCACATGCAGAAACAGGTGACTAGGGGTAAAAAAACATTGTCCTTTGGAGAGATGTTTGGACTGGCCGTTTATGGTGTGGCGTTGCTTATTAATTTTATGTCATTTTTAAATTTTATCTAACTTCTTTTATTCCCAAAACCACTTGATATCCTTAAGACTGGAAGCCCCTTGGGAACAGGTCTATTAACATTTAGAAGCACTGTTGTAAGCCACTCTGAGCCCACGAGCTCAGAGTGGGATATAAATCAACCCAATAAATCAATCGCTCTCCTCTTCCATTGCTGACAGGCCAATGTATTGAGGGACGATTTCCAATCATCGTGGGAAAGGGAGGTCATTAACGAGGTTCAATCCTGCGGATTGTCTCACCTTTACTTTGAGTCTATGACGTACAATCAAGCTAGAGCTGTGATCTCCCGGAGACTGAGTGACATTGCCAGACAAGAGGACATAGCCCAGGTAAAACCAGGGATGTTCCTAGGGGACCAGATTTATCGGACCATACCAGCCCCCTACCTTGCAGAAATCCACTATGTGGAATACCGCAGACTTCTTACAGCGGCTAGATTAAATGTCCTTGACTCTGCGATATTGTGGGGAAGGTACAGGGGAGTACCATACGCCCAGAGAACCTGTCATTGTGCCATGTGTGTGGTTGAGTCCACCGAACACATTCTCTTGACTTGCCCTTCTTATGCAGAGCTTAGACAAAATTTTATAGACCCACTCCTATGTCAATTTAGCTTCCTACCCGGAGAAAACCAGGTTTTACACTTGCTGAATAATGTCACTAGAGCTATACCTTCCTTGGTGGCCAAATTTCTTTTTTTAGTTTTTAAGTGTCGCAAGACTATAATTGACTGTATTGATATGGGGCTATATGTTTAGCCCATTTTAGTGTTGGCTAAGTTCTAAAATCTTCCTGGATGTTTTAACTGTGTATTGACAAATGTACTTTTTTCTGACTGACGGTTGAATAAAAGGTTGATGATGATGACAGGCCAATGGAGTTCTTAGCTATTTTCATAAAGAGATGGGGGGAAACACACTTCAGTTTATGAGTATCTGCAATTCTTCCAGGGTGATACAAAGTGAGGGGTGAGTAGTTGCCAAATGGACCTTTTGCTTACAGGACTGGCTTATAATAATACTTACTCCACTTGATCTTAGCCAAAAGGCCGAGAAGCCACTACAGCAGCAAGAATTCTTCTGGCAAAGTATTGGAAGACACAAGAACTACCCACTCTGGAAGAATAGCAGACGAAGGTGATCGACTATATGGGACTGGCAGAGATGACCGGCAGAATCCGTGACCAGGGGAAAGAGACAGTGGAAGAAGACTGGAAGAAATTTAAAATATATCTTAAAAATTGTTGTAAAATTGAGGAGTGTTAAGATGTTAAGGAACTAAGAAATAGAGAACTGCAGCTGTAATCAATAAGTTAAAGAAAAAAGAATTTAATGAAAGTGAACTTAATAATTAGTTAATTGGAGGAGTTGCTGAAGAAATGTGAAACAAGGATGCAGAAAAGGGGAGGTATGGGGAAGTCCGGGAAGCAAGGTGTATGAAAAAAAGGTTACGAAATTATACATGTTTATATGTTTGTATGTTTGTGTATTGTGTATTGTTTGTGTTTATTTTGTGTTTGGAAAACCAATAAAAATTTATTTTTTTAAAAAAATATATAATAATACTTACTCAAGGGAGCAGAGCAGTGAGTTGGCCAATCATATTGATGCACAGGAGGAAGGATCACATGGTCTGATGAATCATGGCCCCTGCTCCTTGTTCATCATTCGTGGTGCTGTTGTTCAGAACAACCAGAAGTGAAGCAGGGAGGCTGCAGTGGCAATGATGCAAGACTGTTAGGAACGATAAATGTTTTAGAATTGCAAGCAACCTGCCTTCCCTTCATGCCTGCAATTCCATGAACCTATTCTAAACTGTACTCAAGATTAAAAAGGGGGGGGGGAGTCGTGATGACTAGATCAAGATGCAGAAACTTAACTAACCCAGTGGAAATTTCCCTCACTTAAAAAAAACCAAACTATACAGGAAGATTCCACTGGAAGACAAGTTCCTAAATGGTCTGATTTTAGGAAGAACGGAAGGAAGCTTGTACTAGATAGTTCCAACTGGCAAACTGGAATTCATTTAATTTCTTACTCGCCATTTTGTCCTATAAACTCAAATACTTATTAGCACTGTAAATATGCCTTTTAACTGGCTGGCTGACAGCTCACATGTTTCCTGCGTTGTCTCCTTAAACATTTATGAGTGTTCATGAATATGCAAAATTCTCAATCTAACGCCTGCAAAATGGCTGCAAGTACAAATGCTGCGTTAATATTTCATATAGCGATGGAAGCAAATCAACAATCATAAATTTTGAACAAATATGTTGCTTCATTAATAACTAATGAGCCAGTTGCAAGTGAGCTTGTGATTTGGCATTTAATACTAAAAGTGGTGTTTAAAAAGAGCTTATGCGCCGGCAGGATCTTTCCTTATAAAAGGCATCGCACAGAACCACCGGCTGGGTGGGTAGGGCGTAGAACAAGCAAGTGTAGCCACTTCTAAAAATTGATGCTCCTGCAGGATGTACCCGCTTAATGTAGCTGAAAAACACAACTAAAGAAAGTTATTGCTAGATCCAGAAGAATAACTTTCATTCCCAAGTTTTTGTGCTATCCTTTTGCATTGTGAGGGGCGTTCATTCAAGATTTCCCCTGATGTACTTCCTGTAGACTGAGGCAAAGAAAACTGGGCACGGTTATTAGTCCTTCTCTACATAGCTACCAGCAAGAGTCACACACTCCTCCCACCACTTTATGAAGCTGTGAAGACCTCTTCTGTAGAAGTCGGCAGGTTGCATCAGAAGCCACGACTTGACCTCAGAAATCAGCATTTCATCGTCTGGAAAAAGCTTGCCCTTCAAAAATAACTTCATGGTTAGAAAGAGGTGGAAGTCCAATGGTGCGAGGTCGGGAGAATAAGGGGGATGAGGAAGTATTTCATAGTCACAGGACTGTGCTTCCGTCTGAGCAACATGTGAGTTGTGAACTGGGGTGTTATCCTGCAGGAGGCAGACACCTTTGGTTAGCATACCACACCTCTCAATTTTGGTGGCCTTCCGCAATTTCTGCAGCAGTGAAGCATAATACAGTGGTACCTCGGGTTACAGATGCTTCAGGTTACAGACGTTTCAAGTTACAGATGTTTCAGGTTACAGACTCCGCTAACCCAGAAATAGTACCTCAGGTTAAGAATTTTGCTTCAGGATGAAAATAGAAATCGCATGGCTGCAGCGGGAGGCCCCATTAGCTAAAGTGGTACCTCAGGTTAAGAACAGTTTCAGGTTAAGAACAGACCTCCAGAACGAATTAAGTTCTTAACCCTAGGTACCACTGTATGTCCCAGTAATTGTGGTACCCTTTGCCAGGAAATCCATCATCACTACTCTGCACTGGTCCCAAAAGACCATGAGCATGACCTTGCCCACCAACGGTTGGACATGTGCCTCTTTGGAGGTGGTGAGGCAGAGTGCTTCCATTGTTTGGACTGGGATTTAGTCTCTGGGTCATAATGATGGACCCATGTTTCATCCTGAGTAATTAGTCTGGTGAAGAAGAACGTAAGAAGAGCCTGCTGGAAAAGGAGAGTGGCCCATCTAGTCGAACTTCCTTTTCCCATAGTGGCCAACCAGATGCAACGGGAAGCCTGCAAGCAGGTCCTGAGTGCAACAGCACTCTCCCAGTGGTGCCAGTGTGGTGTAGTGGTTGAGAGCGGTAGACTGATAATCTGGTGAACCAGGTTCGCATCTCTGTTCCTCCACATGCAGCCGCTGGGTGACCTTAGGCTAGTCACACTTCTCTGAAGTCTCTCAGCCCCACTCACCTCACAGAGTGTTTGTTGTGGGGGAGGAAGGGAAAGGAGAATGTTAGCCGCTTTGAGACTCCTTAGGGTAGTGATAAAGCGGGATATCAAATCCAAACTCTTCTTCTTCTTCTCCCTGCTTGTGAGTCCCTGCAGCTGGCCTTCAGAAGCAGAGAGGCTTCAGCACTGAAATTTCTACCCACCCCAAGGAAGCAACTTTTGTAGAATGGGTGTGCAAATTACATGGACGTCCTCAATATAAAACACTGCTGAGAAGCTTTTGTGCAGAAACGCCAAAGATTGCAGACACACCCTGGCCCCAGTTTCACCCACCATGCATGCTGAGGCTGCCTTATCAGGGAGAGCTCAGGACTTAAATGGCTGCCACAGCCATCATGGAGCTGTCCCAACTTGTAACCAACCCAAATAAATGTTGCAGGTCATGCTGTGGGGGCAGGAATATAGTGATCTATAAGTGGGGGATTTTATCTTGTAATGGCCGGATCGCCTACTGGTAAGGTTTAGTTTTGTTATGGTGGGGGGTGCAAAGAGAATGGTTCAATCTTAGAAGCTGGTAGACACAAATGACTCACTGGCAGTCCTTTGGGACATTCTGATTTGCCCTAGTTGGTCTGTGGGATGCAGAAATTACTTGGATGGTTGACACAAGATCTCGTGTCCTCACCCAGAAGACAGAGCTTGTTCCGCTCCTTGGTTTAGCCAGGGAACCAGGAACCATGAAACAAATGGCTGCTCCCAGTGTCTTCTAGTCCAATCCCCTGCAATAGAGGAATCACAGCTAATAATATTTATTTTAAAAAAACTTGTTACCATGCAACTCCAGGCATTTTTGGATAATGCCAGTTTTCTGCATCCATTTCATTCTGGTTTCCAACCCAGTTTTCCCCTGGGACTACTTTGAACCTCTGCAATTTTCAGAACCAAAAATTATGGTCTCTTGCTAGACTGAGATAGGGAATTGGGTTCACACTGCTTCTTTGGCCCTGTTCATTTCCAGAAGGTGCCGCTAGGGGACTAGATTTGTGCCCCATGACCACAATCATGTGATATGTTCCATTACCCAGAGGTCTATGTGAAAACCTCCAGAGTGTTCCACTTTCCCTTTCATTAGAGACACCACAAAGACAAATAAAACGCGGACATTACCCAGGTATATATATATTTTAACCCCATCTTAATTTTCTTAATTAGCATCAAGGTTGTGTTTTACTACCAAATCACAGGCGACAGCAGCCTTGGGTCTTCAGTAATGGAATTCCTCATGGAAAGGAACTCTGGCAAATGATGCCTCCCTGATCCAACTGAGAAAAATCTTGTTCCAGCATAATTTGCTTTAAATCTATAATTACTTCGATTGTGATTAAATTACAGTCGGTCTTGGTGTTTCTCCTACATGGTAGCTATTCTCATCTACAATTAGGTGGAGGAATGATGCTAACTGCACATTTCTCCTCTGTACTGACTGTGATGCTATTGTCCCCTTTTGAGCATACATAATGAAAGGGTTTAGTCCTCGTCTTGTGGAATTTCACCCACCAGGTGGAGGGAGTCCCCCCGCCACCCTATTATTACTGACTCAGCATAAAGAGATTCACCATGGAACTGGTGTGGTGGATCAGAGACCAAGTTATCACTCAGGAAGTCCCCCAGTTCAAAGGGCCCAAGTAGATAACTGCCATGGTGCTGCCTTTGAGGATGGACTGGATAATTCAGTTGGCTAGCAGACTCCTAAGGTAAAAGTAAAGGGTAAATGGTGCACTGGGACCTGTTTTCCAGGATTGGAAGGTCTCTGAAAGTGCTCCAGTTGCCTAGCCCGGTAGGGGCAGAACCAGTTATTGAGCCCAGTTGCTGCACATCGGTTGAAAGGCGTACTGACAGGAAGACGTATGAGAGGGCTTCCTCTTCCACTTGAACCTTGCTTGAGCTGCAGGGTGTTCCTGAGCCCTGGCATTCTTGGCTGTTCTCCGGTCCTGAATTGCTCCTTGATTCTGTCTCCTGGCAAATCCTAAATTACTCATTTTTCCTCATTTCCCAGTCCTAGTTCACCTCAGGCCCCTTCCTCTGGCCCAGCTTTGATGACAAGCCCCCTCATGTGGATGGACTACACAGGAATCCTTCCTAAATTTAATGTACAGTGGTACCTCGGGTAACATACACTTCAGGTTACATACACTTCAGGTTACACACTCCGCTAACCCAGAAATAGTGCTTCAGGTTAAGAACTTTGCTTCAGGATAAGAACAGAAATCGGGCTCCGGTGGCGCGGCGGCAGCAGGAGGCTCCATTAGCTAAAGTGGTGCTTCAGGTTTAGAACAGTTTCAGGTTAAGAACGGACCTCTGGAACGAATTAAGTACTTAACCCGAGGTACCACTGTATCTCTTTAATGGGTGGTTTCAATTCATACTATGATTTCTTGATTTCCATATTCTCATGACACACTAGCATGCCCAGGTTCGTCTTCTGCAGATCGTCAACTAAAGGCCATTGCCTACATTTGGCACAGATGCACACCTGCCACCTCAGATTACATTGCTTCTTTTCAGACCCAAAAAATGTTCTATTTTCCAAAGGCCCGTATAAACAGTTGGATGTCAAAGAACAGAGCTCCACAGTAAATGTCTGGAGAAATGAATCGAGGTCATGAAGATCAGTTGTTTGAACCTGTTGATTTGCTTTAGGCTGATCAATGCACAAACAAGCTTGTCTTTTACCTTGGTGTGCGTTTTTAAATGCAGGCCCAAACAGCAGCACAGACTTGTTAAAAATCTCCAGATACTGTCAGAAAGGCCTACATTTTATGGGCTTGGGTTTGAAGGCAAAAGGTTTTTTGTTTTGTTTTTTTGACGAGGTGTATGAAAAGCAAGCTCATAAATTGTTCTATAAAGTATAAACTCATTTTTTTTAATAAAAAAAATCTCCTTTGGAAACTCAACTTTAATAATAATAATAATAACACTAAGCCAATCTCGTTAGATCTGTCTCATATATTTATGTGCCTGGCTTACTTTCCACACAACTTGTAATTATAGAATATTATTTCTTTTTTTGGTACGTTTTAAAACTATGTTGCCACCAGGTTCTGACATTTTAATTTAAGCAGAAGGTTGTGGGGTATTTTTTCTTTTCTTTTTTCCTTTTTTTAAAAAAAACCCTCTAACATTTTCTATTTTAGTAGAAAGACAAACACATGAACTCATTCCTGTTCCTTTATTCCAGAATTAATTTTGTTATAGTTCTACTGATAATTTTAGTTTAGGTGCTAATTATTGGCTTGTAATTATATAACTAAATTATTTTAAAAAAATTTGAAAAAGATCTTAAGACAGCTGTATGAAGAGCAGAGACATTCCATGCTCAGAAACTGAGGTGTGTTTACTATGTCAAAAAAAAAATATTGTTAACAACATTGGATGACAGGCCTAGTGTCACTATGCTTGGGCAGATTTTGAATGCCTAACATGGGTTCTTCATTGCCAAAGAATTTATGCTTTTGAATTATGGTCCTGGAGGAGACTCTTGAGAGTCCCATGGACTGCAAGAAGATCAAACACATCCATTCTTAAGGAAATTAGCCCTGAGTGCTCACTGGAAGGACAGATCGTGAAGCTGAGGCTCCAATACTTTGGCCACCTCATGAGAAGAGAAGACTCCCTGGAAAAGACCCTGATGTTGGGAAAGATGGAGGGCACAAGGAGAAGGGGACGACAGAGGACGAGATGGTTGGACAGTGTTATCGAAGTTACAAACATGAGTCTGACCAAACTGCGGGAGGAAGTGGAAGACAGGAGTGCCTGGCATGCTCTGGTCCATGGGGTCACGAAGAGTCGGACACGACTAAACTACTAAACAACAACAACATGGGTATAAGTCTACTTTTTCAATACCAGTTCTGAGGGCTTGGAATTGGGAAGAGAAATTTCATGCTGAGCAACTGCAGTGGCCCCCATCTTTCCCTTCTTCTCAGATACCTTTGAACCCCACCCCTCTCTGTGATGCTACATCAGGGCCCTGAAGCATTTTGTGGAATGAACATGGTAGCTGCTGCTGCTGCTGCTGCCTGCCTGCCTGAGCACTCATTTCAGTGTGGTGAAATAAGATCCTGAATAGATAAGCAATGCCTTCTATCGGGGTGAGGAACCTTTGGCCCTCCAGATGTTGCTGGACTACAACTCCCATCATCCTTGACCATTGGTTATGAAGGATGGGGTTGGCGGGAGTTGGAGTCCCACAGTATGATATGGAAAGTGAAACTAGAATTGAAAGCCTGGAGCAGAAACAAAACCAGCATTAGTGAGTTTGCTAGGACTGCTATGTGATCAGTTGTAGACAATAAGAGAGTCACTGTCAATCTACTGCAGTATCTTGCATTAACAAACACCCATATCCTTTTTTAAAAAAGTTGTGCCCAGTGCATCACTACTGTCACGTGTCTTTGCCAGCTTAGCTGGGAAGCCACAGCTTTGGTCAGTTGGTCTGCAGTTCCTCCAAGTTGTTATGTTTTCAATAAATATAACCATCATGCCGTTTCCGAGTGCGGGGTGCAATGTTGATGTCCTCCAAAGTTCAGACATTCACAGTCGTATATTTATAGAGAACAGCTTTAATATTTCTCATTATTGATGGACATTGTCACTGAGCACTTGTTTGTTTGCTCTGGATGAGGAAAAATCATGTCCACAGCAAACCTATCTATCATCTATCTATCTATCTATCTATCTATCTATCTATCTATCTATCTGTCGTCTTTGTCCATGGAGTTTTCTTGGCAGGGATACTGGAGTGGCTTGCCGGTTCCTCCTCCAGGTGGATCACGTTTGGACAAAACTCTCCACTATGATCTGTTCATCTTGGGTGCCCTGCTCAGTATAGTTCATAGCTTCTCTGAGTTATTCAAGCCCCTTCACCACGGCAAGGCAGTGATCCAAAGATGGAGGGCACAAGGAGAAGGGGACGACAGAGGACGAGATGGTTGGATAGTGTTCTTGAAGCTACCAGCATGAGTTTGACCAAACTGCGGGAGGCAGTGGAAGACAGGAGTGCCTGGCGTGCTCTGGTCCATGGGGTCACAAAGAGTCGGACACGACTAAACGACTAAACAACAAAATCTATCATCTATCTATCTATCTATCTATCTATCTATCTATCATCTATCTATCTATCTATCTATCTATCTATCTATCTATCTATCATCTATCTATGGCTATGTGGCCAGAAAGTGACAATGCAGGCATCATGAACACTCTAGACCAGTGTTTCCCAACCGGTGTTCCGCGGCACACTACTGTGCCGTGAGACATCGGGTGGTGTGCCGTGGGAGGGAGGCGGGCGAGAGGCGGCGGCGGCGAGGATCCGGCGGGGGTGGGGGGAGCGGGGGCCGTCGTGCGCAACCGAACTCACTTGGCGCGCTGCCAGCTTGTCCTCCTTCAACCCGGGTCGGGCCAGGCCTGCTCACGTCCCCGGATCCCCTAGCAGCAGCCGCACGCTCTCCAAAAGCGCAACGCTGCGCGCAACCGCTCGGCCAGCTGGTGCTCTGCGACTCCGCCCTTTCCCCTCCCAGCGCCGGAGGGTTCGCGCGACCGCAGCTGTTCCCTTTCGCAGCGCGCGGGAAACAATTCCAGGCCGATTGCCTTGTGCCGAAAAGCACCGCCTCTCCTTCCAGCTCAGGCCCGGGCCGCCGGCTCCCCGAATGACGTCACGGGGGCGGGGCTTTAATGGTGGTGTGCCGCGAGATTTTTTTCCGGTAAACAGGTGTGCCGTTGCCCAAAAACGTTTGGGAAACACTGCTCTAGACCACCAACTCTCAAAGGATGTGATGTGCCACGATGGCCTGGCCGGAGAAGATGGCAAGTGTGGTGGGAAGATTCAAGGACGCTCAAAGAGACATCTAAACATTTCAGTGTAGTATAGTATAATATATTACAGTATCAAAACATTTTTTTAATTTGCAGAATGTGGACAGATATCATTCTAAAATGAGAGCACAGCCATCAAGAGATTCTGCAAGCTCACTCTTCTCACTGAGTTTGTATACACATTTAAGGTACATATGTAAGAGGCTCATTTATAATTATATTTTGGGAATGATTGGTGTTCTTATGTAGCTGCATGGTTTCATATTTTCTGGATTTCACATTATAAAGTAGTTGTGTTCTATGTTATAAATCAAGCACTTCTAGGAGTTGTTTCTTTGTGTTTTCTAATGTATTTCCAATGTGTGGTGTGAGCATATTTTTATTCTGAAAGTGTGGCCCAGAGAAAAAAGATTGAGGATCATTGATCTAGACTGTATATAAAATACAGCAGGGACTGAATGAAGGTGTTCAATGGCCCCAGTAGATTCCAAGGTAATTTTTCTACGTTGGCAACACGTCCATATAGGGAGTGCTCCAAACAACCTGTTTATCCTGATTTTCATGTGCAAAGTTTGTGCAGTATGTCTGGCATTTATCAAACATTTGTTCTGATTTGTTTATGGGATGGTTACATGACAACGAACATTTATCCTGAATTGTTTGTAAGGAGTTTACACATCTTCCAATATGTAGGCTTTCTCTGTGTATGGAGTGAGGACCAAATAATTGACTCCACGGGGAGTTTCATCTGGGAAATGGGGGAAAGGATTAACCTGCCCGCACTGCAGTCCCAATCCAGACCTCCCCTCAAGTTGCAAATGCTATGTGGTGTAGGGAAAGTGGATAGAGACATGTTTATTTCCTGCTCTCATATGAGAACCCAATAAAGTTTCAAGCGCTGAATGTGCTTTCACAAAATGGTGTGGTGGTTTTAGTTTCAAAAGGGAACTGGACAAACTCATGTACAGTAAGGGTATCAACACTTACTAAGTTATGTTCACTATATGTGACCTCTGCAATCAGAGGTAGCATGTCTCCAAAGCATTGGTTTTCAACCAGTGTGCCGTGGCACCCTGGGGTGCCTGGAATGATAGTCAGGGGTGCTGCAGGCAACACTGGGCTCTGTCCCTCTTTCCTTCCCTCGCTTCCTCTGATGCCCTCTTGTGTCTCTGCCTCCCAAAGGCTTCCTTGGAGCCAGTGTGGTGTAGTGGTTAAGAGCAGTGGGCTCGTAATCTGGTGAACCAGGTTCGATTCCCCACTCCTCCACATGCAGCTGCTGGGTGACCTTGGGCTAGTCACACTTCTCTGAAGTCTCTCAGCCTCACTCACCTCACAGAGTGTTTGTTGTGGGGGAGGAAGGGAACGGAATATCAAATCCAAAACTCTTCTCTTCTTCTTGCACAGCTGTTTGTTGCAGCAGCTCTGGCTACAAGCTCCCAGGTGAATGGTGCCACTGGAGCTGGCCAGGGGGTGCTTCCCAGGCCCCTGTGGGGTGGGGTGGGGTGAGGAGGCACCTCTCTTTGGGGCAGGTGTGCAGCCCAGAGACCAGCTGCTCAGAGGACTCCCAAGGAGAGGGGAGAGGAGAGGAGGCTGAGGGAATACAGTGGTACCTTGGGTTACATACGCTTCAGGTTACATACTCTGCTAACCCAGAAATAGTACCTCAGGTTAAGAACTTTGCTTCAGGATGAGAACAGAAATCGTGCTCTGGCGGCATGGCAGCAGCAGGAGGCCCCATTCAGGTTAAGAACAGACCTCCAGAATGAATTAAGTACTTAACCCAAGGTACCACTGTACTCCACAAGGGAGGGTATTTGAAAAGGAGTGAGGGGCTGCCAGCTCTGCAGGCAAGGGGTGACATAACTGGGACTAGATTGGCCTTTGATCTGATCCAATGGTGCTCTTCTTAAGGCAGCAGGAAACCTAAATGCAAACACATTTTCTGCTGCCTAAAGTTGTGTACACACACATTGTGGATTATCCTGTCTTTTGTATCTGGGGGGGTGGGATCAGTCATCATAAATCAGCCTTGAAAACTGTCTTAGAAATGCCTCAATTTAAAACAGCTACTGTGTCTTAATTGTGATCACTGGGTACACAAGAGACATTTAAATATGCAGTGGTTACAGATCTAACTAAATAATGAAGGTGCTAATGCTAAAGCAACAAGTTTTTTCCCCTTAATCAAATGGTATTGAATTAACATACTGTATAATAATTGCCTTGTTAAGTTTAAATTAAGCCCTTATTTGAGACACATAATCTGGAGTGTGACTCACTGTTCCAACCACATTTAGATTGTTGTCAGTACAATTAGGATTCAGAACTTAAAAAGTGATCCTTTAATCTAATCAATTGCTATAGCAACTGCAGCGATACACGGGAGAGATAGTTACCCCTTCCTCAAAATAAAATGCACCACATCTATACCACCTTTCCTTAATCCAGACATCTGCGTAATCCATACATCTGCTGATTTTGTTCAAAACCCAGGCTGCATTTCCCCCCCATTCATTCAAATCTTGCCTTAAAACATAGCTTAGCATTGCTGTGTAGTTTGATCACTTCCTGCGTAGCTGATGGTTCAACTGGGCAATTATTGTCTCCTTGCATTTCTCTGTGCTTAATTTATCTCTTTCGCTCTCCCCCACCCCCCCACCCCTTTTCACCAAAGACCAATTCTACTTTCTCAGGAAAGTGAAATGTTTGGTTCCTCGGTCAAAGCTGCCAAAAATTCTGGATCAAGCTAGCCCAAAGCAGAAAAATCAAAATACCCCATTGAGATAAACATATAATAGTAAACCTAATAACTGCCAACGGGCTGCCCTTAAATGCCCTCCACACATCTTTTATCTTCCTTAGCTTGTTTAATAGTGGGACCTGGGTGGCTGTTGTGAAATTTTGGAAGCTGACACCCAATAGTGGCGAACAGCCAACCTAGATATAATAGATCTATGCTTAGATCTCCATCTTATAGTTGTTATGGTTTAATAGCAACCATTAAGGAGGGGGGGAATTCGATCAGGACCACAGTGCTTTCTCCTACACCTTTCGCCAATGAAACCTTCTGCTAAAACTGAGGTGCTCCCACGGTCCAAAGCATGCAGGCACCCATGTGCTGCTACCTGTATTTTTGCTCCACAGCTTCAAAGTGGAGCAATTTCATATGGAAAATGACATGGATGGAAGATGAAAACAAAAGACTCTGCTTCCCATACTGCAGTCCAAATCACATTTGAGTCTGATCAGGACCAGCGTTGGATACAAAAAAAGAAAGGTAAAGGACCCCTGGATGCTCAAGTCCAGTCAAAAGCGACTATGGGGTTGCGGTGCTCATCTCACTTCAGGCCAAGAGAGCTGGCGTTTGTCCACAGACAGCTTTCCGGGTCATGTGGCCAGCATGACTGAACTGCTACTGGCGCAATGGGACACCGTGACGGAAACCAGAGTGCATGGAAACACTGTTTATCTTCACACCACAGTCGTACCTATTTATCTACTTGCACTGGCATGCTTTCGAACTGCTAGGTTGGCAGGAGCTCGGATAGAGCATCGGGAGCTCATTCTATCACGGGGATTCGAACCGCCGACCTTCAGATCAGCAAGCCCATGGTTTAGACCACTGCACCAATGGAGAACAAGGCTACCAGACCTGTAGCTTCACTTCTCGCAGCGAGGGAACTGCCAGAAGGCCCTCGGCACTGGACCTCAGTGTCCAGGCTGAACGACGGGGGTGGAGATGCTCCTTCAAGTACAGTGGTACCTCGGGGTACCTTAATTCGTTCCGGAGGTCCATTCTTAACCTGAAACTCTTCTTAACCTGAGGTACCACTTTAGCTAATGGGGCTGCCTGCTGCTGCCACACCGCCGCCACGCAATTTCTGTTCTCATCCTGAAGCAAAGTTCTTAACCCGAGGTACTATTTCTGGGTTAGTGGAGTCTGTAACCTGAAGCATCTGTAACCCGAAGCGTCTGTAACCCGAGGTACCACTGTAAACTGGGCCGAGGCCATTTAGGGCTTTAAAGGTCAGCATCAACACTTTGAATTGTGCTCGGACTGATGCTCTTTTTTGTCTTGCTTAATGTTGGTGCATAAGCGTCTCCCCTATTGACATTCATTACTCACCACAGGAGAGATGCAGCTGGAGTCTGCTGGGATTTCAACCAGACGCATGAACATGGTGCTCTACAGTGCCTCCACGGAACAACAGAGTTGGAACAGAGGCCATCCACATAGACACAATAAATCTGGGCCATTAACAATCAAAAGCAGAAAGGGGATGGGAAGATGGCAGGATCCAGCTCAAGCACACTTATGCCCCGCTGACTTCAGCAGGAATGCATTAAGCACATGATTTAAATCTCCAGTTGAGGTTAATGGATCTTAAAAGTACTCAGCTGTGGCTGGATCATGCCCAAAAATATAAAACATTTAGATATTTGCATTTCTGGACAATGTGTGCTGTTTGGTTTGAAGCCACGAATCCAGGATGGCTTGTAATTCATATTCTTTCCCCCTCCCCCCATTCTAGTCTTTCGTGGTACAATCACACAGAATTGATACATATGGTGTGTATGATGAAAAAAAAAACACAAATTCCATAAATAACTAGTTCACTGTTCTATTAGTCTAATCCTGCCCTGAAAATCTTGGCGTTACAGCCATTAACCAATTTGTTACTGGTGTCTGTGCAATATACTGGAGCTTACAGCGCAGAACACCTGGCTCCATTAATAACCCCATTCATTGAATGTTTCATTATTACCATTCCTGGTGTAAAAAGTGACCCCAAACTTACAGGTGTAGTTTAATGAGGCACATGTTGCAGCCAGATGTCCCACGGAGTAGATATCACATATACATCTTTGTCTGCACATAATCCTGAAATATTCATTAAAGGTATATTCATAAGATCAGACTCGTTACTGGAGTCCTTATATTGCACCTCGTTTGGAACATATGGGGGTGGGGGTGGGGGGAAACACACAAAACCATGGACAAATACATTTCACATTCTTGCTGTATTTTATTTTATTTTTTTAAATAATTACGTGATTATTATTTTTAATGCCAAATGCCAATTTTCAGTTTTCTTTCAATTCTCACCACTGGCAAAACTGTCGTTAACTTGGCAGCCATGCAACGCCATGGAGTGATGATGGAATTCATAAAAATGGCAGTGAGGCAAATGAATATTAACTCGAGCACGCAAGATTTAAGTACCGTCCAACCTCGTTAATTTACAACTGCAGTTTTATGCAATAATCATAACATACCATAAATTGCACATTAGGCGCCTTTTATATTGTGAATTTATTACTACAAAGGAATTTCAGAAATAGACTGGAAAGAGAAGCTGCTGAATTGCAAATCATTACCAAACTTAAAACCATGGAGACACCTGGACTGAATAAAGACATTGGATTCTTATCTCACTATACATGACAAAGCCATTTTTCACCTTCTCACCCCTTGCTTTTTCCTGTAAGACCTACTGCAGTCGTTAATAGTCGTCAACAGGCTCATCACAGCTATCTGCCAATCACCCATTCCCACCCCCCTCTGAGTAATACCCCTCCCCACCTTCTCACTATATAGAAGGATCTGGCAACTTCTGTTTCAGTGTATCTGAAGAAGTGTGCATGCACACGAAAGCTCATACCAAGAACTAACTTAGTTGGTCTTTAAGGTGCTACTGCAAGGAATTTTTTTTGTTATTGGAAAGCGTTCAGCATGTGATGAGAGAAGAACATGGAAAGCTCACTATGTTGTGTCAGATGCACCCACTCAGAACTTTGAACCATGTAAACAAAGGGCCTGCTTGCACCAAAAGATAAATATGTAGAATTTACAGTGAAATTTAAGCCTGCGGGGAGGGTAGTTGTGCCCAAACTGAAATGGAAAATCCAAACCCAAATCAGCTTCTCTGTGTGGTTCCAATGCTGGACTGAGACTTGCACATGCTTCATGCATTCATGTGCAGAGCATCAAATGCAGATATCATGTAATATGAGCACATAAAGTTTGCAAATTTGCATCCATGCACCTTAAACTGGGCCCATAAATGAACTGGTAACCAGTGTGGCTGTTTTCAAATAGGGGTTTGTGAAATATGAATGGAACCCCAGCCAGTAATCTGGCTGCTGCATTTGGGGCCGACTGAAGCTTCCAAGTCAAACCCAAGGGCAGCCCCACATCTTCCCAGGCAGAGGCAGGGTTCTAAGTCAGGTGGGGACGGAAGAGGAGTAGAAGCAGACAGTAAAGGGAATGGGGAGAGCGAAACTATCATACTATACTTGTTCCAGTACACACACGTCTCTCACTTATTAGCTCTCCCAGTTACCAGAAGAGTCCCAACACTCTCAGTCTAGGTGGGTGGTGCCTGGCCAGATTCTTGGCTGCTACACCACACCATCTTCTACCGGCAAGGCCCCCTCCCCAATGGCGATGTAATGGCCACTGTAAAAGTTTCTGAAAACAAAATGGGAGACTTAAAGCACAACACAGTCAGTCTTATGAGCAGATATGCTCACAATCTTCTTCAGCTATCTAATTTCAAATTATTTGTTACAAGCCAAAAAAAAGAATGTTGTTTTTTAACCTGAACATATAATCTTAGTAAATTGATCCAGCTCTAACTAAATATAATCATAATTACAACTAGTAATTCCTTTCACTGTTGTATTATTTGACTGCTTCAATTGTTTAATTGTTTCCTTGCTTAATTATTTATTCCTTGGTTATTGCTCTGGTATTTTTGAGGGGTTCTTTATTGCTACTTTTTGTTTTGGCCTTGAACAAATCACTCAATCCATTACGGTGTAATCAACAAAATCCCACCATGTATGGATTGGTAAAAGCACTGGGGTCCTGGACTTGTAACCATAATTGCTGTGATATATATTCAGACCCAAAAGTGCATCTGCAGCCCTTTGCACATCCAGGTCTTCTAGAGCTGGATCAAGGCCAGTTTGTTTATAGCATTCACCTGCACTATTGGTGCTGGCATTTGTTTTCTCCTGTTATTGCCGATTCCAAGCCACATAGGGATAGGCAGCTAGAAATTCTACAGTATGAAATACATCACTAGGCATCTTGGAGGATATTACAGAGCTGGGAAGAGTTTCAGAAAGACACAACCAAAATCTTCAAGGGGTTGGAGCATTTCCCTTACAAGAAGGGGATACACAATTTGGGGCTTTTTAGTTTTAGAAAGGGGGTGAGTAAGGGAGGACATGATATCAGTAGTGGCATGGGGGCCACCACTGCTCTCCTAGCTACTGAGCGCAGCAAGTCACTGGTGAAGGGGACACGGGTGGCGCTGTGGTCTAAACCACTGAGCCTCTTGGGCTCGCCGATCAGAAGGTCGGCAGTTCGAATCCCTGTGACGGGGTGAGTTCCTGTTGCTCTGCCCCAGCTCCTGCCAACCTAGCAGTTCGAAAGCATGCCAGTGCAAGTAGATAAATAGGTACCGCTGCGGCGGGAAGGTAAATGGTGTTTCCATGCACTCTGGTTTCCCTCACACTTTCCCATTGTGCTAGAAGTGGGTTTAGTCATGCTGGCCACATGACCCGGAAAGCTGTCTGTGGACAAACACTGGCTCCCTCAGCCTGAAAGCAAGATGAGCGCCACAACCCCATAGTCACCTTTGACTGGACTTAACCATCCAGGGGTCCTTTACCTTTTAGCTTTTTATTGGAAAGGGAGGAGCAAGGCATGGGGAATCATAGAAGAGTTGTAAAGCTGGAATGGACCCCATGGGTCATCTAGTCCAGTCCTCTGCAATACAGGAATCCTGCCCCCAGCTGTCCCTGGGTGGGCTCAAAGCACCAGCCTTCTGGTCAACAGCCAGACACACTGACCCATTGTGCCACCTGGAATGGAGCTCTGGTCTGCGGATTGCAGTGGAACCAATTATCTAAGTGCACATAAGGCCCCTGCACCTCCTCTCCCCCCCCCCCCCCGGTAAATGCCAGTGACACTAGAGCAGTGGTGCCCCACCTATACCAGTGCATGAGCTGCTACTGCCTGATAGAGATGCATGAGTTTGTGTGTGGTACGGAGATGGTAAATCAAAGTAACAGTCTTGCTCTATTCTCTGTTGGTCAGATCACACCTGGAATACTGTCTCCAGTTCTGGGCACCACGATTTAAGAAGGATATTGATAAGCTTGAATGTGTGCAGAGGAAGGTGGCCAAGATGACCAAGAGTCTGGAAACCAAGCTACATGAGGAATGGTTGAGGGAGTTGGATATGTTTAGCCTGAGAAAGGGGAGACTGAAAGGAGATATGACAGCCCTCTTCAAATATCTCAAGGGCTGTCACATGGAAGATGGCGCAAGCTTGTTCTCACCTGCTCCAGAGGCTAGGAACCAAACCAATGACTTAAAACTTTTTACAAGAAAGTAAATTCCGGCTCAATGTCAGGAAGAACTTTCTGACAGTAAGAGCTGTTTGACAGTGGGACGGTCTCCCTCAGGAGGTGGTGGACTCTTCTTCCTTGGAGGTTTTTAAGCCGAGGTTGGATCTGTTGTGGATACTTGAGATTCCTGCATTGCAGGTGGTTGGATAAGATGTTCCTTGGGACCCCTTACAATTCCACAGTTCTATGATTCTCCATCTGTCATAATACTACAGCTTGGGGCCAGTCAATAAAGGTGAATGCTAGAAGATCCAGGGCAGGCATAAGAAAGCCTCTTTTTCAAAGAGTTCATAGTTAAATTGTGGAATTGACTCTCACAAGATGCAGTGATGGCCACCAACTTACATGGATTTGGAAGATCAGACAAATTCATGGAGGATGAAGCCTGTCAGTGGCTACTAGCCTTAATGGCTATGTTCTACCTGCACTGTCAGAGCAGCGAATACCAGTTCTGGGAATCATAAGTGGAAAGAGCACTATTATGCTCAGGTTCTGCTTAAAGGCTTAGTATAAGTGTTATGTGGTTGACCACTATGAGAAATGGATACTGGACTAGAAGGATCTTTGACCTGACCCAGCAGGGCTTTTTTATGTTCTTAGGACATTTATTCTGTGATTCTTTCTTTCTTTTTCTTTTTATAGCCGAACTCTTCAGAATCGGCAGTTTAATTAAGCTGTGCATTTAATTACACCAAAAGAGAGGGGGAGGGGTTAGAGGTTCGTCAGCATTTTATTTTATTTTTTTTATCTTAGAAGGACAGGAGACTTATGAAATTTATGGACCTCATTTAACATGCTGCTTTGCTTTGAAGAGGCAGGAATTTACATGTGTTAAGTGCTCCTACAAATCTCCTTTACCCTTTCTTGGGAAAGGGCAACACAACAATAATGGTGAAATTTATGTGTCAAGACGTCTGTACTGTAGATCTGTGCAAATCCAAGAGAGAACGGAGTATGCTCAACTATCAGCATCTATCTCACATTTTATCCTTTAACTATCTCCCCTTAAAATGTCTGATTATCCCCGCTATCTCTCTAATGGAGTAACTGCTGGCACACATTCAACCTTCTGTTTCCGTGCCTGTTTACTATACCTGGCAAAGGGGCTTTGAAGTTCAGAAAGCTTGTATTCCTGTATTTTACACCAACCGAATTTAATTATGGAGCCAGCCCATAAAGATGGGGTCCTAACGAGCAGTATGCATAGAAGAGTGGGATAATAATAATGTTTTGCATGGGACTTCAGCTACACTGAGGCCCCATGTAAAGAAACATGTAAATAAAAAATGCATTTATGTGGGTTTCTCTCTGTGTGTATGTCTAACAATCCAGGAAGGATTTCTTTACAGAGACATTTCAACAGCTAGCTGAACATTCCGGTCTCGGGCAAAGTGAATGCAATACATTTAGACAAGCTCCATATATAGATTAGATGCCAAGAAAGAAAGAGGAGCCAGCTTATGTCCATCTTCTGGGTCTTTCCAAGCTCTGGGGTCATGGCCTTAAACACCGCACTCAGCAGGGCAGGCGTTCTGTAGATGACACCTTTATCTGTGCCATAATTTCATGCTTGGACCTTCTCAAAGAGTCCTTGCCTATCACCACTTTGCAAAGTTGCCTCAACATTCCATTCCAAGCAGTGTGAGAAGGCAGCTACTCTAAATAGTGGCTAAATGTTAAGGTTGGTGCTAATTGCTGTTTATTTACTTCTCTCCTTAGAGACCTTCAAGTGAACTACTTTGAACCCTGGAGTGATCTTTTATGATTTGATAACACAGTCCCCAAGAGTGATGAGTATCCAGGGAAAGAGACGGCTTGCGATCTTCTCCTGCACGCCTGCCGGCAGACAGCCTGGCCGAGCTTGTGTGTGTCTGTTGGAAGCACTGATAGCAGGAACAGACACGTTTTTGAGACCGACCCTGTCATGTTTTGCTTGTTTTAAGGGAAACTCTTCTTATTCCCACTCCACATTTGTATACAATGGCTATAAGCAGCCCCTTGCTTTCCCCCAAGTCGCAGGAAATGTCCTTGTGAGGAATGGGCAGATGTAATATCTGCGTATCTTGCAAATATAGAGCACCTGAATGCAGGCAGGTAGCGCAAGTCTTTGTACAGCTTTGTCAGTTCCTCCACAAGCAAGCAGCATACACCTGGATGGTCATATGTGTGAAGCCAGCGACATTTTAGCCAATTATGGGGTGACTGCAGGGAGAAAAGTGAGGCCACAGTAAGGGGTGGTTGGTGGCAAAGGCCCATGAGCAGGACCATGCTGAGGGCACTCTGAAGTACGGCACTAGCCCTCCTCTTCCCCACTTTCACTAATAAAATAAAATCATACTTTGTCTATAAGAGTTTCCCTCAAATTTTATCTCCCCTTTGATCATTTCTCCCTCAATCTCTTCTTTCTTTCTTCTTTCTTTCTTTTATTTTATTTCACAAAATTTATATCCTGCTTGATTGTAAAAATAAATAAATCTTCAAGGCGGTTTATGAGGGAATAATTGATGAAGAATGGTTTTTTAAAAGTGTGGATGAAGTTTTCAGCACAAGGCTAGTGAGTTCCATAAATTAATTGAGTGTTTGTGTGGAGAAATACTTTCTTTCATCCACTGCCAATCAACGTTATTGAGTAGCCAAACATATCTCTCTCTCTCTCTCTCTCTCTCTCTCTCTCTCTCTCTCTCTCTCTCTCTCTCACACACACACACACACACACACACACAAAGAGAGAGAGAGTGTGTGTGTGTGTGTGTGTGAGAGAGAGAGAGAGAGAGAGAGAGAGACCCTGTTGTCTGAAACAACATGATCTGAAGCAAGACTGAGCTTAATCTGTCTGGAGCATCTTCTCTCCAAATCGTTTTTTCAAATGGTGATTTTTCACAAGAGTGCAACTGCTGAGCTGTTTTCCCCATTGATTTCAGTGGGACTGACACAAGCGATGCTGGCAGAGGATGGTGCCCTTTTAAAAATTAAAAGCGAAAGGGACTGTCTTTCCAATTGCTAAGCAGCTTCTGTTAATCCCACATTTTGCATGGCAAACATCACTAAAGCCTAAAGGATTCCAATAACTACGATAAGTAACAAAGAAAGATACACCAGAGCCATTTAGAAGTTAGCATTTTGGCCTTATCTGAGTTTCCTGGCTGATAAGGTTTGAAGTTACAGTAGACTTTTGCCATCATTGCTAAATAAAAGGATTTACTATCTCCCTGTTAGGATTGCCTCCCCTTCTTCAATGCAGGCTATCAGGCATATAGACCCGTTCATGTGTTTGATAGGTTTCCTGTTACTTTGAAGAGAAAGCAGTCCTTGAATATCTCTCAGCGTATTATATGAGCACCCTAATCCAATGTCGGAGGCATTCCTGTTTCTCTGTTACATTCCTGGAATACCCCCCATTATATACAGAGATTTGCTTTGATTCAATCATGGAGTCTCAGGCTGCCATTCACTGACACTTACCTGGGAGTAGGCTGCATTGAATTCAATGGAATTGAATTTCTGAGCAGAGGTTTATCAGGATTTGTGTTCTTGATAACTAGTAGTCTTTGTGCATCAGGCCTACACACAACAAATGAAAAATGCTATAGGGTTGTATCCAACCAAGTTGTCTCCCTACCACAAGGACTTCCATCTAGGTAGCAGAACCTACTCTCCTCTATATTCATGCCCCCCACACTCTAGCCAAAGAGCTGGAGGGATCCCCAGAACAGATATGGGGACAGGAGACGTGCAGGGAGAGGAAAGAAAATCCCATTGGGCAGGTATGAGTTTTTGTGTGAATGGATTCCCTTGGCTACTTATAACCCATAATGCCTCAGTGTCTTAGTCCATGTGCTCAGAGAAATCTGGCAATGAGAAGTTTAGTAATGTCAGAGCAAGTGTCCCTGAAAGACTGCTTCCCCAACTTTGGCAGGTGTGTTGTGTGAAACCCTCCATATGTCAATCAAGTGATGTCACAAATAAATTCACAAATGAAGACTGCCCCTTGCATGCTGCTAAAATGAAGATGAAAACCTTTCTTTTAGCAGCACATTCCTGCTTGCAAGCTCCTTTGAAGTCCCGCCTTTGGGACTTCAAAGCACCAAATCACCTGAGGTCATCTGTAACATCACTTGAATGGTAGGTGGACAGCTTTGCTCCACCTGTTAGAGTTGGCCAGAAGGGCAGATCCTGGTATAAGGGGAAAATGTGTTGAAACAATGTCTTTATTAGGTAACAAGTGTATACATTAGGAGAAATTTGCACTAAAATGAGGACGTGTGTGTGTGTGTGTGTGTGTGTGTGTGTGTGTTTACAAAAATTACAAATTGATTTGAGAACATGGAGAACTGAAATTGAAGAGTGGAAAAATGAGAAACAAAAATTGTCAGATTCACCCATCCCTAGCTTCTGCACTGATCTCTGAAAAAAAAATATATATATATATCATTGCTAGTTGCATCTGAATGGATATGTGACTTCTTTGCAAGCCTGGCTGTCAAACCGATCCTTGGAGTCCTTCCTAGGCCCTCCCGCTGAGCTTCTGTCACAGAGCAGCCTGTCGTCAGATGGCAGAGAAGAAGCCCTTTAGATTTCTTTTATGTTGCACCAATATAATTAATTGCCCAACCATTTTAGGTGAATCAAAGCTATCATTTCGCAGATATAACTACCTCAAACTGTTACTAAAGGTTACATTTCCACTAGCCAACTCGTTCTTAAACTGCACCGTAGCACCATCTGCTAACATTAATACGTGGAATTTAAATCTGTGTTTCTGTGCCAAGAGCTCTTCCTCCCCCACACCCGAAATTGGATACCTTAATGAATCTGTGTCTGTAAAGGTGTCTGTAAAAATAATAATAATACTCGTTAGAATTTATGTAGCACATTCCAAGCATTCAATGCTCTTCCATGTACGTGATATCTAGAGTTGCCACATCGTTTTGCTAAATGTGGGAGGCAAATTTGGAGGTTCCAGTTTGGACAAAGTGTCTGTCGGCAGGGGCTGACAGGTGAACTGGGAACCTCTGGACCAGTTCCATATGCTCCCTATGAGGCAAACTACAGAACTGCAGTTCAGAGCATCTGGCTAAGCCAGAAATGTGGAACCTCCAGTCTATGAGCCAAGTCCGGCCACCAGGCCTTGTAGTCCAGTCCATTGGACTTCCCTCAGGCCACACCTCCTGTCTCCAGTCTGTGTTCCCCACTGGCTCCACTCCTCACAGGAAAAGAAGGGAAGAACAAAGTAGCTTCATTAGCCCCAAGCTTCCCTGATGCCAAATTCATCCAGCCCAGGGTAGAGATGATCCTTAAGATATCTCAGTCCCAGGAGTCAGAAGCTACTGACCACTGCCCAATGTGGTGAGCCTGACAACTTCAGCCATTCCTTAGCAAACCTTTTGTCAGTAACTGATGACTGCTGCCCCATGTGGTAAAATACATAACTGCACCTCCTCAGGGGAAACCCCTCCAGGTATAGAGTAGCTCCATCCATCTAAGCCAGAGTTTCCCAAATGTGGGTCTCTAGCTGTTTTTGGACCACAATTCCTATCATCCTGTTAGCTAGGGATGATGGGATTTGTAGTCTTAAAAACAGCTGGAGATTCAAGTTTGAGAACCCCTGGTCTAGGCTAATCACTGTATGACATAATGGTTCAAGTGTTGGAGACCAGGGTTTGAATCCCCACTCAGCCACGAAGCTCTGGCCTGTCACCATCTCTTAGCCTAACCTAAGGCACAGGTTGCTGTGAGGATGAAGATTGGGAGGAGGAGAAGAACCAGTCACACTGCCTTGACACCCTTGGAAGAAAAAAGTGGTATATAAGTGCAACAAACAAGGGGGGTCCTGTGTTTGCAATTTGGTACTGACTCCTGTTTGCACCTTGACTCACTCCGGACTGCTGCCCATGGTCTAGCACTGACCCCCTGGACCATTTACCATGCCGAGGACCAGCACTTTGGACTTGGACTGGGAACAAGTTGGTGTAATAATAATAATAATAATAATAATAATAATAATAATAATAATAATAATTTATTATTTGTATACCCCGCCCATCTGGCTGGGTTTCCCCAGCCACTCTGGGCAGTTTCCAACAAAAATTAAAAATACATCAAAATGTCACACATTAAAAACTTCCCTGAACAGGGCGGCCTTCAGATGTTTTCTAAATGTCAGGTAGTTGTTTTTCTCTTTGACATCTGATGGGAGGGCGTTCCACAGGGCGGGCGCCACTACCAAGAAGGCCCTCTGCCTGGTTCCCTGTAGCTTTGATTCTCGCAGTGAAGGAACTGCCAAAAGGCCCTCGGCGCTGGACCTCAGTGTTCGGGCAGAATGATGGGGGTGGAGACGCTCCTTCAGGTATACTGGAATAAGCCTACGTAGCTGCTTAATACTGACTCAGATTCCAGTTCCATCTTAGCTCAGTATTGCCTACACTGTCTGCCTGCAGCTCACCAAGGCTTCGGAGTGGACAATGCCAGGGACTGAACCTGGGACCTTCTGCATGCAGACCAGATGCCCTACCACTGAGCTCCATACATTATACTCCACCCAATGGAAGTTTCTGAACACTCTTTAAAAGCAGCTGCAAGTTGAGTGCACTACAGTAGTTCCTGTCTGGATTCTCCTAAGGCACAGATGGCCAGGGACAAACTTGTCTTCACCATCCTTCATCCCACCGCAGGCAGACATGGAATCAGCCAGCCAGGATATTACACATCCTTTCTTTTTTCCAGGTCATGTACAAAGCTGGTGGATCAGTGTGTGTTTGTGATGCATTCTTCCCTCAGAGTTGAGCTGTTGCGTCTTGGCATCATTCAGCTCCCCACCTCATTCCCACCCCACCCCCACCCACTCCTGGGCTGTTTTGTGGAGAACCCAAGCTCCAGCATTTAAAATCTATTACAGCTGCTCACTGTCAAACCCGCACGCAAGACTTCAACGACAATCCCCAGTATACAACTGCAATTGCAAATCTGTACAATCCAACCCTGGCTTCTGCCAAAATGAGCTCTCTCTCTCTCTCTCTCTCTCTCTCTCTCTCTCTCTCTCTTCCCTTTTTGGTCTTCCTGATTAATGCACAGAGCACTCACGTACTGAATGTGGCTGATGTTTATCGTCCTGTAAATCGTACACAAGCATTTGGCAGCATTTGGCGAAAGGAAGGCAACAAGTTGAGGGCCCAGGAGCAAATCATGTGTGTAATTAAAAGCTGGGCTTTCGTTTTGTTTTTTAATGACACATGGTCATACTTCTTACTCTATGGATCAAAATGTGTATTGTGTGCTGAGTTGTCTGGGATTAAGTCATGTGCCTGAAGTGAACTTCATGCGCTTAAGTGTTTTATTCAATAGGTGACAGATCCATGGTTGTCATCCATCTGCTTTGGGAGACCATGAAGGAATGCACCTTTGGGGGGTGAAGTCAAACTGTTAGAAGGTTGCGGCGCCTGCTGTGGCTGTAAAGACCAATAAGGGAGAGACATGTTTTGTTGCAGCTGGGGCAGATGAAGGCATCCTGTTGTGCTGATGCAGATGCACCATGGCTTTTCTTCTCTCTGCACTCCTCCCAATGGTCATTCCTCCTCTGTTCACCACTATGGATTCACCACCTGTCTGCCTCCAAACAGTTCAAGAAAATGTCTGCTTTCCCAAACCCACATTCCCAGCATGCTTGCACTCCTGTCTCAGCGACGTCTAGACTGGTTTGGTCATGTCCACAGAATGGAAGAGGGCAGGATCCCCAAGGACATGATCGATGGGGAGCTGTCAGGATGGATCTGTGAGATTGCTTGCTCCCCTCTGTTGTCTATGTTGAAGCCTGCCTCCAAACTGCAAACTTCATCACCCTGTCCTGTGCCTTCTTCTGCCTCTTTGTGATCCCTCAAGCTTTCTGCTTCTAGTACCTTCCAGCTTGTCCCCTCCTCTGAGGTGTGGCCAGTGTCCCACCACCACCAGGCACTAGGATCTAATTCTTCTTCTTCTGTGCCTTCCCTATGAAGCTCTTAGGAGGCCAGCTTCTACCACTCTCCCTCAGCCAGCCAGCCCCTGACATTGGGTATGTTTAGCTTGAAGAAGAGAAGACTGAGAGGAGATATGACAGTCATCTTCAAATAGCTAAAGGACTGTCACATGGAAGATGGAGCAAGCTTGTTTTCTGCTGTGCCAGAGGTAGGACCCGGAACCAATGGATTCAAATTACAAGAAAGGAAACCCTGACCAAACATTAGGAAGAGTGGACAACCTTGGAATGTGGTAGACTCTCCTTCATGGGAGTTTTTGAAACAGAGGATGGGCAACCATCTGTCAGAGATTCTTCAGTTGTGATTCCTGCATTGAAGGTGGTTCCAATACAAGACCCTTGGGATCCCTTCCAGCTCATATGAGTTGGACTTATATGATTCTATGCAATTTTGGGAGGAAGGGCAGAGCTAAGCACCTGTCTTCCCATCATCCCTGACCACTGACCAGACTAACAGAGAATGATAGGTATTGGAGGCAATCAACAGCTGAATGGCCATAGGTCTCCCATCTCTGACATATGGTGACATCCTGTTTGTCACAACAAAAACCAATGGAATTTGCCCTTAAGGACAAAGCAGAGCCATTTGGAAAGAGAGCGGCTCTTTGAGCAATTCTTTGTTCTGGAACCACAACAAATTCCATTGGTTTTTGTTGTTTTTGTTCTTGTTTTTTGGCATTACACATGTTAACACCATTCAAATCAAGAAAATCCTTCCCATGACGCTTGCAGGCACACCCTGTTTTGGTCCTCTCTTCCTCCGCCCCTTTGTGAGAACACGAGGACTGAAACCCCGGAGAAATGTGTCGGTCCCAGTAAGAGGAGAGGAAGAATACTCAATTCTTATCTAACCCATCGTTCTGTGGGTTAGCAACTGACACAGCTGAATCTGTTAAGTGCTCACTTGTGGTTTCTTCAGCCTGACCACAATGTAACTGAAATCAAATATTTTACAGACGCCTCACCCTGAGTGACCAGGCTCCATTTCTTTCAAGCGTACCACATCAACACCCTCGGCATGACACAAAGCTTCCTGTTTACTGCACAGCTTTAGCCTTTTGCCATTGTTCAGACTATTAGCATTGTGTCAAAGTCGGAGGGCAGAGTCCCAACTGTTCTATTACATATCACTTCCTCAGCGGAACAGCTATATGAAGCAAAGGTACAGTGCAAGAGGATCTAGGCTGGATCTGAATATCCTGTTTTGCTCTGCTTATCGGCTCTGAAAAAGAAGTCACATAGCTGAGAAAGAAAAAGCTTCCTTCAGGTGTCATGCCTCATCAGGGAATGCCAGCATGAGTAGGGGGCAGGGGGCACATGCTCCAGCCCCACCTCAGATGCCCCCATGTGCTCCATTTATTTTATTTATTTATTGGATTTATATACCGTCCTACACCTGGAGGTCTCAGGGCGGTTCACAGAAAATATTACAATATATAAATCAAAATAAGAACAATTACCCAATAACAGCCCCCCTCCAAAATGAGCCACATTTTAAAAGGGTAAACGATGTAGGACAGGGGCCAGTGTCTTCAGCGCAGATCGCACGGTGGGCCAGAGGGCGGGGGAGCGCATGCCCATACGAGTGCGCACACGCTATTTCCGGCGCACTTCCGGGTCGGAGGAGCACCAGAAATAGCTTGTGTGCATGTGCATGAGCCTCTCCGATCTGAATGTGCACCAGAAATAATGCTTGTGCATGCACACAAGCAATTTCCGGTGCTCTTCCAACCTGGAAGTGGGCAGCCATGCAGCGCAGCGCCGGTAAGAGCAGGCAGCGGCAGCAGGTGGCGGGGGTCATAGGCCTTATCTGGCACGTGGGCCATAGTTTGGGGACACCTGATGTCAATCCATTCAACCAAAGACCTGGTTAAAAAGGAACATTGTTGCCTGGCACCTAAAGATGTATAATGAAGGCGCCAGACGAACTTCCCTGGGGAGAGCATTCCACAGATGGGGATCCACTACAGAGAAGGCCTGTTCTCGTGTTGCCACCCTCCAGACTTCTCAAGGAGGAGGCACACAAAGGAGGGCCTCAGAAGATGATCTCAGAGTCCAGGTAGGTTTATATTGAAAGAGGCGGTCCTTGAGGTATTACGGTCCTGAGCTGTTTAAGGCTTTGTTTTACGTAAGGCGTGTATACCGACATTCGGTGGAGTGTTTCTTCACTATCACCCATCTGGATGCATCAGACTGGAACTTTCTATTCAAGAGAAATCGTACCATGGGGAGATTCTGGGCTCTTGTTGTCCAGTGCTGAGCTTAGTAATGAAGGGAAATACAATAATGCTAGAAAAATGCAATATCAATATACGTATCAAGGCTTTGAGATTAGACCACTGAAGAAGCCCTGAAAACTACCTTGGGAGTGTGCTACCTGCAAGCCCCAGTAAAAGGGCCCCATCAGGGGCAAACAGCGGCCTCTTGATTACTTGGACTGCCAGGGCTTCTTCAGTGGTCTAATCTCAAATGCATCCTGTCTACAACTTCATTAACATCCATCTACAACTTCACTAGCATCTCTCGGTACAGTGGTACTCAGGTTAAGTACTTAACCTGAAGCACCACTTTAGCTAATGGGGCCTCCCGCTGCTGCCACGCCACCAGAGCACGATTTCTGTTCTCATCCTGAAGCAAAGTTCTTAACCTGAGGTAATATTTCTGGGTTAGCAGAGTCTGTAACCTGAAGCGTATGTAACCTGAAGCGTATGTAACCCAAGGTACCACTGTATTGTGAACAACACCCAACTTAACCTTTTGTTGGTATCTTCATGAACTTACCTAAAAAGATAAACAAAAGACTGGGTTAAGCATTTGAGAAGTACAGTGGATGCTCGGGTTGCGAACGTGATCTGTGCGGGATGCATGTTCACAACCTGCAGTGTTTGCAACCCGCAGCAGCACGTATGCACAAGCGCGGGTTGCGATTCAGCACTTCTGCGCATGCATGACTGCTGAAACCCGGAAATAACCCGTTACGGTACTTCCAGGTTTCGGCGGTCCATAACCCGAAAAAATGCAACCTGAAGTGTCTGTAACCCAAGGTATGACTGTACCACAAAGAGGTATTGTTGTCAGCCATGCTTTCTCAGTACCATCTGTTTGTTAAAGCCCACAACTGGGGGAAGAGCAGGCAGCAGGCAGCCAGGAGGAGAGTGTGATGCAGCAACCTTTTGGCACTGCTGCCTTTTCAACTGCTACTGTTAATTTGCGCGGGTCTTTCAAGTGCAGCAAGTAAATCACATTATACATAGAAATATATGAAGAGGAGTGTTCTATGTATTGTGCTGGGTGCATATTAAAGTCTCTGTTTCCTCTTCCACCCATCCACTCTTCCCCTCCTGGGATTTCTCCCGCCCTCCCTCCAACACACACACACTCGCTTCTTTTTGGTCTGCCTGTTTATCTACAATCTGTCTATTTAAATTCCTTCTAAACAAGATGGGAATATCTTTATGCCTGTTTGTAAGAATATTCTGCCTCCATCTGTTATTTACATCATTCGTTTTCCTGAGGTGTCTCCAACAAATCCTGGCTGGATGCGCTGTATGTGTTATTAATAAAACAGCTGTAAAAATATTAACTGTATGGCCTAATTGTCAGCCCTGATTAAGAGCCAAATTTATCCCCGAACGGATGCTAAGGTGCAGAACATGGACTCTTACCCAGTTTTGACCCTTTGCGGCTCATTTTGCAACTTGAAGCGGATTCAGGCGATAATGATGATAAGCGGGAATACAGGAAGTGCAGCTCACCCTCACTTCCTGTGTTGGTGCACATTATGAACATTCGCTCTTACTGTTCTGTGAACAGTAACAACTGGGATGAGGAGCCTGTGGGCCTCGTATCACCCCTGACTATTGCCCATGCTGAGTTCATAGAATAGTAGAGTTGGAAGGAACCACCTGAAATGCAGGAATCTTTTGCCCAACATAGGGCTTGATTACAAGTCTCATGCTCTACTAACTGAGCTACCCACAGGGCCAGAGTCCCAACAGCATCTGGAGGGCCACAGGTTCCCCATTCCTCACTCATGGCATAGATCGAGCATATGCCTTCCCCACTTTCATATGCAAAAGGGACGCAGGTGGCGCTGTGGGTTAAACCACAAAGCCTAGGACTTGCCGATCAGAAGGTCGGCGGTTCGAATCCCCGTGACGGGGTGAGCTCCCGTTGCTCGGTCCCTGCTCCTGTAAACCTAGCAGTTCGAAAGCACGTCAAAGTGCAAGTAGATAAATAGGTACCGCTCCAGCAGGAAGGTAAACAGTGTTTCCGTGCACTGCTCTGGTTTGCCAGAAGTGGCTTAGTCATGCTGGCCACATGACCCAGAAGCTGTACGCTGGCTCCCTCGGCTAACAAAGCGAGATGAGCGCCGCAGCCCCAGAGTCGGTCACGACTGGACCTAATGGTCAGGGGTCCCTTTACCTTTAACTTACTTTCATATGCATTTTTGGTACGAATGGAGATATACTTATTTTAATGGAGTTTCTTGCCCAGGAGACTTCTTAGCCTAGAAGGTTCAGGTCCTTATGTGGCAGCTGGCCAGCAGAGATTCTTGTCCTGTTTCTGCAATTCAACACCACATGCAAACCCTTGAACCCAACTCCCAGATGGATTGGTTTCCCGGTAAGAATGATGGTAGTTTTATTGATATATACTCCCACCACCACATCCCTCTGCCTGGATTGTTGATGCTGCAAATACTCAGGTGAACAAAGCTGGGTACTGTCCTGTAATCTCCTCTTTTGTGTGTATGTGATGCATAAATAGGGATTGACGTATATGACCATTTCAGGTTTTCTCACTTTCTCATTTTCTCAGTCTAAAGTTCGGTTCACCACATCAGTTTCTGGTTCATTTTTATTTTTAAAAAAGAAGTCCTTGTGGAAATTCATCAGCATTTTAGTATGACATACCCCCCAACATTTCTCTCACAAAAATAGGGACATCCCATTCAATTAGTAGTAGTAGTAGTAGTAGTAGTAGTACCCTGCCCATCTGACTAGGTTGCCCCAGCCACTCTAGGTGGCTTCCAACATATATAACAACAACAAGAACAATAATTTTTTATTTGTAACCCGCCCTCCCAGGCCAAAGCCGGGCTCAGAGCGGCTAACAACAAGTAAAAATAGCACAGTGTACATAAAATCACACAGACAATTAATTAAAATACATTCTAAAATCAATTCAGAATCAAATTAATGGCAACCATTGGCTTAGAGTTCTATGAGGATTACAGAAGGAGAGAGGGAGTCAGACTATGCCTTGGCCAAAGGCCTGGCAGAACAGCTCCGACTTGCAGGCCCTGTAGAAAGATGTCAAGTCCCGCAGGGCCCTAGTCTCTTGTGACAGAGCATTCCACCCGATCGGGGCCACGGCCAAAAAAGCCCAGGCTCTGGTCAAGGCCAGCCTAACCTCCCTATGGCCTGGGATCTCCAAGATGTTTTTATTTGAAGACCATAAGGTCCTCCATGGGACATACCAGGAGAGGGGGTCCCGTAGGTACGAGGGTCCTAGGCCGTATAGGGTTTTTAAAGGTTAAAACCAGCACCTTAAAACTGATCCTGTATTCCACCAGGAGCCAGTGCAGCTGATATAGCACTGGTTGAATGTGATCCCACGACAAGGACCCTGTAAGACATTAAACAGTTTTAAAAACTTCCCCTTACAGGGCTGTCTTCAAAAGTCTTCTAAAGGTTGTATAGTAACCTATTTCCTTGGCTTGGGGGTTGCATATCTCCATACCCTCCAACATTTATTTGATGAAAATAAGAAAAGCTGGACATTCCAGGATCAAATCAGAAACCAAGACAGCTTCTGTAATTCTGGGACTGTCTCTGGAAAATAGGGACACTTGGAGGGTCTGGTATGACTTTCTCTGACTGTATGTTTGAATGAAATTTTCCTTAATATACGAAGTTTTGCAAAGCTAAAATGTTTATACCAACATATGTGCTTTTGTGGATGATTTACCCCAGCATATGCATTTCGGTACACCCGAGCTGCATTCCAAAAGTCAGAGAACTACGAATCACTATGGACGGTTGCATTTAAATCCCTGTATTGTTTTGGATTAGGCAAGTACGCCTTTAAACGTGAACAGAATTGAATTTCTCGCCGTCCCTTTTCATAAGTAGTGACCCCCAAACACTGCACAAGCCTCCTGGGCACAAGTGAGTGTGCTGCGAGAGTTTGACTAAATTCATCACAGAGCCTTTGTTCGCAGAAAGAGTTGAATGAATGGGCAGAGAAGTGGCCTTTTTCGGGTGTTGCCTGCTGGAAGGCTGCCTGCGAAAACAGTTCCTGTGTGCTGGTCAGTGAGCAACTGTGTTAGAGGGAACGCTTGTTGTCCCCGATGTATAGCAGCCCCCACCCTGTGAATATAAATAGCGGTTTCAGTCTGCAGGCCCAACCGGCGAGACCTAATCTCACATTTCCTGTACGAAGAGGAAAGAAAACAAAATTAGCACTGCCTCTCAATTTTGCATGCCCTGCGTGGTCCTCTTGATGAGGTGAGGCCCAGTTCTTGAATAGCTGAGTTGTTTTAGGGAATGCCACTCAGAACAGAGGTTGATTTATTAGAGCAGTATATATCGGAGTTTGTAAGGCACCTGCTAACATTTTGCCTACTTTCGCTCACAGCTGTTTCAACCGCTACTTAGTGTAAGATCAGGTTCCTAAATCTATATGCAATTAACCTGGAATGGAACCATTAATCCCTGACTAATGTGAGCAATATGTGAATCACAGACACGCAGGGCTGGTAGGGAACAGGAGTCCATTAAATGCAAACCCACTGCCCCAAGACAGCATTTTCCACACATCACAGCACCCTACTCCATCTCCCCCCCCCCCAAAAAAAAACCTGCCCACACTATCTACAAACCACAATGACCTCAAATGGAGAGCAAGATACATGGAAGGAGGGTTTGCTTTGGTTACTGCCCCACACAACTAGGGAAGGAAGGAAGCTGTGTGGCACCCCAGTGCAAGATGTCAGCATGCCCCTAAACTCCTCTGTGGCTCTTCCCAATGGGTCCTAGCCAGGCTATCTCCAGAATCAGAGACACCAGTATGCTTCTGAAAACCAGCCATTGGGAAACAGCAGCAGGAAAGGGCTACTGCCTTTGTGCCCTCTATGTTGGCTTCCTGGGAACATCTGGTTGGCCACTGTGGGCAACAGGATATTGGACTGGATAGACCTTTGGTCTAACTTAGTAAAGGTAAAGGTAAAGGGACCCCTGACTATTAGGTCCAGTCGTGACCGACTCTGGGGTTGCGGCGCTCATCTCGTTTTATTGGCTGAGGAAGCCAGCGTATAGCTTCCGGGTCATGTGGCCAGCATGACTAAGCCGCTTCTGGCGAACCAGAGCAGCACACGGAAATGCCGTTTACCTTCCCACCGGAGCGGTACCTATTTATCTACTTGTACTATGATGTGCTTTCGAATTGCTAGGTTGGCAGGAGCCTGGACCGAGCAACGGGAGCTCACTGCGTTGCAGGGATTTGAACCACCGACCTTCTGATCAGCAAGCCCTAGGCTCTGTTGTTTAACCCACAGCGCCACCCGCATGGGCTCTTCTTATGCTCTTGTGAGATCATACAGATTATGGAGCTGCCAGCCTAATTTGAACCGGGGGGGGGAGCCATAATGGAAATTTTCAAAGAATGTGAGTCAGTGGAGTATTGCAGCCTGGGTAGACACACCTCATGTGAGTTTATTGGAGGCCAGCTCTGAGCTGGAACCATAGTATGAACACATAATGAGATATCAGGAGATGTACACACAACATGTGAAACAGCACATAGATATGAGCATGAGATTTCAAGCTCCATAGGCCAGGGACCTGTTTGTTTGCGTGTGTGTGTGTGTGTGTGTGTGGATTTTGCTTTAAAGCACATATCTATGGCACCATAAAAATAATAAAGAGAGGTGCCATCACTCTTGCTCTACAAAAATCAGAAGAAAAGGATTTGAGAAAAGAGGGACCAGCAAGGATGATGAATCTGTCAATTTTGGTTTCTCTCAGTTTAGCAATTTTCTAACCTTAAGTTCAGTTCTCCACATTTCCATATCAGATTGCATTCTTTTAAAGAGTCCACATGAAAATGTATAAGCAAATTTCCCCTAAGATTGCATGTTTATATGCCATTTTGCCTAGCGTGCACATTTTTTGCAAAGACGTGTTTCCTCATATAATGTATTTTTAACACCATTTTCACTAGAATATTCATGTTTGTGCACCATTCATACTGGTACATGTATTTTTGTATGCATCAGGGCCATGTTGGCCAAAAAGACTCCTGCATTGCAAAGGCTTGGACCAGATGACCCTCATGGTCCCTTCCAACTCTTCAATTCTAGGATTACTTGGCCAAAGACTGCATTGCAATATTCAGATATTAGCGAATTTTGTAGGATGACTGCGTTTTCACTCTCATGTTGTTTCAGAAGGTGCAAATGAGGCAGGGTCACCCTTAAATTCAAACTGAATTAAATCCCCCAGGCCTGTCTGTAGCAAACTCCTACACCCTCTGCAAGAACCTTGAAAATACCAGGAGGAAAGAAGTGAGTACACACAACAGTTGTTGCAATCTATTAGTTATCATAATTTCACAGTGATAGGTTGATTTTTCAATGAATGAACAAACAAAAGAACAAGGCTGATGCTTGCTTCAGAGCCTTCCTTCATTTCCAGGGGGCTTCTATTAGGATTGCTAAATATCACCAAAAACAGACGGGGAGATTGAATAGATTGTTCACATATTTGAGGCTGCTTCGGACTTTGTTCTTGCCGCATGGTGTTTGTAACTGAACTCTCCCCCCGCCGTCCCTAAGGCTGTCTTGGAATCTCTCTCTCTCTCTTTGCCTGTTCCTCCCATCCTTTTGAAAGACTTGAAAGGGCCTGTAGCCTCTTATAAATCAATGTCTCTCTCCAAGATCTTATTTACTGGCTTCTTCTGCCTCTGCAGTCAGTGAAACCTATAATTGTTTCTTGGACAATTCTAAAAATACAGTGCATTATTAGAGAGCAAAACAACTCCTGCCTTAAAGAGAGCACTGTACATTCGAGAGAAGAATGATGCAGTTACTGTACCACAAATGCTAAAATGTTTCCTGTTACTAACAGCAAGCTCAAAATGCAGGACTGTGGACCTCTTTATCAAGTTCAGCCATTAGCTTCGGGATTGTTTGAGAATTGTCTTAATGGATCAAGCCAAAATATAATACTCTGTCTCCGAAGATGGCCAAACAGTTATCTGTGGGAAGTCCAGATGTTCCTGTTGTCTTCCCCAACATCTGTAATCAGGAGATCAGCCTCTGAAGGTGCAGAATTCCTTTGGATATCATGGCTTACGATAATGAGCTTTTAAACTTCTAAAAAGAAACCTAATTTCTGGAATTCACTGAGAAGGTAAATTCCGCAAATTAATTATACTTGGTTCATCTGATTTCCATGCAGCAGGAGTTAATCATAGGAACATATTAAAGCCGTTCTGGATCAGGCCAAAGGTCCATCTAGTCCAGCATCCTGTTCTCACAGAAGACAACCAAACTTTTATGAGAAACCCAGAAAGAGAGCCTGAGTGCAACAGAACTCACCACACTTGCTATTCCCAGAAAAGGTTATTCAGCAATGCTGTCTCCAACATAGGATTTGGGGGCTAGTTGGAATTCCTTGACTGGCCCTTACAACCCCTTCTTTTTTCACCTTCTGCACACTGCTGAGACTAATTCAACTGGCATCTGTGGAGTAGCATGGGTTGGTTGCTCCTGAATCACTGAGTACAGGCAGGTGATTAATTCGGGGAGAAAACCCTTAGGTATGAAAATGCATTATTAGGTTAAGGGGAGTCTTTAGGGATCTTCCAATGCTTTATACCTGGTGGGACTTCACAGGGAAGCCTTTGGGCCTGACATATGCATTTGGGGTGAACTCTGGGTGGCAGAGTTTATAACCAAGGCTCACCTAGTAAGGTGGAAGTCGTTTCCCCCCATCCTTTTGGAGAGAGCCACTGTCTGCTGTTCTATCACATGCCCACAGGGTTGGAGAGATGTTTTCTTGCCAGAGGCAGATAAAATCTTCTCCAGCCTGTACTTTCTGAATTTGGTTAATTTGCTTGCAGTTCCTCCGAGTTTAATAAATACAGCCATTTCCCCAAACGTAGGCCTCATTTGTCTTCCTTGCAGGTGTGCTTGTGAGCATCACCCCAAGAGGTGGGTGGTGAAAGGTCCATTTTGTGAGTACAATTTTTTAAAAATCATTTTTATTAATTACTGATGGGGTTTTTTATATGTTGTACTTAAAATATATGTATGCAACCCAGATAATGTTTACTGATGGCCAAATACAAAAATTTCATTAATAATAGCAATAATATTCACTCACGTGCTGTTTTAGTTTTTAGGATTTTTCAATATTTTCATCAATTCTGACTTTTCACATGTTATATGTTCTTGATAGATGCTTTGTTTTAGATAGAAAAGTAGAATAGAAATGACGAGATGAAGATATACATAACTAGATATACATAACTACATTCAAGGGTTAACAAGAACCCTGGGACCTCAAATAGAATGATACAGTCCACGCCAAAGAAAATATTCAAATTTCTTCAGATATGTATTACTGGTATATGGTTGCAATCCTATACTGGTTGCAATCCTATGCTCCCTGAGAGAATGTCATGGGGAACATAGGAGAGTGTAGCTCTCTCTGTCCTTGGACAGAAAGAGAGATCCACAGGCAGAGAAGGAGATCTGCCAATGGAGGCAGCCTACTTACAGATGCAGAAACTTTCATAGCTTATCATCTCCTCCATCATCATTTTTTTCATCATCGGGGACCAAAAGTCTTTTTCCGCCTTCCTAGCTTTTGCATTTCCCACCTTCCCCCCTGCTGGTGTGAGCTCAGTAGGGCTTTTGATGGGGTGGTTTGTCTACCTCCAGTTCCCCTTTCCCCCACTTTTGGATTGCTCTGACAATAAAATTAAAACATCCAAACTTTCCCAATGCAAGTTTATCTAAAAAGCGTTCCTGTTCCTCCAAGTCTATAAAAACAAAACTGTAGTTTTTTTAGATATTCCCTAAGGGCGTACATAATTTAGTCTACGGGATTATATAGAAGGAAGCAAAATCGGTCTGTCGAGAGGGCTGGAATACTACTGTTTTATGAGCCATGTCACTTGGTTTCATAAGCGAGAGGATCACCTCTTCTTCTTTTCCATAACTTTCAATACCGTTTAAATCTTGTTGAATTTAGAAATCAAAATTACCTCAGAGGTAAGTTTCTGCTTCGCTCACACTGGAGCTCTTGTTGTTGTTGTTGTTTAGTCGTTTAGTCGTGTCCGACTCTTCGTGACCCCATGGACCAGAGCACGCCAGGCACTCCTGTCTTCCACTGCCTCCCGCAGCTTGGTCAAACTCATGCTGGTAGCTTTGAGAACACTGTCCAACCATCTCGTTCTCTGTCGTTCCCTTCTCCTTGTGCCCTCCATCTTTCCCAACATCAGGGTCTTTTCCAGGGAGTCTTCTCTTCTCATGAGGTGGCCAAAGTATTGGAGCCTCAGCTTCACGATCTGTCCTTCCAGTGAGCACTCAGGGCTGATTTCCTTAAGAATGGATAGGTTTGATCTTCTTGCAGTCCATGGGACTCTCAAGAGTCTCCTCCAGCACCATAATTCAAAAGCATCAATTCTTCGGCGATCAGCCTTCTTTATGGTCCAGCTCTCACTTCCATACATCACTACTGGGGAAACCATGGCTTTAACTATGCGGACCTTTGTTGGTAAGGTGATGTCTCTGCTTTTTAAGATGCTGAGGGAGCTCTTCTAGAGGGGGTTTATTCTTGGAGGACGGCTGTTTGTGGCAATTTCTGTGTTACCATGGGGGTTGCTATAGTAACGATTCTCCCCTAGCCCTCTATTTATTAAGTTAGTTTGATGCAAAAGTAAAGGTAGGCCACAAATCCTCCGAAGACACAATAGCTTTGAAGGGATTCTGCCATTGAGGCAATCCGTGTCTTAATGTCCTGATGAAGCTGCCCCTGAGTGTCAGTTTAAAGGACAACATTTACAGATAATTCAATACAGTCAAAGAAATGAGATTCCTGCGAGACTGGAAAACAACAGCTGATCTATGTCATAACACATTATAACATTTGACAACGTAGCAATCCTTTTACACGGCTCCCCCAGGCAGCTCCCTGCATCCCATCTCCCCTTCCTGAAACAGGCCCCTTGCTTTACAAAGGGATTAAACAAGGTAGCGAAAAGAGCCACCTCCTCCCAAATGGCTACAAGAAATTAGCCAACTTGTCACAGATACCTTGAGGAACATCTGGGGAAAGTTAAACATCTGTGGTAAGCGTGTGTGTTTTTTAATGAATACTTTAAAAGGGGGGGGGGGAGAGGACCAACCTTACCCAGCCTATAACTTTCAAAGACTCTGTTGTTCAGACAAGCAGAAGGAATCTGCAATCCAGATGCAGCATTCTTGGGAATGGTAGCACGAGTACGAGCTATACATAACAACAAGAGAAACACCTTTCAACTTTGGTGGCATAAGAACAAGAGAAGAGCCTGCTGGATCAGGCCAATGGCCCATCGAGTCCAATGTCCAGATATCACAGTGGCCAACTACCGTATTTTTCACTCTATAAGATGCACCAGACCACAAGACGCATCTAGTTTTTGGAGGAGGAAAACAAGAAAAAAAAAATTCTGAATCTCAGAAGCCAGAACAGCAAGAGGGATCGCTGCGCAGCAAAAGCAGCGATCCCTCTTGCTGTTCTGGCTTCTGGGATAGCTGCACAGCCTGCATTTTCTCCATAAGACACACACACATTTCCCCTTATAGAGCAAAAAATACGGTAGATGCCTGTGGGAAACCTGCAAGCAGGACTTGAGCACGATAACACCCTCTCCTCCAGTGGTTTTCAGCAACTTATGTTCAGAAGTGTACTTCTACCAATAGTGGAGGTAGAACATAGGTATCATGGCTAGTAGTAGTAGTGGTGATAATAATAATAATAATAATAATAATAATAATAATAATAATAATAATTTATTATTTGTACTCTGCCCATCTGGCTGGGTTTCCCCAGCCACTCTGGGCAGCTTCCAACAAAGATTCAAAATACATTAAAATGTCACACATTAAAAACTTCCCTGAACAGGGCTGCCTTCAGATGTCTTCTAAATGTCAGGTAGTTGTTTATCTCTTTGACATCTGGTGGGAGGGCGTTCCACAGGGCGGGCGCCACTACCAAGAAGGCCCTCTGCCTGGTTCCCTGTAGCTTTGCTTCTTGCAATGAGGGAACCGCCAGAAGGCCCTCAGCGCTGGACCTCAGCGTCCGGGCAGAACGATGGGGGTGGAGACGCTCCTTTGGGTATACTGGGCCAAGGCCATTTAGGGCTTTAAAGGTCAGCACGAACACTTCAAATTGTACCCGGAAACATAATGGGAGCCAATGTAGGTCTTTCAAGACCAGTGTTATGTGGTCTCAGTGGCCGCCCCCAGTCACCAGTCTCGCTGCCGCATTCTGGATTAGTTGTAGTTTCCGGGTCACCTTCAAAGGTTGCCCCACGTAGAGCACATTGCGGGAGATAACTAGAGCATGCACCACTCTGGCGAGACAGTCCATGGGCAGGTAGGGTCTCAGCCTGCGTACCAGGTGGAGCTGGTAGACAGCTGCCCTGGATGCAGAATTGACCTGCGCCTCCATGGACAGCTGTGAGTCCAAAATGACTCCCTGGCTGCACACCTGGTAGCCATTGATAGCTTCATCCTCTAAGAATTTGTCTTCTAAAGCCATCCAAGTTAATGGTCATCATTGCCTTTGTGAGAGCAAATACCACAAACAGTGTGGATTTTCTTTCTTTTTAAAAAAGAAGGAACCACATTTTAAAAAATGCCCATTCAACCACTTTGAAGAGATCCTCTTGGAGTTCAGTCTCTTTTTGTTTTATTTTTGTTTTATGAAAAGTTTGGTGTCATCTACAAACTTGGACACCTCACTACTCACCCCTCACTACATATCACTTATTAAAAAGTTAAGATGTGCTGGTCACAATACAAAGTTTTGCATCCTTCCATTATGAAAACTGTCTATTTATTCCTACTTTCTGCTTTCTGTTCTTCAATAAGTTAACAATCCACAAGTGGACCTCTCCTTTCCTCTCAAATATCCCTAGTTAAGGCAGGAGTTTGTCACAAGTTTGTAAAAGTCTTAATACACAATGTCTACCAATGCATCCCTATCTATATGTTTGCTAACACTCTGAAAAGAGAACCAGTGTGGTGTAGTGGTTAAGAGCGGTGGACTCGTAATCTGGTGAACTGGGTTCGTGTCTCTGCTCCTCCACATGCAGCTGCTGGGTGACCTTGGGCTAGTCATACTTCTCTGAAGTGTCTCAGCCTCACTCACCTCACAGAGTGTTTGTTGTGGGGGAGGAAGGGAAAGGAGAATGTTAGCCGCTTTGAGACTCCTTAGGGTAGTGATACAGCAGGATATCAAATCCAAACTCTTCTTCTACTCTTCTTCTGAAAACACCAGTGAGGCAGGACTTACCTTTGCAGAAGCCATGTTGATTCTTCTTCAGCAAGACTTGTCCTTCTATACGTTTGGTCATTTTATTTTAATAATGCTTTTCACCAATTTACCTGTAACAGACATTGAGCTTACTGGTCTGTCATTCTTTGGATTTTTCACCCCACACTGATGTCGTCTCTTTTTTAATGGTGATGCATTCATCACTTTCTAGTCCTCAGGTACAGAAGCCGACATTAAAAACAAGCTACATATTTTTGTTACACTATCAGCCACTCTACACTTCAATTCTTCGAAAAGGGCTTGAGCAGTAGTCAGGTGATTATTAGACAAAGTTTTTGGAACCTACAGCAATATGGAATGGGCCTGTAGTAAACTCTGAAGGACCATTCCCCTCTGTACTCATGTTCACCAATTTTAATTAAGCTTTCCCTTGGCATGCAAGTTTGCTCTCTCAGTTGCTTCTTCCAAGGTCTCACAACACCACAAATAAACAAGGAGATTCTTTGCACTTCAGAGACCATCGCCGTATGGCTTCCCACTCTCACCCATGAATCTAGACTAAAAATGCAGGCAGACCACATGGATTTATGAACTCGCTGGATACAGCAAAATACCATCTCAGAGCTTAAACAATGCTCACATTGCACAAAGCTGGAACAATTAAAAAGCTATGGATTTGGAGGGACTAGGAGGTTTCATCGTACCATACCATTGCTTGATGGGAAAACAAAGGTAGAAATATAAAGAAAAACTACTGGAAAGTATTAAGCGCTTTTAAATGCCTGATTTTATTTTACAAGGTGTAAATATTACACATTGCAGTTACATAGTAAATACCGCATTACTAGGTAATTATGCTTAAACATGGCCAACTACAGTACCTGCAAAAATAATTGCTACACTAAGAGCCGTTATTCCGTCCCTTGATAACCCTATAGTTTAATAGTTGGGAGTGGGGGCAAATCATTTATTCCATCCACATATTTAAAAGAAAGAAACCCTGCCAGCCGTCCAAGGAACATGCACGATCAATAGAGGTTTATAAGGGGAGTGCTGTTGATGTAACCTAATAACCACAGCATTACAAAAGGCAATAAGTGGTTTATGATAAAATGAGATGCAAAAGGGTGTCTAGCAAATGTTGGAGCTGTTTGGGGGCCCCAGGGGGGTCTGCGAGTCACTTGCTTTTTAATGTGGCACAAAGTGACTGTGTCAAAACAGAACTCTGCATTTTAAAGTCATTAAAACTTCACACACACACACACACACACACCACCGCCTAACCCTCCACTGTAAGAAAACATTCAAATCCATCTCATAAGGCATCAGTACCAAAATGGCTGGTGTGGTAATGCAATTTCTATTTTGCTGGTTTCAGACTGCAAAAACCCCAAAACCCTTTTACAGTGGCACCTTGGTTTAAGAACAGCTTAGTTTATGAACAACTTGGATTAAGAACGGTGCAAACCCAGAAATAAATGTTTTGGTTTGTGAACTTGCCTTGGAAGCAGAACATGTTCCGCTTCCTGTTGAGTGTGTTCCATTTGTAAATTGAGTCCCCCACTGCTATGGGAAAGCACGCCTTGGTTTAAGAATGCTTTGCTTTAAGAACGGACTTCCGGAATGGATTAAGTTTGCAAACCAAAGTACCAATGTACAGTGGTACCTCAGGTTACAGAAGCTTAAGGTTACAGACTCCACTAACCCAGAAATAGTACCTTGGGTTAAGAACTTTGCTTCAGGATGAGAACAGAAATCGTGCTCCGGCAGCAAAGCAGCAGCAGGAGGCCCCATTAGCTAAAGTGGTACCTCAGGTTAAGAATGGTTTCAGGTTAAGAACGGACCTCCAGAACGAATTAAGTTCTTAACCCGAGGTACCACTGTATATTGATCTATTAAAGAGACACTAGGCTCTTCCACTTGAAGCTTTTGCTCTGCACTTTCTAGATACTGGTCCTGGCTTTCCAGGTCTGTGTCTAACAGCTTTCTCTCTCCACCCCCCCCCCCTTTCTCCAAGAAAATCTTGTGTTGGGGTGGGGGGGCATTATTTGGTTGTTTTTGTTTTTATTATTTATTTTGTACATATCAGAGACACTTGCATGCAAATAAATAAAAAAGCCAAAAATATATACAGGGGTTCCTTGGTTGTCAAACGGCTTGGCTCTCAAACAAATCGGCTCCCGAACGCCCCAAACCCGGAAGTGGGTTTTCTGGTTTGCAAATGTTTTTTGGAAGCCGAACGTCCAACGCGGCTTCCGTGGCTTTCAATTGAGTGTAGGAAGTTCCTGCAGCCAATCGGAAGCCACATTTTGGTTTTTGAACAGTGCCAGGAGTCGAATGGACTCCTGGAATGGATTAAGTTTGACAACCAAGGTAAAAAGGTAAAGGACCCCTGACAGTTCAGTCCAGTCGCAAACGACTCTGGGGTTGAGGCGCTCATCTCGCTTTACTGGCCAAGGGAGCCAGTGTTTGTCCACAGACAGTTTTGAACCGCTGATTGGCAAGCCCTAGGCACAGTGGTTTGGACCACAGCGCCACCCACTTCCCTGACAACTAAGGTAAAGCTAAAGGGTAAAGGGACCCCTGACTGTTAGGTCCAGTCGTGGCCGACTCTTGGGTTGCAGCACTCATCTCGCTTTATTGGCTGAGGAAGCCAGCGTACAGCTTCCGGGTCATGTGGCCAGCATGACTAAGCCGCTTCTGGCGAACCAGAGCAGCGCACGGAAACACAGTTTACCTTTCCGCTGGAGTGGTACCTATTTATCTACGTGCACTTCATGCTTTCGAACTGCTAGGTTGGCAGGAGCAGGGACTGAGCAATGGGAGCTCACCCCGTTGCGGGGATTCGAACCGCCAACCTTCCGATCAGCAAGCCCTAGGTTCTGTGGTTTAACCTACAGCGCCACCACTGTACAAATAAACAGCTATGCATCACTACTCAATCTTATTGCTATTTAATCCAGGGATAAGATTATACAGGGAAGTGGTTAACCAAAGAACATAGATTTTGCCTTAGGGTGCAATCCAACACCCCAAGCCCACGCCACCAATGGGGCTTTGCAGAGCTGTGGAGCCATTTCTGCCCCCACTGTCCGGCTGTACATGCAGTCCTGGAAGAAGAGAAAGGGGAAGATGACTGGGCATGAAGTTGAGCCTGTAAATTATATTTTTGTTTGCTTGTTTGCTAAGGAATTACAAAGCTGCAAAAAGAAGACCTTTTTTAAAAAAAGAAAATAACGGTATGTCCCTTTGTGAAGATACACAAGTCACCGAGAACCAAATGCTGTTCTGCATATTCTTCTGTAAACACAAGTATGTCACCAGCAGAACAAAAATTACTCCTTGGTGAAAGTTAACAGGGTCACAATGCAGCTGGGGAAACATGGAGGTGAAGGGATGAAAAAACCTGCGCTATCATATCTCCAAAGCTATATGGGGGGCAGGCGGGTTACTTAAAAAAATAAAATACAAAACCCAGTTTTTTTAATTCCATCCATGTCAAAGAGAAGAAAGAGCCCAAATTTCACATGCAGAAATGGGTCCTCCTGCAACAGAATGGCTCGACATTTTAAACAAGGTACAGTGGTACCTCGGGTTAAGTACTTAATTCGTTCCAGAGGTCCGTTCTTAACCTAAAACTGTTCTTAACCTGAAGCACCACTTTAGCTAATGGGACCTCCTGCTGCCGCTGCACTGCCAGAGCACAATTTCTGTTCTCATCCTGAAGCAAAGTTCTTAACCCGAGTTACTATTTCTGGGTTAGCGGAGTCTGTAACCTGAAGTGTATGTAACCTGAAGCGTATGTAACCCGAGGTAGCACTGCATACTGCTTCAGTGCTTAACGTGTTCAGTTTGAGAACTGGGGGTCCGAAATTCTGTTTCTGGAGCAAGCAAGCCATTTTGCCCAGGATATTTTCATTTGCCTACTAGTAAAAGGTAACCGCAGGTGACCTACCCAAGGTAAAGTTGCCCCCCCCCCAGGCATGATGTGGGAGAATTCACATTAGGGTGGTCATGTGACCTAAATTATAGAGATTAGTACTGTGGTACCTCAGGTTACAGACGCTTCAGGTTATAGACGCTTCAGGTTACAGACTCTGCTAACCCAGAAATAGTACCCTGGGTTAAGAACTTTGCTTCAGGATGAGAACAGAAATTGTGCAGCGGTGGCACAACAGCAGCAGGAGGCCCCATTAGCTAAAGTGGTACCTCAGGTTAAGAACGGTTTCAGGTTAAGAATGGACCCCCGGAACGAATTAAGTTCTTAATCCGAGGTACCACTGTACTCTGTTGGAAGTGCAGAAACAGGACAGAAGTCCTCTGTTTGAAGGCCTTTCCAGGCCAAGTCAAGCATAAAGAGCCCTAAGGAGAGGGATAGCAGGAGAGGTTTTGAGTTTCCCCACCAACAGTTAGCACCCGGAGAGCAGACCGAGCAGTTTCTTAAGAGTGCTAAGTGTTGTTAGAAGACCCTTCATCCCCTAAAAACATTGCAATTCCCATGGAGGTTTAACAACCAATTCCTCCTCCCAGGGAACTCTGGGAAATGTAGCTCCGTGAGGGGAATAAGGGTCTCAAAACACCTCTCAGCACCATTAACAAATTACAGTTTCCAGGATTCCCTGAGGGGGAGTGGAGCTGTGACTATTCAGAGTGGCATGATACTGCTTTAAATATATAGTGCAGATGGGGTCTAATACTAACCATATTTGCTTGGAAGATGAGTCCCAGTTCTGTCCTCCTCGCTTGATGTTACAGCAGGTTTGGGGAAAGATTCTGAAATAATATTTATTTAATCTAAGACTAGAAAGAGTAGTAGTTCCAACAAGGTTTTGCAAACCTTTAGGGGTTGGTAGAAGAATCATGTGACCAGGCTAAAGAAAAGAATACTATGGTGAAAGTTGCCCAGGCAGATATTTCATTATGCCTTACTTGCAGAATATTGTCTCAGAACTTGGGGCGGGGAGGGAGGGAGGGAGGGAGGGAGGGAGGGAGGGAGGGAGAGAGAGAGAGAGAGAGAGAGAGAGAGAACGAAAACTCCATTAGCTCTTCTCTTTGAAGGTGACATTTATTTTCAATTCTCCTTACAATAAGATGATGAAATTACATGAACTTTAAATCAAACTTTAGTACAGCAGGATAAATAAGTCTTGCAGCTGACGGCTCTGAGCCAGCTTCGAAACAATCGCGCAGACATTACAATTTTATCATCTTAACAAATGTTTGTTTTCCATTTGCATTTGACAATGGAATTAATAAACTATTTTGCCAATTTAAGATTTATGAAACGGCTACCCCACGCCTGCCCCCCATAGCTCCCGACACCCACTTTTTTTTCCAATTTAAAGAATTTGCATAAGGGCAAAAGAGGGGCCTCCTCCTTCCTCCCCACTGCACTGTTTCAAACACATTTTAATTTTCATGGTAATAATAAATGCCCCAGACAACAATGGCCCATTGATCCGCAGTCTGCCTACCTGCCCCAGAGCAAGAGAGCAATTGTTACATGCAAAAGATGTATACAAATGTGCACACACACCCCAAAACCCAGGTAGCAAAATATAGGCTTTAGCTGTTAATGCGTTCAATGATAATTAATATGCAGGGATAGCTAGTTGAGTCACACGCCGTTTTAGCCCCAGAATTGCATCTGTCAGTCCAAATACTCACTCCGTACGAAGCACCCAGGACTGAATCTAGTTAGACAGCTAAGTGAATTTAAACAAAAATCTGCAGATGCATGATAGATGCACAGGATGTTATGCCACACATGAATGACTCCTGAGCAGGCCAAATGACAGATGTGTTTCCTCCGACTGCAGGCCAGGCTCCAGCACAAACCACTCTTCATTTATCAATAATTGGGCCTTAATTTTATTTGGCAGTGGTGGAGCAGCGTGCTCAACTTCCTCTCCAATAGACTAACACTAATTAGGCTTTATTTTGGAGGGGGTGATTGAGGGAGGAAGCTCAGGAGAGGGTCTCCCTTTATTTTTTGAAATTTCAGATTGGGATGCTGAACTGCAAGTGCAGTTGAGATTTGATCTTTTCCAAAGAGCTGGTTTACGCTGCACCCATCAAGTGTGTTATTGGCAGTAGCGGGCTGTGGTGTGTGTGTTATTCTTTATATTGAAGAATGGAGAGGGGATCTCCATAGGGCCATCGGCTGCAGGTTCGTGTCTTCAGACTCACACAGCGTCCAGAACCATTGCCAGCTCTTTGGAACAAGTGCCCTGTTTTATGAATACTTGGTAGGGCCATAGCTCAGTGGTAGAGCGTCTGCTTTGCATGCAGAAGGTCCCACGTTCAATCCCATCTCTGGGGAGAGCAGGAAGAGACTGAATCGTTGGAGAGCCACTGTCAGTCATTGTAGACACTTGTCCCACACTTACCCAGACCAAGGATAGGCGACTGGAATTTTAGTTCTTTCTTAGCAAAAGCCTTCGGTTACATCAACTCCTAAGATACAAGTGATGTTCACACTAAAAAAGGTAAAGGGACCCCTGACCATTAGGTCCAGTCGTGGCCGACTCTGGGGTTGCGGTGCTCATCTCGCTTTATTGGCCGAGGGAGCCAGCGTACAGCTTTCGGGTCATGTGGCCAGCATGATTAAGCCGCTTCTGGCGAACCAGAGCAGCGCACAGAAACGCCGTTTACCTTCCCGCCGGAGCAGTACTTATTTATCTACTTGCACTTTGATGTGCTTTCAAACTGCTAGGTTGGCAGGAGCAGGGACCGAGCAACGGGAGCTCACCCCGTCATGGGGATTTGAACCACCGACCTGCATCCCTTCCCACTAATTAGTTGCCTAGGCAATCTACCTCTGCAGACCTGTGCTCTGTCTCAGACAGCTGGAGTACAGTAGTGGCCAAAATTGTGGAAACCTTTTGGAAAAAGTGTTTGATGGCTCATAACACCTGATTGGCTCCCTAAACACTCATGCTCATTGGCTACAATCACATGAAGGAAAGCTACTGCATATCAACCTAAGCAAGTTGTGCTTCCCTTTTTCTGGTTATTTGGCTATAACTTTTGACAGAATACAGATAATTGAACAAACTTTGTTGCATTGCATTCTTCATTAAATTATCTTTCCAATGATATATACTTTTATGGCAATACTCCTATAAATGTTGTGTTATGAGCCATCAAACCTTAGAAATACACTTTCCCCAAAAGGTTCCCACAATTTTGTCCACTAATGTACCAGCATAGCTATGTCACTTCCTGCTTTCTTAACGCCCTTCGTCTGAAGCTTCTGTCAGCTTCTCCTCACTCACAGCTCCAGCTGCTCCCATTTTTTCAAGTCCCTCCTTGCTCATGGAGACAGCGGAGGAGAGGATGGAGGGGATTCCACAAGCATGGCAATCTTTGGACCTATCACAGACGCCTTCTGCTCTTTTCCCACCTCCTTCCCCCTATGCCTCTGACTGCTTAGTCTCTTCCTCATGGCTCCCCTCTATTTCCACCCCTGGCAGCTGCCTCACAGGCAGCACAATTGTTGCTGTTGTTGGCATCCGTCTGTCTCGAGAGAGGATGGAGTGCGCCTCCAGGGTGAAGTCAAACTACTGGGGAATCACAGCGCCTGCTGAGGCTGCAGAGACCAGTAACTCGTAATTGCTGCCTCCTGCATTGTTTTTGCTACATTAGCAGCACCAGAGTGAGCTCTCTGAGGTTATCAGAAGTGAAATCCTGTCTAAGAGAGGCATTATCAGAGGAGCAACAAGGAAGCAGCTCAGGTGTGGACTAACCTGTAGCTGGTGGACATTTATCCTGGACTCTGCAACTCACGAGAGCCAAAAAGGCATGCATAGTGCTACAAAAGGGCCGTGTTCCCTTCTCACCTTTGGCAGAGTGATATAATCTCCGTGCTTAGCACAGCTGTGCCATGCTGGAGCTGGGCAAATCAGCAGTACGGAAGTGCCAACGGCTGCTGCTGCTGCACCACGGGCGTTTGGAGTGGGGTCGGGTCCCTAGATCAGCAGGAGAGGATGAGTTTCCGGCTCACGTTGGCACAGAGGTATTTCACAGGATCTTATCACTTTGATGCAGCTTCTCATAGGATCATGCCGTTGGCCTTCAAAAGGCGAGATTTGTTCAAACAGCAGTAGATGTCCTGCAGAGGGCTGCCTTTCAAAGGGACACATGAGCCAACTATTCCAGGAAGGCAGAAATGAACAAGTCACAGTGGGCTTCCCAAAGGGTCAAAAATTGCATAAAGGCCAACAGACAACAGACAATACAAAACAGCCTCTGCTGGACAGCTACCTGAGGATGCAATGGAGACAGAGAAGTGGGTCTTTTTTGCTGCCCTCACACAATGAGCACAATTATGTGGTCTCAGTTATGCTAGGTTGTCACTTGCACCTTAGTCATAGCCTAGCCCACGGGTAGGCAACCTAAGGCCTGGGGGCCAGATGGGGCCCAATGGCCTTCTCAATCCAGCCCGCAGATGGTCCGGGAATCAGAGTGTTTTTACATGAGTAGAATGTGTGCTTTTATTTAAAATGCATCTCTGGGTTATTTGTGGGGCATAGGAATTCATTCATTTTTTCCCCTTTCAAAATATATTCCAGCCCACCACATGGTCTGTGGGACGGTGGACCAGCCCACGGCTGAAAAAGGTTGCTGACCCCTGGCCTAGCCTGTTTGTGTAGTTTGAGTAATTTCTACATTTTCAGCAGGTCTTGTTTTTATCTGAAAGCTGACGTGAGTCCTATCAGGGGAAAAGTTGGAGTATATTATAGGTAGGTAGGAGACAGATAGATGATAGATACCATAGATGATGATAGATAGATGATAGATAGATAGATAGATGATAGATAGATAGATAGATAGATAGATAGATAGATAGATAGATAGATGATAGATAGATGATAGATAGATGATAGATGATAGATAGATAGATGATAGATAGATAGATAGATGATAGATAGATGATAGATAGATAGATAGATAGATAGATAGATAGATAGATAGATAGATAGATGATAGATGATAGATAGAAGATAGATAGATAGATAGATAGATAGATAGATAGATAGATAGATAGATAGATAGATAGATGATAGATAGATGATAGAGTGCTTTTTTCTTTAAAAAACGTTTAGGGGTACTCATTTTGACTCAAGAAAATCACCATTTTATAGTTCAAACTGGGGAAAATAAATACAGTAAATGGACAAAAGTACAAAGATTCACAAACTATTTAGGGGTATGTGTACCCCTGCATCCCCCCAGAAAAAAGCACTAGATAGATGATAGATAGACAGATAGATGATAGACGGACAGATACATAGATTTATAATAATGCAGACAAGAGTTTCACTCTGGAGCTAAAATCCCTTCTATGATTGTCTCAAATCAAATTTAGCTGACAGAAAGTTCAATGGTATAATCTGTGGCTAGTCCCCCCCTCCCGCTACCCATACTATGTTTTAAGCTTTAAGTCCTAAAATACAGCTACTATCAAATGATTCTTTGTCCAAACATGGTAACTTAGGTAACTGGCCCCCTTCGCAGAGAAGGATTTAGCCCCAGGTTAGCATTAAGCACTACTGATTTGCATGAGGAATCAGTGGGCACTTGAGTTCCCTTTGGTGTTTTTAGCACAAGGCAACACTGTGTGTGTTGGCATTGACTACATCACTGTAATGTTCCTGAGGGCTGATTGCTATGCCCAGATGATCAGTTGGAGCTTTCTGCCTGAGCCAATCTATGGTATAATTGAAGAGGAAGGAAGAGGAACAAAATTCAACCTGGTTTCACCCCACTAGTGACGCCAAATTCAACAGAGAGCTTTCCATATGGTTCGGCACAAGTTAGGTAATTTGTATATATGATGCTGTAATAAACTGAATCTCCTCAGTTTCAGTAGCTAGTTCATCCTGCCATCTCATCGCAAATGGAGCAAAAAGTGGCAGCAGGATGAGCAACCGTGAAACCATTTTAGTTTGGCTGGGTAAATCTGGGCCTACAAGCTAAAGAGCAGGTTTCCATATGGGATTCAACTTAGCTTTCAAAAAAAGCAACAGCTTCCTCGTTTGATTTCACATCCCTCTTGTAGTTTGCCGAGACGTAGTTTCCCTCAAAAAGCACACACCTTGATTGGATTTTGTATAGGGTTGTTGCAGCCCCTCTTCAACCCAAGAAGTTCAAACTCCTGTGTTAGTTTAGCACACAGAGGCAATGCTGTGCCCCCAACTGTTGTGCCCTTCAGTTCCTATTAGGCTCAGCCAGCATGGCTATGGTCAGGGATCATCACTTCTGACGATGGCAACTATCCTCCAAAACGTTGGAAGGTCAATCTATTGCCTACCCTTGGTTTAGGAGTCATTTTTAAGACTGCCAGTACTTCCACATTAGAGTAGCAGGGAGGCAATGCACTCTATCCTAAGAAAGTGAGTTTAGAGGAGAGGGGTGAATTCTCCACTCAGCAAATGCCCATTGATGTAAACCCACACTCTTTGCTAAAGGTAAAGGTAAAGGGACCCCTGACCATTAAGTACAGTTGTGACCGACTCTGGGGTTGCAGCGCTCATCTCGCTTTATTGGCTGAGGGAGCTGGCATACAGCTTCCAGGTCATGTGGCCAGCATGACTAAGCTGCTTCTGGCGAACCAGAGCAGCACACGGAAACGCCATTTACCTTCCCACCAGAGTGGTACCTATTTATCTACTTGCACTCTGACGTGCTTTCGAACAGCTAGCTTGGTGGGAGCTGGGACCGAGCAACAGGAGCTCACCCCATCGCGGGGATTCGAACCACCGAACTTCTGATCGGCAAGTCCTAGGCTCTGTGGTTTAGCCCACAGCGCCACCCGTGTCCCACACTCTTTGCTAGCTACGATCTAATTTAGAAGGAACAAGCAGGTCCCAACAACAGAAAGTTGCAGAGTATCCTTGGTGGGCATATGTTACCTGAGCCTGTGGATGAGAAAGTTGAAAACATAAATGTTAACCTCAAATTCAGGTCTTACTCCATGTGCAAATGGTCTATTTTGGCCTTGCATCATGCACAATTCATTTTTTTTGCTGGCTGGCTGGTTCTGGGACTTTTAAAAGTGCAACCAGTCTGCTTGTAAGTCAATGGAGTATTCTAAATTTAACAGAGTACTTTGTTTTTGCTACATTCATTCTGCTTCATAATAGCATTCGTTGTATCTGGGGAGAGCAATCCAAGCCGCAGATTGAATGGAATGTTAAACTATGGGAGTTCCAAACCATCCTCAGATTAAGGGATTTGCAGTGGCAGCTAGGAACGTGTGTAGGACAAGCCACTCACATATATCTGTGTGAAATCAATATGCGCCCCATCATGGCTGATTAACTGCAGACCAAAAAACAGGTTGGACATACAGATGCAATGGAAACATGACAAACCAAATACATTTTTAATGTATATGTTATAAGAGCTGGTGCTCAATGTATTTGACTAGAATGTAGAAGGCTGGGTTCCCTGTGGCAGCCTAGACATGAGCATCAGTTATTAGCTCCCCCATCAATAAAAATAGAATAAGAATAAGAATAAGAATAAGAATAAGAATAAGAATAAGAATAAGAATAAGAATAAGAATAAGAATATTATAATGGCCATTGTACAGGCAAGCAGAATAACTGCTGCTGGAGATGGACAAATCTATTTCAATTTTTGTTTTCTCAGTTTCTCATTTTTCCAAACTTAAGTTATCCAAATCTCTACATGAGTTTACTTTTTATTAAAAAAGCTCTCATGAAAATTTAGTGCAAATTTCTCATAATGTACCCATTTTCCTATGCAATTTTGCCTGACATATCCATTTTTTTGCAAGCAGCTTTCCCCATAATATATTGCATGTTTGTATCTTATTTTCACTGATGTGTGCATTTTTATGTACAATTCTCCTAATGAGCACATTTTTATGCAAGTTTTTTGCCTGGAGAGCTGCACCACAAGTTTCAGACAAGTGAGAATTAGGTAAGTCCACAATAAAACCCGGACCAAACCGAGTTTCTCCTCCGTCCCTGAAGGCAGTAAAACATATTGTAAATAATGATGCCACAGTGGGGAATAAAAAGAACAATATTTCCCCACTAAGCATAGAAAAAAGATATATGATGAAAACTTTTTTCAGCTCAAGAGAAAGTGTGACGATGTTCATGTCAAGCACAGCCTGAGAAGGAAAGCCTTGCAGTCCTGATTCTCCTGGAATTTTGTTCAGTGCCCTGGATGGTCTCTACTCCGTGCAATACTGGCAACATCTTCGCGATTGCCAGCAGATTTTTGCCCTTCGGGTTTGCTGTGTTATAAACTGCCTTTGAATGCAGCACGGTGCTTGGAGGATGTGTTAACCATTCTGTTAGCTCTGCTCTGAGCTGCAGTTTACAGCTACGCTGGCAGCGATCCTTGGAGGCCTTGCTCCTTTCACTGGTACAGTTCTCCAAACTGAAGCAGAACATGGCGACGGATTGGAAGGGGAAAGAGGAAGCGAGCAGGGAGTAAGCCTTGTGTCTCAATGCTGAAAACCATGATCGTCCTTCCCAGGTGGGCACCTGCTTTTGAACTGTGCCACTTCTAGCTATAACAAGGGGAGGAGCACTTATGACCCTGCAACAGAGCAAAATGCAACTCCAAGCTGTGATAGCTACACTCTGGCTCCATGTTCAGATGCAGTAATACTTATGCATACCAGTTGCTGGAAACCACAGGTGAGGTTTTGTGCTCATGTGCTCATGTCCTGCTTGCAGGCTTCCCACAGGTATCTAGCTGGCCGCTGTGAGAACAGGATGCTGGTCTAGAGGGGCCATTGGCCTGATCCTGCAGGACTCTTGCATTCCTGCTCTCATAAATATACCTAACTGCTTAGGACCAAGGCTAGAGTTTAGACCTTTGTCCTTGATGTATTCATTTTCCACAAGGAGAAAGGTTGTGCGCCTATATGTCTGCTTTTGTTAGAGGGAGCAATCAAATATTTGATGAACCACCTGTCATTTGAAATGGTGAACTCCAGGAAGAGAACATCATGCATGGGTGCAATCATGTAGCTTGGCCTCAATCCTCATTCACTGTGGAGGAAATCAAAGAGCCCCTTTCAGATGTTCAATGGCTTCAGTTTTGAAATGTGGCCACCCAGTCCCAAGGCCATAGCATTGTCCCACCACTGGGATGGCAGATGCTTAATGCAGAAGTGCACAGTTTGTGAACCACCAAGTAGCTTAGCAGCCACAGATTGAAACCTACTAAGTGCTTGATAGCCTCCACCACTGCCACCCTATGTTTTTTAGCCCCATACAACAAGTGAAGATAGAATCTCTGGTGGACCATCATCTGATAAAAAGTCCATGCCTTAGAGTGTCATGACTTGTGCAGGCCCAGTTTAAATTAGAGCTGTGCGGAAGTGCCCATTGGAAATACTCCACCCTACTTGTGGGCAAAGAAATTGGGGAGGGGGACACACATAATATCCCCAAGTTTCTCCAGGAGAAGAGAAATTATACAACAGTTTCTTGGAAGTGGGGGTCACCATTAGCACAGTTGCTTTTCTTTTTTTCTGAAGGTTTTATGTTTCTGCTGCTGAAACTGTCAGAAGGAACAACTGTGTTAGCAGCCTGGGTGCCATACTGTATCTGCCACAAGGCCCCAGGCCTTTGCCATATTAACACCATACATTTAAAGTGCTATGATGCTGCTTTGAACTGTCCCTGCTTTCCTCCAAAGAATTCCGGGAGCTCTAGTTTGTTAATTGTGCCGAGAGTTGCTAGGGAGATCACAAATCCCCTCTCAGAGCTCCAGTTCCTAGAGTGGTTTAACAACCAATCCCTCTTCACAGGGAACTCTGGGAACTCTCAGCACTCTTAACACACTATAGTTCCCAGGGTTCTTGCGGTGAAGACATGGGTATATGTATGCTGTGAATGTGGCCCAACTGGTGGGCCATTAGTGGTGGTAGGTGGTGATGGGGGAATGGCATATATATATATATATATATATATATTTGCTTTCGTAGATTTTCACGGGTATAGGTATGCAGGTTTTGGTGTCCTCGGGTGTCTTCCCGTGTAAAAGTTGGGGTGTCTAGGCGACGTTTCGACGAGGTCTCACTCGTCATCTTCAGGCTGGTGCTTTCGGCTTCTTGTTACTGGAACAGAGCAGGATCTCAGTGTTTGAGTTCCTATAAATACTGTTGAGGGGTGTGGTGTATAGCCTCCAATGTTCTGGGCCGAGAGGAAGTTCCCAGGCTAGTGTGCCTTTTCTTCTTTTGTTCCTTAGTTGCTTGAGGGATATCTTGAGTGATTTCTTGAGTGATATCCTGAGTACCACTTAGGTGGGTCATTAGGTGTGGATTAGTTGCTAAAGCCTTTGTGTCTTGACCTCTTGAACTTTGTGAAGAGTTTTTCTGAGAAGATGGCTGTAGTTGTGCTCTGGCTTGGCTTCGTGTATAGGGGCGAGCTGTGGTTTTGTGGCCTGTGCCAGCCAGATCTGTGTAGGGATTGCAGGGGGGTGCAGCATCCGGAGGTGCCATCATGGTTTGGCTACTGGATGGTGTCTGTAATTTATCTGTGGAGAGGGTCTGGGTTTGGGTCTGGTGTGGTTGATTGGTGATGGCGTTCTGTGTGCCTCTGGATCTGGTGTCAGTTTTTGTGGGGAGGGCTAATTTCCAGATGTCTGGCAAGCGGGATGTGTCGTCACGCTTGTTCATGTTGTGAGGGTGTTTCTCTATCTCGATGGCTTCCATGATTATTCTCTTGTGGTGATGTTCCATGTTAGAGAGCAATTTGGAATCTGCAAAATTAATTTCGTGTCCTGTTTCTTTCATGTGTTGGAAAAGAGAGGAAGTTTTTTCTTCTTTTTTGACGGCATTCTTGTGTTCTGCGATGCGTGCATTTATTCGTCTGTTTGTTTGTCCAATGTACGTGGCTGGGCAGACTTTGCAGGGTATTTCATAGACCCCTTGGTCCAGTTTTTCCTTCCCGTGTGGCCAAATTACAAAGGTGTCGTCAACATATCTGAGCCAAAGTTTGGGTTTGTGTTCTGACTTGTCTAAAGCATTGGTTTCAAAGTGTTCCATGTACAGGTTTGCGATGACCGGTGAGAGGGGTGATCCCATAGGTGCTCCTTCTATCTGTTTGTATCTTTGTCCATTGTGGACAATGTGCACTTTGAAACCAATGCTTTAGACAAGTCAGAACACAAACCCAAACTTTGGCTCAGATATGTTGACGACACCTTTGTAATTTGGCCACACGGGAAGGAAAAACTGGACAGCTTCCTCACACATCTCAACAGCCTACACCCCAAAATACAATTCACTATGGAAATAGAAGCCAACAACCAACTTCCCTTCCTTGACGTCCTAATCTACAAAAAACCTGATGGCTCCCTAGGACACACTATCTACCGGAAAAAAACACACACCAACCGCTACTTACATGCACAATCACACCACCACCCTGCACAAATAAACTCCGTAGCCAAGACTCTCATCTCCAGAACCAAACGCCTGGCTGACAAAGACCACTTGACAACTGAGTTACAGAATCTCTCAAATGTGTTAATTGCCAATGGATACCAGCAAAACAGGGTTACGAAGCTAATCCAAAAAGAAACACCCCCCAAAAACCAAGACACAGAAGAAAACAATGGCATGGCCCTCCTTCCTTATATCAAGGGCACTACAGATAAAATTAGCAAAATCCTCCATAAACACAATATCAAAACAGCCTTTTGCGCCAACCAAAAGATAGCCAATATCCTCAGAAACCCCAAGGATAAAATCCAGTTGGAAAACCAAGGGGTCTATGAAATACCCTGCAAAGTCTGCCCAGCCACGTACATTGGACAAACAAACAGACGAATAAATGCACGTATCGCAGAACACAAGAATGCCGTCAAAAAAGAAGAAAAAACTTCCTCTCTTTTCCAACACATGAAAGAAACAGGACACGAAATTAATTTTGCAGATTCCAAATTGCTCTCTAACATGGAACATCACCACAAGAGAATAATCATGGAAGCCATCGAGATAGAGAAACACCCTCACAACATGAACAAGCGTGACGACACATCCCGCTTGCCAGACATCTGGAAATTAGCCCTCCCCACAAAAACTGACACCAGATCCAGAGGCACACAGAACGCCATCACCAATCAACCACACCAGACCCAAACCCAGACCCTCTCCACAGATAAATTACAGACACCATCCAGTAGCCAAACCATGATGGCACCTCCGGATGCTGCACCCCCCTGCAATCCCTACACAGATCTGGCTGGCACAGGCCACAAAACCACAGCTCGCCCCTATACACGAAGCCAAGCCAGAGCACAACTACAGCCATCTTCTCAGAAAAACTCTTCACAAAGTTCAAGAGGTCAAGACACAAAGGCTTTAGCAACTAATCCACACCTAATGACCCACCTAAGTGGTACTCAGGATATCACTCAAGAAATCACTCAAGATATCCCTCAAGCAACTAAGGAACAAAAGAAGAAAAGGCACACTAGCCTGGGAACTTCCTCTCGGCCCAGAACATTGGAGGCTATACACCACACCCCTCAACAGTATTTATAGGAACTCAAACACTGAGATCCTGCTCTGTTCCAGTAACAAGAAGCCGAAAGCACCAGCCTGAAGATGACGAGTGAGACCTCGTCGAAACGTCGCCTAGACACCCCAACTTTTACACGGGAAGACACCCGAGGACACCAAAACCTGCATACCTATACCCGTGAAAATCTATGAAAGCAAATATATATATATATATATATATATATATATATATATATATATATATAAAATCACACACACACTAATTAGGGAGAATATATTGGGGAAATGTTGGTGTTCTTCTTGTAGTAGGGTAAGAAAAAGAAAACCTTGGAAATTCTCTCAGAGAAAGGTCTTCTGAGAACTTTCGGCTTTCGCTTACTTGCTGAGCAAAATGCTGAAACGCACCTTGGAAGCTTGTGTATTGTGCATGCCCTGTGGAAATGTGGAACAGAATGCAGGAATGGACATCCTCGTCAATATAGATTCTGCATTTGCGATACAAAGCGATTCAAGCAAAAATTGATTTAAACCTCAAGCGTGAAAAAAGCCTTAGGCCATCTAAACCCAAGCCAAAGCATCTAACCAGAAACATCACACTCCAGTACCTTTTGAGCCACCATGTACAGACTCCTCTTCGATTTCCAGACTGTTCTTTGTCTGTTACCATAGCAATTTTTTGCCTCATTAGGGTCCTTATGAACTTGTTTACCATCCCAATGATAACACTTTCAAATCCAAGCTGAATATCAGAGCTCTGTGCTGCCCATCTGTGCTTGATCTGATCGGCACTTCCAAAATAATACATTGGCAGGCCATCTCAACTCTGTCTCTCCCCGAATTTAAGCATGGTTTAGTCATTCTTAATTTCCCAGAACAAAATGGATAGTAGTTTGGGACAGAGTCACTCCCTCGGGCCTTTCATGGACATAATGCAATGGGGGTACAGGTGCTGTTCATTTGTTGTGTGAGATCTGGGCATCATCCTTCAAGTAAGTGTTCCTTTTTTCAGGGATGTCACAGCACTCAAACTCAGAACAGAATTTTGCTTGAAACATTTTCTCTCTCTCCATATTTGGTCAAAGAGACATTTGAGGCAAAGCATTTGCAGAAATTTCAAGGGACGCTCGACAAGTTTCAACAGGATTTGCAAAAATTGTCAGGGAGGTGTTAGCTCATCTCTAGATTAAACAGTGCATGTGATCCATGCTCCAAAAATCAAAACTAAATCTGCACCACATTAACCAAACTTTGGTGACAAGAAAAGCTGAATTCTGCAATCACCTGGTTTCTGAGCACCTCCTGTCTAAACAGACTCCATCAAGAACATTGTCTTTGGAATTATATGAAATTTGTATCCATGCCATTGATTCTATGGTTCATGATCCATGGTGAATCATTCAGGGATTCAAAGCCCCTTTCACCAGGGATTTATGAATTAGTCCATTTATTGTTTCACTCATTTTTTTTCCAGTTCAGTTCATGTAATTTCTACATCAGTTTGATATTTTTTTTTAAGTCCTTGTGAAAATTCATCAAGGTACTAGAGCACATTTCTCACAATCTACCGGTACTTAATTCTGCAGGCAGCTTTCTCAAATCTACAGTTTTCACTAATACATATGCATTTTTGAGCACAAATTGCCACAACATCAATATTTTTCAACACATTTTTGGACTGGGGAACTGCCCTACAAAATTCACTACAAAATGTGAACTTTGAAGCATGGCGGTATTCCAGTTTGTGGACTGATTCGGGAAGTAAAGATTAGCTCACTTCATGTTAAAAAGTTAACAAAACTGAACTTCTTCCCCATCTTCTTCCGCCCTTCATGCAAGTGCTCACACATAGCATTCTCCACTGGACATCATAGACAGAGAGCCAGGGTGGTGCAGTGGTTAGAGTGTTGCACTATGACCTGGGAGACCAGAGTTTGGATCCCCACTCAGCCATGAAACTCACTGTGTGACCTTGGACTGGTCACTGCCTCCCAGCCTAACTTACCTCACAGGTTGTGGAGGGGATTAAATGAGGAGGGGGAAAACTGTGTGTGCCACCTTGAGCTCCTTGCAGGAAAAGGTGGGATATGAATGCAATAAATAAGCAAACAGACATGGGGGTGGGCAGTTTGTTTTATGCCAGGGGCCTGACTGCACTCCCAGTAATTGCATCAACCGCCCCTTCATGCTAGCAATGCACCAGGGGGGTATAATCACTTGACATGTGCATGGATGAGGAGGAGGACTAAACTCTTGCCATAGCAATGGGGTGGATGGCGGCAGAGAATTTGTCAGTGGGAAGCACAGGCTTTTATAGAAGTGTTCCACGGCATTTTGTGAAATCCTGTAATTATAGTCGGTGGCGTTTTCATCCTTCTTACAATATTCCGAATGAATTAGCATTATTGATCCAGAAATTTCAATCGGTGATCAGGAAATGTATAGTGTTAATCTGTCATCCCTGTTATTTTATTTTATTTTTGTTTTTAATTGGATTCTATATTCAGACAGAGCATTTGGAGGGGGGGGAGAAAATTCCAACGTAACCTGAACTACAGCAGGTGTGCCCAGGCTCCTGATATACTAATTATATGGTGAGTGCTATCTTTCCTCTCTGCGCACATCTTACATGTGCCAACCTGATATTAATAGATAGTAATTGTTTGCAGTGCACAGCCTGGGCCAAGAAAATTGATTTTACACTTGCTTAAATGTTGGAAGTAAAAAGTTTTTCCAAATGGTTACTGGGAAAGCTTAAAATTCATTCGAGAACATCTTTTATAGCTGTCAAGTTCAGAGCCACTCTAGGAAATTTGTATGCCGTGCATACTTCCAGCACCATCCTGAATTTATACTTTCCAGCTGCTGCCACTGGAGGAGAAAAGAAAAGGTGGCCGAGGCAGATTGGATGCCAAAAGTCGGGGAAAGCATCAGCCTTTTTTATTCTTCTTTTTTAAATAGTGCCCCTGTTGACTGGGCTACCTTAAAGCTCTTAGGAAGGTCATTTTTCTACAAGCCTAAACTAAATTGCAGGACTGGAGTGAGGATAACCCTATGTAAACCCTTCTGTAAAAGAGTGTTCACAAGGTCACTTGGTGATCTGTGCTTAAGGGGGTGAGGGATCAAAACTCTGTTCCAACTTAACGAAAATTCCACAAGAAAAGCTAGATTCTGCAAACTGTATAAGTCATGCACAAAAAACAACCCGTCTTCTAGCAATTATAGGGAAGGACAAGGCTACTAAAAATCCTCATCAGCCAATCCCCTGACTTCTGATACTTGTCCAAGCATTGCTCACATAATGTCAAGTATTAGGGTTGCCATACATCTGGAATTTCCCGGACATGGCTGGTACTCGCCCCTTGTAAACAGCATCCGGGCGGAAAATCACTCCGTGTCTGGGAAAATCTGGACATCTTGCAGCCCAAGTTGGAAGGGGGGGCTCCAAAAGGCCCCCCAAAAACAAAACTCAGTGACTTTGCCAAACAACTTTGCTCAACAACTTTTTTGTCTGGATTTTCACTTTTTGAAATATTGAATTGAAATAATTGAAATACTTTATTGTCACTTGTACAACTTGTATACAGTGAGATTACACGAGCACCCCCCACTCAGCTCTCTTAGTCTTAATTGCCCTCGTTTACTAACGCACACCCACCACACCCGAAAGTCAGTTGCCCTATTGTTATCTTTTCATTCAGCAGCCTAACAGCCCACGGATAGAAGCTGTTCTTTACCCTGTTGGTGCGACTAATCATGCTTCTATATCTTCTGCCCGAGGGCAGGAGATCAAGAAAGTGCTGGCCAGGGTGTGAATCATCCCTGAGAATTTTCCTCACTCTCCTGAGGCAATGTTCTTCCACGATGTCATCCAGTGGATTCACAGGACAGCCCATAATATCTTGTGCTGTATTCACCACCCTCTGTAGGCACTTCCTATCAGTTGATGTCAAACCAGCGTAACACACCATGATGCAGTATGAAAGGACACTTTCTATTGTTGACCGGTAGAAGGAGATCATCAAATGTTGATAGACATCTGTCAGGGGTTCAGGAGCAGAGGCAAGGGCAAGGAAGGAAACAGAGAGCGAAGGGGAGGAGGCAGAAGAAAGGATGAGCGATGACGACGACCCGAGATCTCCGAGTCTCTCCAGTGAGTCGGAGGATTCACAGAAAGGAGCACCAGTGGCCAAGGCAAGGGGGGAGTTTAGGGGGGCACCCCAGGGAGATAGAGCCAGAGGGGAATCAGAGGAGAGCAGTTGGAGATCGGGTCCAGCGTCACCGCCAGAGAACAGGGAAGAGGAAAGGAGCCAGGGGGCAAGCGCTGGCAGCTCACAGCAGGAGGGAGGGCACGAGTCAGGGGTGGCCACACCTCCATCTGGGAGCGAAGAAACGGTTAGACGGAAGGTGGAAGGTTGGGCGCGCGCGCCAAGTTCAAATGCACAGGAAGGAGGCGCAGTAGGCAGCCCGGAAAGAGAGCCGGGTCCTAAAGCCCGGCGCAAGGAGACAGGAGAGTCCGGGGGGTCAGCGTCCGAAGAATCCCGGAAGGAAGAGACCCAGGGGGGCAGAGGGACCCAGAGAAGAACAGTCAGGCGGAAAAGGTGGAGCAGGGCTAGGATATTAAGTTGGTGTACGAGGGGCGGAGATTCAGACGGAGCTTCGCCGATCTAGCTACTAGACGTAGGGTTGCACGCAGCAGCTTGAGAATGGAAACTGTAACTCAATAAAGACTTTTACTTAATGACCGTTGGCTAGCGTGATCCTCTGTGAGCTAGGATCTTGAAGCAACCCTGACAGTAAGCTCCGTCTCACGTATTGTGGGCATCTACAGCCTCGAGGAGAGGAGAGAAGCAGGTGCCTACTAGTGAGCTCACGAACGGCAGCCGACATGACGGCTGAACAGCAGATAGCGGAACTCAGAGAAGCAGTGTCACAGCTGAATGCCGAGGCTCTCGCATCCAGGAAGAGAGAGGAGGACGCAGCTGCCGCCTACAGGGATCTCCAGGTCAGGTTGGAAGTGCTTACGAAGCAAGGGCAACAGACACCCAAACCAGAGGGGATTGGGTTGGGGAGACGCACAGGCGGTCTGGTCTCTCACTTCGATGGGAACCTGCAACAGTATCCCAATTTTAAAGCAGACGTACTGTGTGCACTGCAACTGCTGAGTAAAGATTTTAGAGATGAGCAAGAGAAAGTGGGGTTCATCATGTCTTATTTGCATGGGGATGCCAGAGCATGGCTGCGCAATTTATGGAGGGATAACGATCCGGCGCTCCAAAATGCGAATGCCTTTATTAAAGCGATGGATGCGTGTTTTTTATCAAGCATTGACGTGGATCTTGCTCGGCAACAGATTCATGGACTGAAGCAGGGAAGGGCCAGCGTACGGCAGTACCATGCCCGCTTTTTCGCCTTGGCCAGTGCCCTAGAATGGGACAGAGATGCGACCCCTGTAAGAGACCTTTTCTGGGAGGGACTAAACAGCTCTGTAAAAGATGAGATTGCGAGGGGGGAGAGACCCCGGACCACCCAGGAGGTCGTGCAGAGGGCGCTGGCAGTGGGGGTACGGCTGGAAGGACGTCCGTGGAGCAGGGACGAAGGGCGTGGAGGGCGCGAACCAGCCAGGGGCTCCTCCTTCTTTCCCAGAGAAGCAGCACGTACGCAATCCACGCCTCCGCCAGGGGGAGGAGCTGAACCGATGGAGGTTGGAGGTGCCAGGGCTCAGTCAGCAACCAGAGCCCTAGCACCAGCAGCAGTGAAAGCGAAGCCTCCTAGAGGGAACAGGAAGTGTTACGTCTGTGAGGAGCCAGGGCATATGGCGAAAGAGTGTCCCCAGAGGCTCCACAAGCTCACTGCAGCCTCAGCAATGGCGACTGCAGCAACGCAGCAAGGAGAACCACAGCAGGGAAACGACGCTGTCTGGCTGGAGGAAGAGGCACTGGGGCCCAGCCAGACGTATTAATGATGCAGTCCCCAGAGATTTTACAGCCCGTGAACCCCCTCCCGCCCAAACCAGTGGTGAGGCTCACCGCGTCGCTCCAGCTGCCCAATGGCATCACCATGGACGTGCCAATCACCATTGACTCAGGCAGCAATGCGGACTTTATGGGGCAGGACTTTGTCAACCAGCATGCTATACAGTTGCTGCCGGCCACACTGCCCCTGCAGGTGGTCACGGTGGATGGCAGGGAGCTGCTAGGAGGGCAAGTGGTGCAGCAGACGCCACCGATGGTGATGCGACTTGGGAATCACCAAGAAGTCATCAGCTTCAACGTCACTCAATTGTCGGACACGCCCATTGTGTTGGGCATGAGTTGGCTGGACAAACACAGCCCAACGCTGGCTTGGTACCAGAGGCAGCTGACCTTCGGCTCTTCCTTTTGTGCTGAACACTGCATCGTGCCCAGGCAGGAAGGAGAGGAAGAGGAGTCACAGCTACTGCTAGGCACGCTGCAAGCGATTCCCCACAAGTACGCAGAATTTTTGGAAGTTTTCTGCGAGAAGGAGGCAGACAGGCTACCCCCTCACAGGCCATATGACTGCAAGATTGACCTGCTGCCAGGGGCGGCGCTGCCTAAGGGGAAACTGTATTCCATGTCAGAGGACGAGCTGCAAGAACTCAAGGAGTTCATAGATCATAATTTGGAGCGCGGTTTCATCCGAGAGTCCAAGGCGGTGGGAGGAAGCCCGGTGTTCTTCGTTAAGAAGCGGGATACGCCCCAAAAGAGGCTCGTAGTGGATTACAGGATCTTGAACAGTGTGACTAAGCCGTCGGACTTCCCCATGCCCCGAATTGACGACCTCCTCGCAAAGGTGCGGAAGGGCAGAGTGTTCACCAAATTGGATCTGCGAGGTGCGTACAACCTCATTCGCATGCGGGAGGGAGACGAGTGGAAAACAGCCATGTTCACGCCACTGGGGACCTACGAATATAGAGTTATGCCTTTTGGATTGCAAAATGGCTCCCACGTTTTTCAAGCATTCATGCATCACGTGTTGGCAGGACTTCTCTACAAGACGTGCGTCTGTTTCTTAGATGACATCCTGATCTTTTCGGAGTCGCAACAGGAGCATGACAAACACGTCAAGGAAGTACTGAACAGGCTGAAGCACCATAGGCTCTACGCCAAGCTGGAGAAGTGCCAATTTGACGTGACGGAGGTGGATTTTCTGGGCTACAAGCTGTCTGACAAGGGGCTCGCCATGGACAGCGCCAAGGTTCGAGCGGTGTTGGATTGGAAGAGCCCGCGCAACCGGAAGGAGGTCCAACGGTTTGTCGGCTTTGCGAACTTCTATCGCAAGTTTATCAAGGGCTTCGCTATGCAGACGGCGGCCATCACTGACACGCTTAGCTCCAAGAAAAAGAAGTTCATTTGGACAGAGCAGGCGGAACAGTCCTTTCAGGCACTCAAGCGTCTCTTCGCGTCGGAAGAGCAGCTGCTTCATGTCAACCCCAGCAAGCCGATGAGGGTGGAGACTGACGCCTCGGACAGAGCCGTGGGGGCGGTCCTGCTGCAGAAAGACCCGCAGGGGGTGTGGCGACCGGGAGCGTTTTACTCCAGGAAGCTCAGCAAGTCCGAGCAGAACTACACCATATGGGACAGGGAGTTGCTGGCCATTCATGCAGCGTTCAAGGCGTGGAGGCACTTTCTGATCGGCGCCAAGCACACGGTGCAGGTTTGCACGGACCACAAGAACCTAGAGCACTGGCGCACGGCACAGTTCCTGAACCAAAGGCAGATACGTTGGGCTGAGTTCTTTGCGAACTTCGACTTCCGAATAGAGTATGTCCCGGGGGACACCAACATCATGGCGGACGCTCTCTCCCGCAAGCCACAGTATCTGGAGGAAGCAACGCCAGCGGCCGCCATGCACATCTTCGCACCAACAGTGTGGGCGTGCGCCGCGGCAACCGTGGATCTGGAGGCGGTGCGACGAGCGTTGCAGGGGGACTCCTTCGCGCAAGCAAAGATCTCAGAGGTGCAAAGGGGCAAAGCAGCGGCCGACGGTTTCCAGCTAAGAGAGGGATTGCTCATCCGTAAAGGGGCCATCTACGTGCCGGGAGACGAACTTCGCGCCAAGGTGCTGCAGCAGATGCACGACGCGCCCACTGCAGGGCACTTCGGCAAGGAGAAGACGGTGGAACTAGTAGCCAGGGATTTCTGGTGGCCTGGAATGAGAAGGGAGGTCGCGGACTACGTGGCGAGGTGTGACACCTGCCAGAGGGCGAAGCCAGTACTTAGACCGCCGGCCGGACTGTTGGAACCGCTGCAAACTCCGGCCGAACCTTGGGAGAGGGTGGCCCTGGACTTTGTCACGGATCTGCCCAGCTCGAGGGGCAAGACGGCAGTGCTGGTGGTGGTGGACTTGTTCTCCAAGATGGCACATTTCATTCCGTGTGCGAAGGTGGCCACGGCGGAACACACCGCCAAACTGTTCATAGACCACGTGTTCAAGGTTCACGGTCTGCCACGGTCTATTCTGTCCGACCGGGGGCGGCAGTTCATCTCAAATTTCTGGCAGCGGCTGATGGGCTTCCTGAACGTCAAGATCAACCTGGCGTCGGCGAGACACCCGCAAACCAACGGGCAAGCAGAGCGGGTCAATGCCATCATGCAGCAGTACTTGAGGTGTTATGCAAATCAACAGCCTGCGACATGGGTGGATTACCTGCCGCTCGCCGAGTTCGCTTACAACAACACGAAGCACGTGTCCACGGGGGTCACACCGTTCTTCGCCAACAACGGGAGGCACCCCAGAACCTTCCCGGGACTGGAAAGGCTGGGGGAAGGGGAGCCGCAGACGGCAGATGCGTTCGCGTCGGAACTGCAGGAAGTCCACGATCAGCTGAGGCGCCACCTGGAACTGGCCAAGCACGCATACAAGGTACAAGCGGACAAACGCAGAAGGGTTGGCGAAGAGCTACACGTGGGGGACTGGGTCTGGTTAGCAGCCCACGCAGTGCCGGCCAGGTCGTTGGCCAAGAAGAAACTAGGGCATAAGCAACTGGGGCCCTATCAAGTCGAAGAGCAGGTCAACCCGGTGGCCTTCAGGCTGGCGCTTCCGGAGGGTTCCAGAATGCATCCGGTATTCCACAGATCGGTGCTCACTCCCTACAAGGCACCGCACAGGTTTCAGGAACCCGGAACGGCGCAGAGTCCGGCCAGAGACAGAACAGGGCACGCAGGAGTGGCACAGAAGGAGCGCATCAACGAAGTCACAGAGATTTTGGATTCCAGATGGGGGGAAGAAGGGGTAGAATACTTTCTCGCCAGGGAGGGCACCCCGGCCAGTGCGTACAGTTGGGTGCCGGACTACGCCTTGGACGAACCTCTGCTCAAAGACGAGTTTCATGCCCTCTTCCCACATAGACCGATGCCAGCAGACTTTTTCGACGACTGGCTTTTCACACCCACGCTTTCGGGCAGCACGTTCCGGGGGTTCGACTCGGACGAGGACCCGATACGAGACGTCCGTTCCCCGGAGGGGTCGCCCTCGGGATCTGCCTCAGAACCCTCGTATTGGTGGGACGACAAACCAGAGGAACAGTGGCGCAGGAAGTGGCAAGAAGGTCCAGGCCGAGCAACGCCGCCTGGAGGAAGCGAGGGAGAGACGGACATGGACATTTTCGGGGACGATCCAGGTTTCGAGCACGGCGGCACAGAGATGGAAGCAGAGGTGACCGTCGTCGACGAGAGAAGGGAGGAAGAACCGGAAGACTTCGGAGGGAGGCCCGCTACGGGAACCGAACGGTACCCGACATTCGTCTCCTTGACGCAGCAGCACCCAGCTCCAGCACCGGAAGGAGGGGAAGGGGGAGTGGGGGGCTTCGAGGGGGGGATGGATGTCGGGGGTTCAGGAGCAGAGGCAAGGGCAAGGAAGGAAACAGAGAGCGAAGGGGAGGAGGCAGAAGAAAGGATGAGCGATGACGACGACCCGAGATCTCCGAGTCTCTCCAGTGAGTCGGAGGATTCACAGAAAGGAGCACCAGTGGCCAAGGCAAGGGGGGAGTTTAGGGGGGCACCCCAGGGAGATAGAGCCAGAGGGGAATCAGAGGAGAGCAGTTGGAGATCGGGTCCAGCGTCACCGCCAGAGAACAGGGAAGAGGAAAGGAGCCAGGGGGCAAGCGCTGGCAGCTCACAGCAGGAGGGAGGGCACGAGTCAGGGGTGGCCACACCTCCATCTGGGAGCGAAGAAACGGTTAGACGGAAGGTGGAAGGTTGGGCGCGCGCGCCAAGTTCAAATGCACAGGAAGGAGGCGCAGTAGGCAGCCCGGAAAGAGAGCCGGGTCCTATAGCCCGGCGCAAGGAGACAGGAGAGTCCGGGGGGTCAGCGTCCGAAGAATCCCGGAAGGAAGAGACCCAGGGGGCAGAGGGACCCAGAGAAGAACAGTCAGGCGGAAAAGGTGGAGCAGGGCTAGGATATTAAGTTGGTGTACGAGGGGCGGAGATTCAGACGGAGCTTCGCCGATCTAGCTACTAGACGTAGGGTTGCACGCAGCAGCTTGAGAATGGAAACTGTAACTCAATAAAGACTTTTACTTAATGACCGTTGGCTAGCGTGATCCTCTGTGAGCTAGGATCTTGAAGCAACCCTGACAACATCATTCTTTCGCAATACTCTGAGGAGATGGAGTCTCTGTTGGGCTTTCTTAACCACCTGGGTTGATTAAGAATATGGCAACCCTAGTATGGTTCACACCCATGGGAGTGTGCCTATTGGTGCCCCCCTTTTTTAAAAGGAAACGGCGAGTCTGAATTCTACCGCATTCTGTAGCTTCCTTTTGTGCTTCTGCAGAATCATGGAATACACATTGCACTGTATATACTGCTCTGAGCTGATGCAGAAGGATAGGATACAACATTCACAAATAAATAAAATTATGGAGACGATCTAGCCATGCTACGTCTAGCCACACCTTCTGCTCCCCCTGTGCTTCTTCGTGAACTATGGTTTCTTACTACTAACCTTAGTAAGCCCAAGATGCTTGACAGCCTCTGAATAATTCCCAGTCTCAAGTTTGGTTCCCCACTTCTGCACCAATTTGCAATTTATTTATTTTTAAATCCTCAAGAAAACTCCTCAGCATATGCATATTTTTGGCAAGCCTTTCCTCACCCCACCCCCAATATAATGCATTTCACTAATATACAAGTTTATACACGCTTTCTCCTAGTATACACATTTTTGTACATATTGTTTGGTTGGAGAACTTTATAGCTCAGTAGGGAGAGTTGAAGAGTGGGAGAGTGGACATGGGTTCAAGCCCCTTGTTGGGCAAGAGATTTCTGCAGGGGGTTAGACTAGATGAGGTCCAGTGCCGAGGACCTTCTGGTGGTTCCCTCACTGCGAGAAGCCAAGTTACAGGGAACCAGGCAGAGGGCCTTCTCGGTAGTGGCACCCACCCTGTGGAACGCCCTCCCACCTGATGTCAAAGAGAACAACAACTACCAAACTTTTAGAAGACATCTGAAGGCAGCCCTGTTTAGGGAAGCTTTTAATGTTTGATGTATTACTGTATTTTAATATTTGGTTGGAAGCTGCCCAGAGTGGCTGGGGAAGCCCAGCCAGATGGGCAGGGTATAAATAAATAAATTATTATTATTATTATTATTATTATTATTATTATTATTATTATTATTATTTGACACTTGTTGTCCCTTCCAATTCTACAATTCTATGACTCTATGATCACAAAATTAATAGAAGTGCAAATTTGGAAGGATAGCTAGGTTTTGGTTTGCTTATTGTTTCAGAGGCTGCAAATTTGGTATGTGAATCTTTGCATGTGAACGGAATCAAATTTGTCCCCCATCCTTAATCCTGGCTCATTACATTTCCCTCTGCAGTCTGTTTCTCTCCCCCGCCCCCCCCTCCCAAAAAACCTCCTTCCCTTCCTCTCCCCACCCTCTCTCTTTCTAGCTCTGTGCTCACAAATATTACCACTCCCCAGTCAACTGGCAGTAATGAGAAATCAAATCACAGCTGTTTCCAACTCGGAGGCACTCTGGGGCCTCTGGTTCTCCTTATGATAGAGCGGACAGCTTCATCTTTTAGCTCTTGTTCCAGCTCGTGCTGGGTAGCAGCCCCTCTCAGACCGCCATGTTGGGCTGCTGTTGGCCGTGCCTCCTCGCGATGGGCCTTGCTGGCTTAGCCCTCGTGCAAATCATCTGATTGATTGGCTTCTGCGTGCCGGAAAATATTGTGCAAGCTCAGCAGCATTTTACAGCAACTGGCACAGAAGGGAAATTCCTCCAGCAAATGGACGTTTTGCTGGACAATAACGCAGCCCTGGCTATTTAACTGCCTTATGCCCTCCTTCCGTTCTTGCCAGGGCTTTCTACCTTTTACTGCAATTCTTCTAATTTATCTGACAAGGTGTTGCGAGGGATTCCAGGGAATCTCTTAGCAGCGCACAGATTCCCCCCCCCACACACACACACAAATACACCTTGCATGCACTAGGCTCCCTGCCCATTTGGCTCCAAGCAAAGGACTTAGATTGGTATTTCACAGGTGCAGAACAGAACCTGGTCAGATATTATTAATTTTACTCTAACATGGTTGGGTGACTAGAATGTCAGAGTGGAGAGGCCAACACAAAATTCTGATTCACTCTCATCTGGAATACCGGAATAACAACAACAACAACAACAACAACAACAACAACAACAATATTGATAAAAGTCATGAATATTATTTGTAGGACTGTCAACTGATTAATAGCCATGGTTTTCCCAGTAGTGATGTATGGAAGTGAGAGCTGGACCATAAAGAAGGCTGATCGCCGAAGAATTGATGCTTTTGAATTATGGTGCTAGAGGAGACTCTTGAGAGTCCCATGGACTGCAAGAAGATCAAACCTATCCATTCTGAAGGAAATCAGCCCTGAGTGCTCACTGGAAGGACAGATCCTGAAGCTGAGGCTCCAATACTCTGGCCACCTCATGAGAAGAGAAGACTCCCTGGAAAAGACCCTGATGTTGGGGAAGATGGAGGGCACAAGGAGAAGGGGACGACAGAGGACAAGATAGTTGGACAGTGTTCTCGAAGCTACCAGCATGAGTTTGACCAAACTGCGGGAGGCAGTGGAAGACAGGAGTGCCTGGCATCCTCTGGTCCATGGGGTCACGAAGAGTCAGACAAGACTAAACGACTAAACAACAGCAAAATTCTTGGTTTGCTTGCTTGCGTGCGTGCGTGCTTGTTTATAAAATCCACCCCCTTGGACTCTATCAATAGCACATAACTCCTGGTCTGAAAGAGCTGCGCTCGCTGCCAGTATGCTACCACGCCACGTTTAAGGTCTTGCCATTAACAAATAAAGCCCTGGACAACTTGTGACGAGTGATCTCCAGGAACGCCTTGCCTTGCATACCCCTGTCTGTTCACAGAGATTCTCAGGAGAGAGACTGTTAGTAGAGCCGGCTAAAACCAGGGTCTTTTATTTGGTGGCACCTACCCTTTTGAATACTGGGACACAGGTGGCGCTGTGGGTTAAACCACAGAGCCTAGGACTTGCTGATCAGAAGGTCGCGGTTCGAATCCCCGCGACGGGGTGAGCTCCCGTTGCTCGGTCCCTGCTCCTGCCAACCTAGCAGTTCGAAAGCACCTCAAAGTGCAAGTAGATAAATAGGTACCGCTCCAGCGGGAAGGTAAATGGCATTTCCGTGCGCTGCTCTGGTTCACAAGAAGTGGCTTAGTCATGCTGGCCACATGACCCGGAAGCTGTACACTGGCTCCCTCGGCCAGTAAAGCGGGATGAGCACTGCAACCCCAGAGTCGTCCACGACTGGACCTAACGGTCAGGGGTCCCTTTACCTTCACCCTTTTGAATACACTCCAGCTGAACTCCAGTCAGGCACCTACAATATTGGCCTTTGGGTACCAAAATCCTTTGGTTCACCCAAGCTTTCACCGATGGATGTTCCAAGTGGGACAATGTATTAAAGCTGATCTATTGATTTGCAATGTGTTTCTCACTTGTTTTATGAATCGCTGCTTTTATGCTGCTCACTGCCTTGACTCCCCCTCCCCCCCCGCCCCACTTAATGTTGGTGGTATAGACATTTTTGCAAACAAATATGGCTGCTGAAATATCTGTATGGGGGGCTGAGGGGGGGGCACTGCAGCAGATGGAGAACTACCTCTCCTTCCCTTCCTGACCCCCCTCCAGCCAGAGGATATGGAGGTTACTGATTAATCTAGCTCTGTGCTTAATCAATTAAATTTAAACAAATTTAAAATTAAAATATTACCTCATTGCAGCTTCTTTATTTGAGAGACTGAAGAAGGTATAAAATAGCCCTTGTTTAATCAGTTGTGAACAACCACTCATTATTAAGGCTAATATTTAATATATTATTATTCCTCCCCCCCCCCTTCCCTTATTACAGTCATGTTCCAGGACCAAAATAATCTCAAATAATAAACAAGAATCCCCTTAACTCACAGTCCCACTAATTTTATACTGGCCCTCGGCAATTAGATTTGGCCCCCACTGATTAATTAACAGTTAGTGCAGATCCATTTATTACCATTATTATATAATTACTCACTAATTTTAAGCACTGGAGATCAAGAAGACCAGAAATGTTAGGCCATCCATATTGCAATTTAATTTCAAAATACCAACCAAGAGAAAACAAGTAGTTTATTGAAATCAGTCATGCTAAATATGTTACTGATTAAACTTTCAGAGCAACTCACCTATTTTTATTGGTTTATTATGATCAGCTGCCATTATAGATTAGCAGCTGGTGCTACTTTGAAACAGTAGTGAAAGTGCCTATAGATGAGGCAGGGAGGGGGGACGGCTGAGGATATTTTAGGCGTATGGTTAATTTAATATTCACACCTTGACAGCTCCGCAGAAGCGATGCAAAAATAAAAATAAAAAGTTTGAATGCATTTTAATTAAAGCTCAGAATTAATACAGATACAAATAAACACATCAGTAAAATATGGAGGAATGACAGCTTTTTTTAAAAAAAAAAGCGATAATTTTAATTTTGCATGTAAACATTATCTCAGAAATTATGGGTGTTCAGAAGCTATTGTGCCACCTATCTGAAGTCACCAGACAAGAAATGCACACATATAATCGGATGCCAGCAACAGGCAGGAAAACCGTCATAGGAAAGGGCAGCATGGAAAGTAATTTGCTCTGCAAGCTTCAATCTTTGGCATCTCCAGGTGGGGCTGCAAAAGACCCCTGGGAAGCTGCTCCCAGGCAGGTGAGAAAATACTAAGCAAGGTGAATCATTTGTCTCTCTGATTCTGCATAAGGAACAAGAACACAGAGAAACAGAGGGAGGTGCCTTATACTGTCATTGTTCTGTCTATCTCAGTATTGTCTACTCAGGCTAGCAGTGCTTTCCCATCGGGAACCCTGGAGAGCTGCTTCCCGTCAGTGGTGGCATTACTGAAGTAAATGGGCCAATGGTCTCCCTTGGTGGTGAAAGCTTCCTATGTCCCTCTGCTCCTACTAGTAGTAGTAGTGGTCCAGATTATGAGATTCTCAGTGTATAATTTTGCACCACACTTTCTGTTATGTACTGAAGTTCTCACCCTGGGCCAGCAGGGGGATACTGTAGATAGTTATGCAAATAAGGGATCGAAAGTGACGTTCACTGATTGGATAGTTTTAGAAAATTGTTACAGTTACATTGTACTGGAGCTCTATATAAGCAGGCTGACTGAACCCTCCAGTTCAGTTCTGTCCTGGCCTGTGAATAAACAAGAGCTGTTTGAAGAATCGCTGTGTCGTCTGATATGTTCACCCACAACTTAACACTTTCCCCTTGTAGTATCGGGGTCACGGTGGAATTAACTACTTCAGGAGCTAAAGGAGATTCCAACTAAACGCAAGGAAGGGCTTTCTGATAGCGAGAGATGTTTGACAGTGGAACAGACTCCCACAAGAAGTGATGAACTCTCCTTCCATGGAGGTTTTAAAGCAGAGTTTGGGTGGCCATCTGCCATGTACAATCTCGTGCGGTGTGGGGGCCCTTGCTGCACAACTGTATTTGCAGCTAAACCTCCCTGAAAAAGAGTATCAACTTTCCATTCAGCCATGGCCATATTAAAATTATGCAATTGCAGCAGGGCCCATGCAAGTGAGGACATTTGGATTTCGATATTTTATTTTATTTTACAAGCTTCTAACCTTCTGATTAAACTCTAGTACCCAAGAATCTAAAGGGGGAAATCTGGCACTCTGGAATCTGGGAGGTCCCTGTTCTCCCACTGACCCATAACACTACTTTACTTTTAGAAGTAAAAAGTATTTTTATCATCTTCAAAACACAAGCAGATCTCTGCTGTCCCCTACCCGCAGGGTAAAGGCCTAAGATAACTCCTCTTAGGAATCAATCACCTGTGCACCCTAACCTGGGAGTAAGCTCATTTGAACACAAGTGGATCTTAGGCATTTGAAACACACAGTTGTCAGGCCATATTAAGATTGGTTGAAGCCTTGGATATGTACTAATTTTCGTGGTGGGGGGAAGAGGAAGGAAAGGCTTGGCCCTTTATAGTACAGTTTAAAATGTGAAATTGCAAATACTCACAGTGTTTTCTTTCTATTGTCAAGGTTGGCAAAATATACATTGTTTGTGTTTTGTTGAAAATTGTGAAACTGCATGTGTTCAGAGTATTTTATTATTATCATCGCAGTACACAAAAGCTTGTGCAATAATAAATTTGTTAGTATTTAAGTTACCACAGAACTTACTTTGTGGTACCTTATTTCATGCACTCCTTTTTTGTGGGGGAAGGGGGTTCTATTTTGTGAACTAGATCAGGGCCTCAAAGCCCCCTTAATCCGGTTTTACGTTATTTTTAAAATTAAATTTGTTAGCTGTTTTATCAGAGCAATCCAAAGCGACTTACAACCAAACAGGCAGAAAAATAAAAACAACAACCCCACTTGTTGTTGTTTAGTCGTTCAGTCGTGTCCGACTCTTTGTGACCCCATGGACCAGAGCACGCCAGGCACTCCTGTCTTCCACTGCCTCCCGCAGTTTGGTCAAACTCATCTTCGTAGCTTCAAGAACACTGTCCAACCATCTCGTCCTCTGTCGTCCCCTTCTCCTTGTGCCCTCAATCTTTCCCAACATCAGGGTCTTTTCCAGGGAGTCTTCTCTTCTCATGGCAACCCCACTTAGATCCATTAAAACCAAGAGGGGGGAAAGTGCATTTAAAGACAGCCGCAGGATAACATCCTAGGTTGCACATTCAATTGATGCAAGATAATAGCAAGGGATGAAAGTCCAGCCAGTGGCCTGTGTATGGTGAAAGTCCAATCTAGAACCCTTAACAAAATGCAGAGTTTCTGTAACAGATGTACAGCAGCTCATTGACGGATAATTAAAGGAGAGAGCTCTCTCTGAAGACAGGAAAATTTAAAGCCACTTATTTACATCATACTAACATAAAGTGCTGGTCGGAGGAGGACATTGATTAGCATTTTCTGCCATGATTAAAACCAGTCAGAAGAGAACAAAGGTGCAGTGCTTTGAAAAGGGCTCGGGGTTTTTTGGAGTTTTCGGCAGATCATATTTCCACTTACCGCAAAGAATATTAGCATCCACCTTTCATGTAGTTTTACAATGGCAAGTGGTTCGTTTTTTTTTTATTTTTAAAAGAAACCAATAGGGTTGATAAAACCCAGAAGGTGAAGCTAACAGCTAATAACAGATCCAAACGGTTATTCAGACAGTGAGTGATCTTAAGAGAAAATGTGAAAGAGCTTGGGAGTGGGGGGGGGGGGTTGTTCCATGGCTTGTACGATTTTATGAGGTGGGGACAAAGTTATATTGCTTTAGAAGTTACACCTGTCTTAACCTTTGCAGAAAAGATTTAAGGGCTGGGAGAAGGAGGGAAGACAGATGAAGGACAGGTCTTGCCCACAGTATAAGTCAGTAACCGAAACACTAAGCTGTTTTCCAAGTCTCAATTATCTTTTCATATATTTATATTATTTATATTTAGAGAGCTAGAGAGAGAGAGATTTATTAGTTTTTTTAACATATCATTTTTGAACAATAATTAATGATCAAGTGGCGGTTAGGCATTGGTATTGTTCTGCAGATGGGAGGTAGCGCCATCACCTGCCCTGCATATTGAAGGGTAGTCCGATAAAGGATTCCGGGGGGGGGGGGCGTGGCCCTGTCCGAAGCCTGGGGAGGTGAGAGCCAAAGGCACGCCCCCAATCGGTGACCCCGGGGGAGTTCTTAGTTGATGTGCATCAGCAGGACTCCCCCTACTGGTGGTTAACCCTTCCAGTGTGGTGTAGTGGTTAAAAGTGGTAGACTCATAATCTGGTGAACCGGGTTCGCGTCTCCGCTCCTCCACATGCAGCTGCTGGGTGACATTGGCTAGTCACACTTCTCTGAAGTCTCTCAGCCCCACTCACCTCACAGAGTGTTTGTTGTGGGGGAGGAAGGGAAAGGAGATTGTTGGCCGCTTTGAGACTCCTTAGGATAGTGAAAAACCAGGATATCAAATCCAAACTCCTCTTCTTCTCTTCTTCCAGGACTTCAAGCGTCATGTGTCATTATTGCCACTGGGGAGGCAGGAACTCGCCACGCAATGTGCTGTGAATCCCTGCTTGCAGCTAGCATGATGCACTTCAATCAGGCCACCCGATGCTCACCTGTTGCTCGCCCATTCCATCCCTCTGCAGCCCAGACAGACAGACAGCACCTTCATTTCTTTCTCTGGCAGTGCAAGCACTGGCAGGCTACCTCCTCCCTCCGTTGCTCCTCTCACCCAGTGGAATGGTGGCTCCCTGTAGCCATCACTTGCATGGTGAAAGACTATCGTTGGGGCTGCAAGCTGCAGCTGGTGGTTCCAGGGAGACAGCAGCTCCACAGTGCCATGTCCTGCTGACGCACTCGTCCAACCTTGCCAGGAAGAGGCAGAAGCTGCGTGTAGTGATGCTAATGGTCTGCATGGCCAGCAACTGCCTTCTCCCTCCCCGCTTTCTTTCCTCCATATACTTCCATATCAAGAAGTTTAGCTGGCAATACATGACAATGTTGGAAAGCAGATATTGCCCAGACCTGGTTGTCTTCTCCGCTCCTAGTTGAAAGAAGACCACCAGACTTCCCCTGGAACTCCCTGATTTTTAATATTATGTAGGCACCTTCATTGTACTGTTTCCAATGCCCACTAAAACCTCTTCTTTGGTTTAGGCAAATCTACCCAGAAAAGTGGGGACGCGGGTGGCACTGTGGGTTAAACCACAGAGCCTAGGACTTGCCGATCAGAAGGTCGGCGGTTCAAATCCCCGCGACAGGATGAGCTTCCATTGCTCGGTCCCTGCTCCTGCCAAACTAGCAGTTCAAAAGCACGTCAAAGTGCAAGTAGATAAATAGGTACCGCTCTGGTGAGAAGGTAACCGGCGTTTCCGTGCGCTGCTCTGGTTCACCAGAAGCGGCTTAGTCATGCTGGCCACATGACCCGGAAGCTGTATGCCGGCTCCCTCAGCCAGTAAAGCGAGATGAGCGCCACAACCCCAGAGTCGTCCGCGACTGGACCTAATGGTCAGGGGTCCTTTTACCTTTACCCAGACAAGTACATTGACATGCAATTTTATTATGCATATTTGCTTCTTAAAACAGTTGGTTTCATCCATTTTTGATAGTTTTGTCTGCTGTTTCTAATGCCTGATCATTTTGATGAATGTTTTTATACACTGCTGTAAACAGCTTAGAGATACGGTCAGCAAAGCAGTATATAAATCTTGCTGAATAAAAAATAAGTAAAGCTGTCCACAGAAATCAGTGTGTTAACTGGAACAGGCATTTCATATCTGCAATAACTTCAAATAAATGCCAAGCACACACAAATTACTTAACCCAGCTGGAAATATTAGACACCTAAAGGAGACTAATTTTAGTCTATTTTGCATAGACGTCTTAATAGACGAGGGAATATGAAATGCAGTGACACAGGCAGCATTTATACTCATAACAAAAACGTACCTTCTGCCTAAAATATTCATACCTTAGTTTGCAGGCTGACATGTGTAACACTTTAAAAACATAACATTCCTGAGGGCTTCAGCAGTGCAATTTTAGCTTTTGCCGGGAATTGCCCATTGAATAATAAAATTCCATGAATTATTGAAAGGCTTTGCATGTAAGGCAATGGAATACAATTCCCACCTTGGCGCATGTTTTTAAGTACATAACGATATTACGACTTCAGAAAGGTGATCTTGCACCTTGCTTGTCGCAGCACGCTTTGGAGTATTATTCACACTAGCCTCTCTGGAAGAGTGCTGACATTTCTCTTTTTCTTCCCCTCACCCTCGCATCCGTATCTGAGGTCACCGGTTCAAATCCCGGTGGAGGCCAGGTGGAGGCTCCCTTCACCATCTGTGAATCCAAGATGAAATATTTTTGCTGCTTTTGTAAAATGTGCAAGCTGGTGTTTGGTAACCAAGAATGCATCTGAATGTCTTTGCAGGAGTTTTTTTTTGTCCTTTTCCATGTTAGAGCAATTGCTTGGGTATTTAAATATCTCTAAGACATGGGCATAAGTACTACTACAGTGCTATTCCAACTATAGTTTGTAAATATAATGATGATGATGATGACGACAACAACAACAACAACAACAACAACAACAACAACAACAACAACATGGTTCTCCCCTCACAACAACCCTGTGGCATGACTACCTCAAGTGAGTTTGAATTTGTACTCTGGTCACGCAGGTCCTAGTCCAACTCTCTAACCACGGCGCCACACAGGGTCTGCATAACCTCTATGTCAGAATTGCCACCAAATTTCTCACATTCCCATGGCCGACTGAAACACCATTGAAATATACTCAGAGTCCTACAGTGATTTCATGCTCTTTATTGCAGCTTGTAAAACAGTGATTGAATTGCCCCCCAAACCTTAGGCTTTTGTATATATTATTTACACAATGAGTCCCTTCTGACTGGCTGATTCTGCTTCCCTCCTGGAGCCTGATTGGTGTTCTCCTGCAGGCCAATCAGTTGTTGCATTCTAGGATCCTACCTGCCTACTGTTCTAGGATCCAAGCTTAGTACATAACACCCATGAATCTCATCCTGGAAGGTGCAGCCTTGGCATAGTTATAGCCAGTGGTGTAGCACAGGGCCGGTTGTCCCAGGTGCAAAATTATTAGGTGTGCAAAATTTGAACACCCAGTGCTGCATCAATACAGCTGTATGCTTCCATCACTGGGCTTTGTTGAAAACAGCTTCTCCATGTGACTCTGGAAGTGACCTCTCCAGACAACGGAACGCCTCTTCTTTTCTTATCTCTGTGGCTGTGATCTCCTGGGTGACGCGGGTGCCTTTAGGCAGATGAATACCCATGCGTACTCCATCCATTTCCCTCCCTCCCACCCCACACTGCATGGCCCCGGCCTCTAGCAACCCACACTACACCACTGGTTAAGTCATCTATGTGCTTGCTAAAAAATGTTTTGATACTTCTGTCAAAAACAGTGGACCTGTAATGCTAGTTATGTTTTTTCTTTCTTTCTTATTTTGGAGTATTTACTTTACAGAGAGAGGGGGGGGGATTCCTGCAGACACTCATGAAAGCTCAGACTTCCTTCTTCCTGTTTCTTGGGATATCACAGGAACATAGGAATCGGCCTTATACTGAGTAAAGACCATTGGTCTGTCTAGCTGACTGGCAGTGGCTTTCCAGAGTTTTAGATAGGAAGTATTTCCCAGCCCTATGTGAAGAAGAAGAGAAGAAGAGTTTGGATTTGATATCCCGCTTTATCACTACCCGAAGGAGTCTCAAAGCGGCTAACAATCTCCTTTCCCTTCCTCCCCCACAACAAACACTCTGTGAGGTGAATGAGGCTGAGAGACTTCAGAGAAGTGTGACTGGCCCAAGGTCACCCAGCAGCTGCATGTGGAGGAGCAGGGAATCGAACCGGGTTCACCAGATTACAAGTCCACTGCTCTTAACCACTACACCACGCTGGCTATGTGGCTATGTGGATTGAACCTGTGACATTTTGCATGTGAAGCGTGTACTGTACCACTGAGCCATGTGATTGTGTGTGTGTGCATGCATGAAAATATACAGGGGCGCTGCTTTTTTTAAAAAAATTAAAAACACACCTTACAAATGTTTTGTTTTGTTTTAAATCACATGATAACAATTCCCTGCAAAAGCAGATTGTATAAACTGACCCTCGACTGGTTCTTGAACTTACTTGGGGCTTTCACATATCAAATCTGGCACTTATCACAAGGAAACCCAAGTGAAAAAGCAATCATGCTAAATTCTTTGAAGACTGGATATTTGTGGAGATATCCCCCCCAGGATTTGTTATCGACACTTATAGTTTATCTTGCTAATGTAATCTATAGCCAACCCTATCACAAGCGCCGAAGGTAGGTAACAGTATAATAGGTTTTCTTTTGCGTAGGTAGGGAAAATTCCCCTGGTAGTAAATGAGAGCTGTGCTTCTTCACACTCTTAGCAAAATTAAACCAATGTATCATTTACATAGTTATAACATGTAACCAGAAGGGTTTTTTCCCCAGTTGTCTGAAGCATAATGTTGTCCTAATTGAAGAACTTTTTTTTTTATCTCATCATAAAGAGCAATAGAACAAGAGGATTAGGGAAAACTCTTTGGAAGAAGAAAAAAACCAGAGCCCTTGTTATTGCTTCTAGATGGACTAACAATTCAGAACTAATTGATCACAGCATTAATTATACATAATCTCTACGTACTAGGGTAGCCTTGTGGGACATTTCTAATCAAATTAGAACTAATTCAAAGCAGCCTGGGATTACGGAAAGCTTTGTCTCTATTTTAGAATTGAGTTGAGGGATAGATGATGGATGTTACATCTTGATCTAAGATCATGCAGGGTAAAAAATTGCCTTAAATACCTCACGGCCTCCCTGTAGAACAGTCATTCTGAATGTGGTAGCCACAGTATCCATCCATTGGTACATTCTCCAAACCAAGGCCCATTGGGATTATTGGGAGCTGATACCTTCGGGTGAGTTTCTTCCATGCTTGAATTGCAGAAGGTGATTCCTTCTTTGATAATGCCTCACATTATCTTTAGCCCTTTGCCCAGAGTGATACAGACTGTTCCTTTGGAGGAAGAGCTCCTTCTCTTTGTGCCGCTACATCAATTTCCAAATAATAGTAAAAAAATAAAACAGGGAGATGCAAGGAAGTAAAGTAACTTGTTGCTATTCTGTGCAACAGCTGGAATGAATTCCCTCTATGGGAACCATTTCAGAATTCAGTAAGAGGAGCAAAATTGGACCAGTGTATCATTTGGGTAATTGTAACATACAAGCAGAAGGGCCTGTATTGGAAATAAATAAAAGAAATTTCCATTTCTTTACTCAGCAAAGGTACACAATAAAGTTTACTCAAGACCCATTTTTGTATAGATTCAGGGTTAAATTGCAAAAAATAAAAACACAAAACCAGTGGTTTATATAAGCATTTGGTGTTATTGGCTTTTTTATACCACAAATACAGTGGTACCTCGGGTTACATACGCTTCAGGTTACATACGCTTCGGGTTACAGACTCCGCTAACCCAGAAATAGTGCTTCGGGTTAAGAACTTTGCTTCAGGGTGAGAACAGAAATCGTGCTCCGGCAGCGCAGCAGCAGCAGGAGGCCCCATTAGCTAAAGTGGTCTTCAGGTTAAGAACAGTTTCAGGTTAAGTACGGACTTCTGGAATGAATTAAGTACTTAACCTGAGGTACCACTGTAGCATAGGTTTTTTAATACCCCCAATCAAGGGGAATTGATTGGTTATTTCAAATGTATCACCTGCCCTTCCTTCCCAAAGGGAGTCCAGGGCAGTTCACAATAACAATGTTGCATGAAAATGATGTAAATCAGCACATTGTTACAGTGGTACCTCGGGTTAAGAACTTAATTCATTCCAGAGGTCTGTTCTTGACCTGAAACTGTTCTTAACCTTAACCACCACTTTAGCTAATGGGGCCTCCTGCTGCCGCCGTGTTTCTGTTCTCATCCTGAAGCAAAGTTCTTAACCCGAGGTACTATTTCTGGGTTAGCGGAGTCCGTAACCAGAAGCATCTGTAACCCGAGGTACCACTGTATTATCGTTGTTGTTGATGATGATGACATACCGCTTTTCATCAGGAAAAAAATGACTGCATTTAAAGGAGCCGTCCATAAGAGGGAGGACTAAAGGAGGATGAACTGCCTTTGCGCATGCTCTGCCGGACTTGAATGGGCAGGGTGGAAGCTGTCTCTTCCTGCTTTGAGCAAGGAGCAAAACAGTCTCACTTGAGGGTATATTGGGAGAAGCTATGGATCCGCAGGGATGCCTCCTGCTCACCTTCTCCAATGACAGAACTCCAAAGGCAGAGCGGAACAAGACGCGTAGCTTTCTGTAGCAGCTTCGTGGGGGAAGAATCTGGCAAAGGAGATTCTCTTCTCTCTTCATAATCCTGAGATACCCTCCCTAGGACCATAGGATATCAGCCTCTCCCTTCGTCCCACCATGGACACACACACACACACACACACACACACACACACACACACAACCTTTATTGCAGAAACAGAATAAAATGGAATTACATTGTAGCCAACGGCATGGTTAGGATGGCCTCACTCATCTAACCTCTGGGCGCTTGTGTGAGTTAGGGGGTTGGGGTGGGAAGTGGTGTGCCATTACCAACACAACCAGTGGAGCCAGTGGCAAAGCAAGGTTGGGTGGTACCCGGTGCAGAAAATGTCTTGCCACCCCCCCCCCCACACACACATTGTTAGGATATTCCGTTCCACCTTAAGTACAGGCATGTCTGTTGTGTGTCACATGCCTGTTTACATTCCAGCACAGCTTGCTGGAAACTTCCATTTGTCTATAGCTATTTCTTATGCTGCTTGCTTGGACACAAAGGAGAGAAGACATGTTTTCCTCTTGTCCTGATGTAGGCTGAATAAACTGCTCGTAAATATGCTCATCGCAGCCTCTCCCTGCCACTTCTGTTGCATAGCGTTTATTCTGCTGATTAAAGCTTGCTCCAGCTTCTGAAGCTGGGGTCGCTGACACTGCACCAAGGACTGGAGATCGCCCGGCACACCAGCCAATGGGCTGGGGCCAGCAGGGGGCTTGCCAATTGCCCCCGTTTCCTTGGCTGCATCCCAACAGGGAAGTGGTGTGCCATTGCCAACACAGCCAGTGGAGCAGGTGGCAAAGCAAGGTTGGGTGTTACCTGGTGCAGAAAATTTCTTGCCAACCCCACACACACATTGAAATCTATGGTTTGACTTAATTCATTGGGTGTGGGGGGGAGCCAAAGTTGTTGAGCTTTTTGAGGGAAGCCAAAGCTCTTCAGCTTCTTTGGCGGAGATTGCGTGCCTTACGACGAGGAGGCTGCTGACAGGGACCATTCTGACAGCGGGAAGCCTGTGCGCGCCAAACCCACAGCGTCGATCACAGGTGTTGACTGCCACACATTTTGTCACCCCCCTCAGAGGTGGAACCACCCACCTTGCTCCGCCCCTGAGTGGAGCCGATCCAGTGCTCCCGCTAGTGCATTTACACCTTGTCGACCTCGCTGCCACCTCATCCTTCTCGCAGCATTGTGGGCCAATTGGAAGACAGGGGAGCGCCACAACCGCATCCACCACTGGAAATATGGGTAAAAACATGCAAAGCTGACACGGTCCAGAAGTAGTTTTGTCTATCCCTGTCACAAAGCGTCTGAAGCTTTCTATATGGTTGCTGAGGGAACGGCTGGCTTTTGGTGTTTTGGCAGCATGATAGATGATGGAGTTTTGGCAAGGGAACGTGAAAGGTCAGGGTTCTTCCTGCGTAACAGCACCCGCCAGTTTTGTGCCCTCCACATGTTCGGACTACAACTCCCATCACCAGTCCCCATCAATTCCAGTCTAAAACATCTGGAAGACACCCGGTTAGGGAAGCTTGCTGTATAATATTCACGACAGGCCGGCAGCTTCTGAAAGCTGCCCTTTTTTCCTGGTCTGCTCACAGATGGTGTTGTTGAGCTTTCAAGACCAGAGTTTCCCCTTTGACCTATACCTGCTAGGAAGTCTTTGAACATTGTGAGCAATGCAACTCACTATATGTTTAGAATAATAGAACACTTTGGAAACTTCAATAAAAGTGATTTATTGATTCTAATTAAATCTCCCTCTTCTTCTTTTTTCCTAAGCATTATAGCAGATACCGGTCCTAGTTAACTTTAATTTTGGTCTGACATTTACTTGCCAGCTAAGAAGTGGGAATTTGGGCTGGACAATTCATTTTAATTTTGGTGAAAAATATCATTTAAATGTCAGAAAACTGCATATTTAACATTTGCAGTAATTAAGTGGCTTTAATTTAATAATAAATCTCCCTGCTTTCATTTTATTTACACTTGTTCTACCCTGTCCTGGTTTGGCAACCTTCTATGGCAATTCAACTACAACTAATTGCTTCTTTACTTGAGTAAATACATTTTAATGCATTTTCCTGCCCAATTGGCACGTTTACTGTTTAATTGATAGAAACTTGTTTCAAGGATTTTGCTCCCCTCCCCCTTCAGTTGAAGGCTGCTGTCGTGTGATCAAAGTTCTATGATTACACCTTGAAATAGATCACATCTCAGTCTGAAGAAAATTGTATGCAAAGTTTGGAATGTGCCAATCCTGTAGATCAGGTTTGGGCAAAAGGTAGATTTGAATCTGCTTAATTTCTCTGATGTTCAGACTGTGTTTCTCTGATGTTCAGACTGTTTAACGTCAACATATTTTTATTCCACACCTAAATTAAGCAACTGAAATGAAGAAGGCTAACTAGGAGTGGCTTTTGGTTGGGAAAGACTTTGAGTTGAGTTCAGTTTACATACTGAAAACAAATCCATAGACCTCAGAGGTACCCTGTTTTTCAAATTTAGCACTGGCTCTTGTTAGATTCTGGGGGTAAAATTCAATGTAGTGTTAAATGGGGGCAGTGCTATTTTTCTAGAAAAATAGGTGCTGGAACTCACCATGAACACCTCCCTCATTCTCTTAGAATGCCAATGGTGCCCACCAGAGAGGTGCCAGAACTGAGTTCCTGTGAGTTCCCCTTGGGGGGAAAGCCCTTTGTCTGGGGAATGAGGTCCACTTGTACAGTGGGGCTTTCCTCCTCTCTCCCCCATGTGCTCCTTAAACGTGTTCTGGGGATCTCCAAATGCTCCACAGCAGATTTTAGAGGGCACAAGGGGAAGGAGATGGCGGAAAGTCTGGTTGCATGAGTGACCCTCATTCCATACACCCTGCCCTGCGGTTCTAGTAAAAAAAAAACCAAAAGAAATCAGAAAAGCCTAACATCTGTCCACCCACAATGAAGTTGCTGTTGTTTCATCACCTATGCTGCAGCATTTAGGAGATTTACAGCATACAATATGGGACGCGAGTGGCGCTGTGGTCTAAACCACTGAGCCTAGGGCTTGCTGATCAGAAAGTTGGTGGTTCAAATCCCCGCGGCGGGGTGAGCTCCTGTTGCTCATTCCCAGCTCCTGCCAACCTAGCAGTTCAAAAGCACCTCAAAGTGCAAGTAGATAAATAGGTACCACTCCGGCGGGAAGGTAAATGGTGTTTCCGTGAGCTGCTCTGGTTTCTCCAGAAGCAGCTTAGTCATGCTGGCCACATGACCTGGAAAAACTGTCTGCAGACAAATGTCGGCTCCCAAGGCCAGTAAAGCAAGATGAGTGGACTTAACTGTCAGTGGTCCTTTACCTTTACAGTATACAAAATAAAAGTAGTCTGTGAGCTAGAAGCTCTGGTAGATTTAGTTCAACTCCATCAATACAGAGGTGCTACTGGAGAATAATCTCTGGAGAATAAGCTCTGATGACCAACTGACAATCACGTATTGGAAAGTGCTGCACATCTGGCTTCACAAGCTCCAATAATTAGCAGATCACGAGGTCTTGCAAACCACAATTCTAAGGCCTAGAGAATTGTGTCTGATCACAATTGTGTGTGATCACAATCACAACAATGCAGGACTGGGAGGAGGTGCTGATTTCTCCTTTCTCTTTATGGCTGCATACTTGATAGCACTGTAAGGCCCTGAGTGCACTGTGGATTTAAAGCAATATCGTGCCACTGGAAACAATCATGCCACACACACGCCCAAAAACCCTGTGAGCTGTAGTTTGAAAATGGTATTTAGAGTTGCCAGGACACCCCTATTCCCCTCACAAAGCTACAGTTTTCAGGAAAGAGGGATTTACTGTTAATCCACTCTGGGAACTGTAACTCGGTGTGGATTTGACACACACCCTCCCAACAGTTTTGAACAGAAGATAGGTACATTACTTCCCTCCATGAGCAAGTAATGTAGAAGACTTTTTCTCACTGATGGAGGGGGCAGGGAGGGGACATGCCTGCCCCATTTTGTGGCTTTGTGTCTTTCCCCACAGTGTTCAGTATGGCAGCCATTTTGTGTCATGCCACACACCCACAACAGGAGCCATTTTGTGAATGGCGCCCACTCTCTCATAGTTCTAAATGTACTGTACTGGCCCAAAAAAGTTTGGCGACCCCTGCTAACAAGCCAGCAAACAACGCAAGATCTGCTAGCGTAGCATGTGCTACAGAGTTGGTCTCCACGATACAGTCAGAGTAACTTTTCTGCTGACCTTCTCGCTGGTTCTGGACTGATGCAGCAGTCTTTCATCTTCTCATTTGCTCTCGAAATGCAAGTCCGTGTCCACAGCTTCGTCCTTTTGCTGAGCACTCATGTTCTGTCTCCATATGTTATGGCTGTAAGTGCCTATGTGTCAAAAGGTTTGTGTGTTTTCCCCCCCAAAAGCAAAGTTAGCTTAATGATGCCTATTACTTAGGCAGCATAACCTAGCTTCATATTTTAATTAAGCTACTCAGTGTTTTCAGACCACAATGCGCTAGAAACTCTAGTGGCCATGGCAGGAATGGTGCATGTTTATTTTGCTTTGGTCGCTGCAACATGAGTTCTGTTGAAAAATTTAAGCAAAGAGAAAAATTTAAGCAAAGAGAAAAATTGTGCCCTTACTCATGCTAAAACAGGGCAGCAGCAGTGAAGACAATAACATAACTATTCATTTTTAACTAAGGGAGTTTGAGGTAATACTTTCTGATACTCAAATCAGAGACCCCAGTACTGTACAGATGTGGTTAAACTAACACGGCTGCCTCTGTTATATCTATTTTGACCCTGTTATTATGATTAACTTGGTGATCTGCAACCACTGATACATTTAGGTGTATCATATTTCAAAAAGTAAAAACCGGGACACCCCAAAAGTTGTTAAGTTGCTGAGACCCACGATTTTCGGTTAACTTCCCTAAGTTCCAGGACAAAGCGCCACCTTTCAGAAATTCCCCCCAGATAAACAATTCTGACTTTGAAATCCTGGTAATGTCCAGGAATATCAAGACCTATGGCAGCCCTAGATACATTGCAAGTAATAAGATGCATATAGAAACGACTTCAGATCACTACCTGCATCCACGTTCCAACCAGGACACACATATGCCTGGGAAACTTTCTGCAGTTGCTTGTATTCATCAGGGGATATAAGTAGTCTTGGATTTCTTTCTAGGCTGCATTCATTCATTCAAAGAAATCTCGCTCTTCCCAACAGATGTTTCTAAATGCTTACATTTATTTTTTATGAAGGTTTTACAAGAATCAATTCCAGTTTATAAGTCTATTTCCCCCCCCCCCTCTCCCCCTCTTTTTTTTTCCTCAAGGAAAGAAGATTCGAAGATCTATTTCTGTCTTCTTGGCCTGGTGTTCCGGTTTAAGTTTTACTTATTGCTTTTAAAACAGGGGAATTTTATGTGAGCTGTGTCTTTACATGCAAAGCAGCTATTCAAAAACCATCACTTCTTGTACCATAGCACATGCAAAATCCAAAATAGATCCCCAACCCAGATCCCCAAACGGACAGATTTACAATGCCCAGGATGCAGGAAAAGAAATAAGTCACATGAGCCACTTGCAGCAGAGCAATTATTGTTTTGGGGGGGAGGTGGCTGCTTACAACATTGGTTCGTTTTAGGCAGAGATACCCTGACGAAAAACGATTAAATTAGGACTTGCTTGTGTTTGGTGTTTAGGGCAGGGCAGATTCCATTCTAGATGCTCCATGAATATTTCCAATCAAGATGACGCTTTTTTGCAGAGTTGCTGTAACTCCCAACTCCTAGATCCCCAGCAGCTGCTTGACTCACCTGTCATGTCATTGGTGGCATCTTCAGATCCCAGTAAGGTAAAGGTAACGGGACCCCTGACCATTAGGTCCAGTCGTGACCGACTCTGGGGTTGCGGCGCTCATCTCGCTTTATTGGCCGAGGGAGACAGCGTACAGCTTCTGGGTCATGTAGCCAGCATGACTAAGCCGCTTCTGGCGAAGCAGAGCAGCACACAGAAACGCCGTTTACCTTCCTGCCGAAGAGGTACCTATTTATCTACTTGCACTTTGACTTGTTTTCGAACTGCTAGGTTGGCAGGAGCAGGGACTGAGCAACGGGAGCTCACCCCATCACAGGGATTCAAACCACCAACCTTCTGATTAGCAAGTCCTAGGCTCTGTGGTGTAACCTACAGCGCCACCCGGGATCAAGGGAGGAATAACATGAACCACCAACCATGGTCCCTCACCTTTTCTGAATCAGCCCTAAGTTGCTTGGGAATGCAATGTGCCTTTCCTTCTCCATTCCGCAGATCATCAAACGGTTTAGCTCAGAGGTAAAGAACATGCCTTGCGTGCAAAAGGCCCCAGGTTCCATCCCTGGGGTCTCCATGTTAGGGGTGGGAAAGAGTTGTGCCTGAAACCTTGGGAAACTGTTTCCAGTCAATGCTGGCAATACTGAGCTAGATGGGCCAATGGCAGCTTCCGATGTTCATATGTGAAAGAAATCAGGAAGCTGCTGTGTGATCCTTGGAAGAAAACTGAAGGAAATGTTGGATACCCCCTACCCAAAGTAAGGGGAGACAGGATATCCATGTTCACAGCTGATCTCTTTCTTTGCAAAGAATTGTTGATAAATATCCTTGCTACCTATTATCTCCTATGGATGTCCTCTCCTGACACAGCTGAATTGACCTGTCATCTACTCACAATTTCTTCCAGGAAGCCTTTTAGACCTGGAATGATTCTGCCCCTCCCCAAGGTTCTCCCGGGGGACCAGGACAAAAGACTGTGTCGAATATTCACCAGGCATTCTTGGGCTGTTTTGGCTATTGCCACAGAGGATTTTGAAATCTGTATTAAATGTGCTTGTGTGGGTACCTAGGGTGGCAGGTTTTTTTTTGGTTTTTTTTGCTTGTGTTGGGTTTTTGTATGTTTGAAACTTTAAAAATTAGGGGAAAGATATTTGAAATAAAAGTCAAATGTTCAAATTCTGAAATCCATCTATGACATTTAGCAGTATTTAACAGTATCATACCCTTTCCGAGGTTTGTGGTGCTCAAAAGCACTGAAGAAAAATCCCTTAGCATTCTGAAATTTATTAGGTTATTTTGAAAAGTGGTGCGGTCCACCCCTCTGCACCAAAGGGGGGGAAAACTAATTAAAAAACTAAGCCATCCTTGGCAGAGGTTTAGTCAAACTCTTATTACTGCCACTGTTTTATAAAAACTTTCCATACTGGAGAATCCAGAATTTGGTTCTCAGGCCCACAATTCCACAATTTCACTCCTTCCTGTCTGCCAATCTATAGAAGAAGAAGAAGAAGAAGAAGAAGAAGAAGAAGAAGAAGAAGAAGAAGGGAGCAAAGTTTCCCCCAGGATGAGTATCACTGCAATAAATATTGAATGTCCTTTCTTCCAGTCACACCACAATGAGATGGGATCTGTTCCTTTACTCCCCACCAACCTTGATCAACGTACGAGGCGTTTTGTACTGCACTTGATTTAGCTCTGCTAGACTAAGCACATTATTAATTGGTTCCCTTTTATTTACAATACTATTGCTTGAAATATATACTACTCTCTGTAATTGAATTTTTGGAATGCAGTAATTATAAAAGTCAAAAGAGCAATAAACAGAAGCGTTAGTAAATAATTGCATCTGAGAATGAGCATAAATCATCCAGATTAAATGATTTTATATCATATTTGAACTCCTTAATTTTAATTTATGACTTCCAGACAATTTACAGCCACTGCTGACTACATTTTCTTCAATGCGCTTTGATTCTACAGGGCCGATAAATGGGAGCTCAAGAATTCATGGAGTGTTGGGGAGGATTTTTTTTGTTTTGTTTTAACCCTCTTATAAGTTTTACCAAGTGGGGAGCAGCACAGGATGGGGGGGGGGAATCATTGAAGACCAATAAAGGCTTCAAGATTATTTAGATAACAGCCCAATCCAAACTAAGCTCACGTCCAGGCTTGAAGAGAGGGACCATATGTATGAATTTATGCCTCCACACTGGTGTGCCCCAGATAGTTTTCTCTCTGTCTTTTTCAGAGTTTCCCATCACAGGCACTCGAGTCAATATAGAGTCCACCCCTGCCCAAGCCCAGTTTCAGAGAGGACTGGGCCACTTTCAGCTCCTGAGTCCCCTAGGCATAATAAGACTAAACATGGCAACACCCAAAAACAAAATAAGACACCAAGAATTAGAGTGAAGCATATTTTGATTTTTAAAATTAGTACTTAGCGAATGCTTTCCTAGCTTTTTCAAGCTGAGGGTGTGTGTCACATTTTGTTCCAATGTGCATTTAAACAAGTTGTGAAACATAGCAAGTGCCTTATATGGAATCACACCATTGGTCTGTCTAGCTTGGTATTGTATATTATTGTTGTTGTTGTTGTTGTTGTTGTTGTTGTTGTTGTTGTTAATTTTATTACATATACCCTGCCCATCAGGTCGGGCCTCCCCACCCTCTCTGGGTGGCTCCCAACAGAATATTAAAAACACAATAAAACATCAAACATTAAAACTTCCCTAAACAGGGCTGCCTTCAGACGTCTTCTAAAAGTCAGAAAGTTGCTTATTTCCTTGACATCTGGTGAGAGGGTGTTCCACAGGGCGGGCGCCACTACCAAGAAGGCCCTCTGCTTGGTTCCCTGTAACCTCACTTCTCGCAGTGAGGGAACCGCCAGAAGACCCTCAGAGGAGGACCTCAGTGTCCGGGGTGGAGATGCTCCTTCAGGTAAACTTCAGGACTTTAAAGGTCAGCGCCAACACTTTGAATTGTGCTTGGAAACGTACTGGGAGCCAATGTAGGTCTTTCAGGACCAGTGTTACATGATCTCTGTGGCTGCTCCCAGTCACCAGTCTAGCTGCCGCATTCTGGATTAGTTGTAGTTTCTCGGTCACCTTCAAAGGTGACTTTCAGCAGCTCTCCAGGGTTTAAGGCAGGGTTCCCTCTCAGCTCTGCCTGGAGATGCCAGGGATTGATTTGGGGACCTCCTGCATGCAATGAAGATGCTCTACCATTGAGCTATGACCCTTCCTGAGCCAAATGGCCCTCCTCTCCATCCAATGGCCCTGTGCATGTGGCTAAGGAGAGCATTGAATTGTGAGTATGGATGCAGATCAAGGTTGACTTTAGCTTTGGGTGTGGGAGATGACTTTCACATTTCATATGGAAGTTTAACATCCCTCTGTTTATTTTAACCTTTTTAAGAGAAAGTTTGTATATATATCTGTTAAAAACTATAAAATGATTTCTCTTACTCCTCTTGAATCTTTCTCTAGCTTTTCAAGTGACTGATATTCTGCTGTGCTATCACCACCAGACTAAAATAAATTCTATATATAAATATAAGAAAGAAATCAATTCCAGATTCCTAAAATCTGATGATAGTATGTATGTGATGTGTGCTGCAAATTAAATCATTGTGATCACAGAGGGATTTGCTTGGAGGACTCTCAGGAGTGATTCTGTCGCTCTGCCTTCCTTCACTGGAAAATGTAATTGACAGTATGCCTGAAACTGAAGGTACCAAGTGTGGTTAAAGGAAATCTTGATGGAGTTGCGGAAGCTTGCTTACTCTTTTGAAAATTAGCAGATAGAATGGGCCGCTGGTATAGATGACAAACAATTCAGTGAATTGTTTTAGGGCAGGTTGTGGTCCTTGAATGGTAGCCAAACGAGCTGCTACCTTGAGAAAGCAAGACAGTTAAGAATCTAGAAAGTACGGTAAAGTGGCAACATATCTAATTAATCAGTCCAAAGAAGCATTAAATCAGCAGGCAAACCATCCATTTAAGCGGCATTGTCCATCCCAAGAGATCAGCTGGCTTTACAAATGTTAATTTATGCTTGCATCACTCAGTGCAATAGGTGTTATTATTCCCACACTGCAGATAAGGAAATGGAAGCGCAGACAAATTAAGAATTCTGTCCTCGGACCATTTATTCAAGAATTGTTTTGTCGAAGTCAATGGGATTGTTCCGGGACAATGCCATGCTTGAGGACTTTTCTAAGGGCAATCAAGCGCCTGTAGTTCTGACAGAACAAACTAAAAAGACTGGATATGCTGTCCCAATCCAGTATGGGGCATCTGCAAGCACAGATGTTGAAAGTGCACGTCTGGGTAAAGATCTGCCCAGCCATGGTCAGGGATGAGCCGTGAGTAGCCATCTAAGGTGAGCCAGGAGTCATGGGCTCTGCCAAGTCATGGCCAAGGAATGAGGCAGAACTGCAGACCAAACTAGGAGGCAGGGTTGAGGAGCAAACCAGAAGTCAAGACCAAAGGAGAACCCAAAGTTACAGGAGTGCACCATAGCTCAGGAAGACTTTGCTGCTTGAACAAGGCTCAACTGGAACGGGAGGACTTCTTATACTCCTCTCTGCCCAGGAGGATCCAGTGGTCAACCTTGGTGGTTGGAATCAACCCAGGACCTGAAGGTACTTCACTGAAAAGGCTGCCACATACACCTCAGTGGTTTACTGCATGCAAGAGCTGCACACACCTCCTGACTCCTGGTCCTCACAGACTTTGATGTCATTCCACACATCACCCAGCCTTCTCCAATTTTGTGATCTGCCAGATGTTTTGGGCCACAACACCCATCTTTCCTGCCCATTGGCCATGCTGACTAGGGCTGATGGGCGTCCCAATAACATCTGGAGGGCAAGGTTGGTGTGGCCAGTGCTAGTTTTAGTCTTTAGGAGCCCTTGAGCAAGATGATCTCAGAGGGCCCTACGCCACTTCCTGAGCGTGCCCATCTCCTTGCCACTGCTGCTGTTGTCCATTTGTTTGCCTATGTCTCTGAGCCCCGTCTTCACCATCTCTGAAATGGAGACAGCAAGGTGTGCAGAAGTTCTGCTTCTCACTCCTCTTATTGCTTCCTTGCTCAGAGATCAACTGAACGTGCAACAATGTCATGAAAGGGGAACACCAGTCAGGGGTCTCCAGAGGTATTTTAGTCAATTGGTATATTTAGACAATTGATATAAAACTTAATTACAATTGCCTCTAAGCAGTGTGCAAGGAACGCAATGCAATGAACATCCATTGCAACAATAAAATCAGAATTCATGGGGAGAAGTCTACTCAGGGATGTGGGTCTGCAGTAGGACCAGGAAGTTCAACAGGGACCTCAGCTGGAAGGAAATTCTATAAAATTAGACCCACAGTACTGAACACTCCCAGTTGGCAGTGCTCCCCCCCCCCACTAGGATATGGACCTCAGCCCAGTGATATCACCTTCTGGTGCTGCCCTGCATGCAGTTGAGCTTTCTATACCTAAGCTTCATAACATTCAAGTCTGCCCTTTCCTTCTCCCTTCCATCTCCAAGAAGCCACCAGATCAAATGCAATGGGCAATTTTCTGATATGGCTGGCTCATCATTCAGTTGTTCTTACTGGCATATTGGTTGTTGTTTTGTCGGTTTTCACCTGATGCTTGAATTGGATGCCTTCAGTAGTTTTAAATGGGTGTGGTTGCATCTCATTAGTTTACAAAATCCTCCTTGCATATGAGTGTTGGCTAGGTTCCAGAGATTTCTTTGCATCAGGTTTTGAATGAAATCTTTATCTCTTTGCCAAACTGCAGATATGAAGCTGGGGTTCCCCATTCTGCACATATCCATAGGAATTCTAACTCCTCCCTAGATGTCCTTTTCAGACAACAGGATGAGTGAACTTATGGGGTGGGGCAACCTACATGGATACAGTTGAAATTTTCCTCAGATCCTATGCATATGCAATATTACTAACACATAGAAACATAGGAATCTGCCTTATACTGGGTAAGTGCCATTAGTTTATATAGCTTGGTACCGTCAGCTCTGTGAGAAGCTCTCCAGAGTTTGAGTCAGGCCTACTTGGAGATGGCAGGGATTGAATTTGGGACTATCTGCATGCAAAGCATATCCTCTACCACTCAGTTATGGCATGTTCACATGCACAGACCACTTTTGCTGCTGTTTGGATGCCCAGCTTTTCCAGTGTTCCCAGCTACACAAAGAGGATCTGACACATATTGCTATATGCATGTAAGGTCCATGAAAACCTTCGTCTGAGTTTGCCTGCACCAGGATTGTGTGTACCACCACTATCCCACCCCAAAATGTTCATTAACTTAGCCTGAATATGTTGCCTGTATCAGCCCTTTCTTCAAAAATCCAAAGCAGAACATTAACAACAGGGTGTAGAAGCAGCTTTGAGACGCCAATGATTTTGGTAGGGCTCTCTAGGTTGCACCCAGTGACACTTGGGGAGTTGCCACAGCTGACAGCATAGGGAATTCAATAAATAAAACCAGGAATGGCCACAAACAATGCGAAATGTAATTCCAGATTTGGAAGAGTTTTACTTTTGCTTCATTATTTCAATATGGATGTTTCCAGTCTCAAAGAACTCCCCAGGATCTCTCTCACTCTCATTTGTTCTAGCAATCACTTTATTTAAATATGTAGCAGGGCAGAAGGTGAAGGTTTGAACTTATAAGAAGCTAACACCTGTTCTTCCAGCCATTGTGAAGAATACACGTTGAGAGGGAGAGGGAGAGGGAGAGGGAGAGGGAGAGGGAGAGGGAGAGGGAGTTCTACTAATGGCAACACACTTCGAAGTGGGACACACACTTATCGTCAGCCTAGATACAAGCAGCACTGCTCTGTTTTTAATTTCTATCCCTTACTTCCTTTACATATGCTTAGCTCTTTGTGAAAGAATGCATTCAAGTGCTAAGGAATCCTGTGCAGTGATATTTATTTGAAAAAGTCACCTGTTTCTCATTACTGCGCCCTCCGTTTGGTGCTGTGAGAGTTGTTCGCAAATTTAGCACCATGCTTTGGGAGCCTACATTTTCCATCAAGCTCAAATATATCGCAAACACACAACCTTTCCCAAATCCTAAGGTTCCCCTATACTAACCAAAACAATATGTTAGGCAGCAACACTACCCGTTAGAAAGTTTTGAGTTGCATGTTTGCTTTGTTTGGTGGCAAGGGAAAGCCAGCAGGTAAGCAGCCCACCACCAAAAGTAGTCACTCTTAAGGGCAATAATAATATTTCTAGGACCATTTGCAAATTGAGCAAGGGCCACATCTCAGTGAGCAAGTTTTGCAGACAGTAGATCCTACATGCATTCCCTGGTATCTTCATTTAAATGCTCAGGTGGCAGGTGATGTCTTCTGCCAGAGATCACAGCTCCCATAGACCACTGATCCCAGCTATATGCTTGTGGATGGTTAAAGACACATGCATGATATCCACACTCTGCATGCTTGCAGAGAGAGCCAGCGTGGTGTAGTGGTTAAGAGCGGTGGACTTGTAATCTGGTGAACTGGGTTCGCTTCCCCGCTCTTCCACATGCAGCTGCTGGGTGACCTTGGGCTAGTCACACTTCTCTGAAGTCTCTCAGCCCCACTCACCTCACAGAGTGTTTGTTGTGGGGCAGGCAGGGAAAGGAGATTGTTAGCCACTTTGAGACTCCTTAGGGTAGTGATAAAACAGGATTTCAAATCCAAACTCTTCCTCTTCCTCTTCCTCTTCCTCTTCCTCTTCCTCTTCCTCTTCCTCTTCCTCTTCCTCTTCCTCTTCTTCTTCTTGCTGCAGGCTGCATCAACAGAAGTATAGAGTCCAAATCAAGGGAAGTAATACAACCACTCTGTTCTGCCTTGGTCCAATTCTGGGCACCACGATTTAAGAAGGATGTTGACAAGCTGAAACATGTGCAGAGGAGGGCAGCCACAATGACCAAGGGTCTGGAAACCAAGCCTTATGAGGAATGGTTGAAGGAGCTGGGTATGTTTAGACTGGAAAAGAAGAGACTAAGAGGAGATATGATATTCAGCTTCAAATAGTCAAGGGCTGTCACATGGAAGAGGGAACAAGCTTGTCTTCTCCTGCTCTGGAGGGCAGAACCAACAGGTTCAAGTTGCAAGAAAATAGATACCAACTAAACATCAGGAAGAGCTCAATGGTGGAACAGACCGCCTCAGGGGTTTGTGGATTATCGTTTCTTGGAGGTTTTTAAGCAGAGGTTGGATGGCCATTATCTAGCTGAGATTCCTACATTTCAGGGGTTGGACTAGATGGCCCTTGAGTTCCCTTCCAACTCTACAATTCTATGCTTCTATGAAGTCATTCAAAATACACGGCACTTTGCCAATGCTTTTTTATTATTATTAGAAACGGCTTTACTTCACTCTACTGGCATCAGCTTAATTGACTGGGTGGATCTGTAGGAGCGAGTTTACTGCATCTGAAAGCAATTTGTCTCTTGTTGATATAGGAGGAGATGCTAAGGATGCCCTGGGTGTCCAAGCTAATTCACTTTGCCCTGTTGTGGTGCATCCCTTTATGACATCAAGGGTAGCCCACTGGGAATGAAAGTTATTGTGGGTTACCAGTAGGCCTGATCTTACTTTGGCAGCCAAAGCGGGATGCGGCTGTTCAATTACCGTCTGAGGAGAGCAGAGGAGATTAGGTCTACCTGCTGTTGTGTTTACTTCACTGGCTGCCAGTGTGGGGCATAGACTGTGTTTAAGATTTGGTTTTCACTTTTAAGGCCCTTAATAAACTGGATTCTAGGGGGTTGGCAAAAAAATCTTTTGCCTCGGACCCCCTGAAGGCACAATGGATGAAGCAATGTGAACTGGAAGCCGCAGGAGAAGAGGAGGATTATCTGTTGCATCTTTTTACCTCTTGCAACTTCAGAACCATGGGAAAGATTTACCCTCTTGGCCTCCAGAGAACAATGCAACTTTGAAAGTTGCATTAAAAAGGAAGGGGATAAGAGGCAGGGGCAAATGTGTTTTCCTCCAGCGTTTACATTTCATTTGAAATCTGATTTATTTCGACTCAGTATAAGGCAGCTTCCTATGTTCCTAGTGTGGTCCGGGAAAAGGCTTTGCTAAAGAAGTAAGTGTTGGCTGCTATGTGGGTTGTGTGCCTTTCTGAACAGAAGCACCACACTTCATTTGCAGTTTAAATGGGAGCTGAAATGAAACTTGGCAGGGAGAGAGGTGGGATTTAATTCAAAGGACCATTTTCGCCCATGTGAACCTCCCCAATATTCAAGTTCTGAATTAGGGGCCCTCCACTAGGAGTCTATAGCTGTTGTTGTTGTTGTTGTTGTTGTTGTTGTTGTTTAGTCGTGTCCGACTCTTCATGACCCCATAGACCAGAGCACGCCAGGCACTCCTGTCTTCCACTGCCTCCCGCAGTTTGGTCAAACTCATGCTGGTAGCTTCAAGAACACTGTCCAACCATCTCGTCCTCTGTCGTCCCCTTCTCCTTGTGCCCTCCATCTTTCCCAACATCAGGGTCTTTTCCAGGGAGTCTTCTCTTCTCATGAGGTGGCCAAAGTATTGGAGCCTCAGCTTCGGGATCTGTCCTTCCAGTGAGCATTCAGGGCTGATTTCCTTCAGAATGGAGAGGTTTGATCTTCTTGCAGTCCATGGGACTCTCAAGAGTCTCCTCCAGCACCATAATTCAAAAGCATCAATTCTTCGGCGATCAGCCTTCTTTATAGTACAGCTCCCACTTCCGTACATCACTACTGGGAAAACCATAGCTTTAACTATACGGACCTTTGTTGGCAAGGTGATGTCTCTGCTTTTTAAGATGCTGTCTAGGTGCTGTCTAGGTTTGTCATTGGAGTCTATAGCAGGCAAGCTCAAATGGGTGGGAGCCAGAGAAAGGAGCCTTTCAGAGGCAGCCTAGTCCCTGCTCATTTATTTAATTAACTGATTCCAGCTTTCGCAGGGCACTGGGAACCATTTGACACAATTAAAATATCACAGAATCAAGGACAACAGCAACGGTATTGACACTGTCATAGGCAGTATGTTTCTGTGTATTGGTTCCTGGGATTCACAAGGGCGGAGAGGGCTGTTGGCACTCACTTTATATTTGTAGGGAATTCTGGTTGACCACTCTGAGAACAGGATGGTGGACTTGATGAGCCTGATTTAGCAAGGCTCTTTTTTAATGTGTGGTTTGAATTGTTTTTGTGGATTCTCAGTTCTGTACTGAGTGTTTAAAGCTCTTATTTATTGGCCTTTCTGGTTTATTTTATTTTTCCATTGTTTCTTTGATTTTGTGAACTGCTTTGTGTATCGTTCTGTTTGTTAGGAAAGAAGTCCGGAAATGTTTTAAAATAAAAATAAATATTTGGTCACTATTAAAATTTCACAGTGCAAATTTTGATTTCGAAATACGGCACAATAATTCAGCATCTGAGTTCCAGAACCTGTATATACTTTTGGAATCTATTCAGGGGACATTTTCCTGATGGTTGAATGAATAAAGTTAGCAGATAATTTGATAAATAGCACTGCAAGTCTGCTACGGTCAAATGTTGACTGCTGCTATATGTCAGCTGTCAGATGAGTCGATCAACATGCATTGTCAGTTTTCTGTGTCAGACAGTGAGTGCTTCAACTTGTCTGCTGTCAGAATGACTGCTGCAGTATAAAGCTTTGGCAATTGTTCATTACATTTATAAAATTATTTATATACCGCCTCTCAGAACATTCATTAAAATGACTGGCTACGCAGGAAAGTTTTCAAATATTGCATAGGCCAACTTTTAAAAAGTCTTCAAGAGACACCCAAAAGTCAGGTTCAGCCCGGACACGGAGATCCAGATCCGAAGGCCTTCTAGCGGTTTCCTCATTGCTGGAAGTGAAGTTACAGGGAACCAGGCAGAGAGCCTTCTCAGCAGTGGTGCCTGCCCTCTGGAACGTCCTCCCATTGGATGCCAAGGAGAGGAAAAACCATGCAACTTTCAGAAGACATCTGAATAATAATATAATAACAACAATTTATTATTTATATCCTGCCCATCTGGCTGGGTTTCCCCAGCCACTTTGGGCAGCTTCCAACAAAATATTAAAATACAATAGTCTGTTAAACATTAAAAGCTTCCCTAAATAGGGCTGCCTTCCGACGATGAAGAAGAAGAGTTTGGATTTGATATCCTGCTTTATCACTACCCTAAGGAGTCTCAAAGCGGCTAACAAGCTCCTTTCCCTTCCTCCCCCACAACAAACACTCTGTGAGGTGAGTGAGGCTGAGAGACTTCAAAGAAGTGTGACTAGCCCAAGGTCACCCAGCAGCTGCATGTGGAGGAGCGGGGACGCGAACCCAGTTCACCAGATTACGAGTCCATCGCTCTTAACCACTACACCACACTGGCCCTCACTTTTAGATGTCTTCTAAAAGTCTGGTAGTTGTTCTCTTTGACATCTGGTGGGAGGGCGTTCCACAGGGCGGGCGCCACTACCAAGAAGGCCCTCTGCCTGATTCCCTGTAGCTTCACTTCTTGCAGTGAGGGGACTGCCAGAAAGCCCTTGGCACTGGATCTCAGTGTTCGGGCTGAACGATGGGGGTGGAGACGCTCCTTCAGGTATACTGGGCCAAGGCAGCCCTGTATAGGGAAGTTTTTAATGTTTGATGTGTTACTGTGTTTTAATTTGTGGGAAGCTGCCCAGAGTGTCAGATGGGCAGTGCGCGCGCGCACGCACACACACACACACACACACACAGAGAGAGAGAGAGAGAGAGAGAGAGAGAGAGAGAGAGAGAGAGAGAGAGTATATATATATATATATATATATATGACATACCCTCTGCTGCTAAATGCCCAACTTCTGATTGAGGACAATTGGGCCTCTGTAAAACAGCTAACATGGCACCTCCATTTGATCCCTGCTATTGGACTGGGCTATCAGTGCTCAGGTGGTCCTTAAGGTATCCTGGACCCAATTTGCTCAGGGCTTTGTGTATCAGTGGAAGAGCCTAGAACCTGTGCAGGTAGCATAGAGTCAGCAACTGTAGATGCTTTAGCAGGGGTGCCACATGCTTCTGCCCTTCTGCCCCCATCAGCCGTCCACCTGCTACGTTCTGCACCAGCTGGAGCTTCAGGACTGCCCAAGGGCAGCTCCACAGAGGAGGAAGAGGAAGACAGTATAGATTTACAGCAGTGGTTTGCGGGAGGTCACAGCTCAGAGGCAGATGAGGGGGAAAGTCGGAAAATAATGGAAGAGGAGGAGCAGGCAGAGCTGGAGCAGCATCTGGCTGAAACACTGTCATTAGAAAGCATTCCAGACCCTCCATCTCTCAGAACCCGGCGGGCCTTAAAAGTAGGAGAGCAAAGAGCTCAAAGACAGAGGACATGTAACAGCACCTGTAGAAGTGATGAATGAGGAATTGGGAGAGACAGGAGGTGGAGATTCACTTGGGACAACGCCATTAAACAAGAGGCTGGGTTCTCTAGCCTCTCTGTGTAAAGATTGAAATAAAAAAGCATGGTAAGAAGCTTTTCTTTGTCCTTATACTTTCCTGGGCAACCAGCATGGAGCCGCTGACAGCATCCTGACATAATCCAGTCTTGAGATGGCCAATGCATCCCAATCCAGATACGGCTGTAGCTGTAGGTGACATACTAGAAGGATCTGGTAAAATTGCTGAATATTCCAGCTATTTTGCTGAATACTCACCTGCCCATAGAATATTCTGCACCGGTATCCATAGGAACATACAAGCTTCCTTATACCAGGTCCCAGATGCCAACTCCTAGGGGCCGAGGCATCTTCGGGACCCCCAATAAAAAATTTGAGGGGGCCAGGGCCCCCGAAGGTGATGTGCACACCATTTGAATGGTGTGTGTACACTGTGTTATGTGATTGATTATGTGGGCCCCAAATATTTTATTCAAGTTGGCACCCCTGTACCAGGTCATCTGGTCTGATATTGTCTGTGCTGACTGCCAGCAGCTCTCCCTGGTCTTTGGCAGAATTTTCCCCTTCATCTGATACTTGATCCCTTAACGGAAAAGTTGGAGCTTGAAACTGGGGCCTCCTGGATACAAAGGATGTGCTCTGCCTCTGAGTGTGATAGCCTGGGACTCAGGCTCGGACTTCGAACCAGAGGAGTCTCAGTCTGCACCGGATCCTTTGCCTCAAGCATCATCTGAACCAAGTCTGGAGCCTGATCCTGAAGAGTCCCAGTCTGCATGGTTCCCCTGCAACAAGCACCAGCTAGGCCGAGTCAGGGACCTGAGCCTGTCCTGGCTCCAGATGCGGGGATGACCTTGTTGCCTTCAGCTGGGCTATCACTTACAGCTGCTCCACTACCAGTTGGGTCAGAGGAGGCTGAGGCGGCCTCTGGGTCTAGTAACCCACCGATGTCTCCTGAGCTGCAGAGACGGAGGTCTGAGAGAAGGAGAGACCTGAGTACTCTCAGGAGGAGTGCTCACCTTCGGGCGAAACAGGTAGGTGAGTCGCCGGGGGATCAGGACCGGCCGTTACCCCGACAAAGATAAAAGGCTGTTAGACCCCGCCCCAGGTTGCGGGAGCAACATTGCTGTATGCCAGATCCTGCCCCTGACCTTGCCTGGTTTTCTGCCTTGTGTCCTCCCTTGGCCCTGTCGGACTGACTCCTAGCGGAACCTTCGGATTCTGGACCGGACCTGGACCACGGTTCTTGGGTTACCCCCCTCCCCCCCGGGCCCAGCGCACTGAGTTATGCTCTCCCCCCACTAGACAAGGCCTTCACAGAGAACAGTTCTGAGAACTTGGGGAGGACAAGCTAGCATGTTTCTCTATGCAGCTTCTTTAAAAACAGCAGAAGCAGAAGTGACTCGGCCAGATTCTAAACATTGTCCCTGGAAGCTGTCCCCCCATGGGAATATGTCTGACAGAAACATAGGGAGCTGTCTTATACCTTGTTAAGTCCATTTAGCTCAGTATTAGCCACACTGACAATCAGCAGCACACCCTCCAAAACTTCTCCGTTGAAAATAGGGATGTCCCATTCCATAATGATAATTCTACTGTTTATACCCCACACATCTTACTTGGTTGCCCCAGCACTCTGGGAAGCTGTCAACATATCTAAAAACATAATAAAACATTAAACATTTTTTTAAAAAATCCCTCTACAGGATTGCCTCCAGATGGCTCGGGCATCGGATAACTCCATAACCTCTATCATTTCTCCAATGAAAATAGGGACGGCTTAGTCATGCTGGCCACATGACCCGGAAGCTGTACACCGGCTCCCTCGGCCAATAAAGCGAGATGAGCGCCGCAACCCCAGAGTCGGTCACGACTGGACCTAATGGTCAGGGGTCCCTTTACCTTTTAAGGAAAAGTGGGACATTCCTTGATCAAATCAGAATCCAGGACAGCTTCTCTAAATCAGGGACATCCCTGGAAAATAGGGACACTTGGGATTGCTGCAGCTCTCCAGGTTTCAGGCAGATAATCCTTCCCAGGCCTGACTGGAGACGTCAGGGGCTGAACCTGCAAACTCTGGCATGCAAAGCAAGTGATTTACCACTCAGCAACGTTCCTTCCCCAAATCTGGGATCCTGATCCAGAGCTCTATATAAGGGGCTCACAAGATGTTCCTGGCCTGACAGTAGTTGCCGCTGCAGCCTCCCACATTTTGCATTCATGTGGAGCAGGAATAAAAATCTGCCACAGCACTAACTTAATTGGATTTTAATGGGGTATTTACCACTGTCAATTGCACATGTGCCTTGATAAATGCCATGCTAAAACCAATGCACGGTGTAAATGCAGGCTATGATTTCCATAACACAGATTATTAGCCCCCTTCCTATAACACACAAAAACATATTTACTGTTATTAACCTCGTATGTATTCTGCCTGCCTCTTTGCTGCTATTTATAATGTTTATCACGTTTCAGATTCTCCGTATGCTTCATAATCATCAGTGCATTTATCCACCCCATGGATAATCACAGAATTGCAGAACTGGGAGGGCTTTTTAGGCAATCTGGTCAACTCTATGCTTGGCACATGGAACCCAGAGCCAAAGCATCTCCCCACAGTCGGCTGTCCAGGTTTTCAGTGGAGTAGTGGAGCTGTTTGCACTGCTGAATTGAACTTGCCATCAAAAGAATTCTCCTTATTGTCTATTGAAAGCTAAGTTTGAACCCATTAGATTTAGTCCTGCCTTCTGGGGCAGCAGTGAATAACTGGAAAGCAGTTCATCATTGCTATTCTCATTTAGAAGTACCAGCCAGCCAGAATTTTGCAGATGCAACTGATAGAATTCAGTATTTGGTCTGGAAAACCACCAGACTCCAGATTTTGCCAGACTGTATCACATCTATTCAAGGTCCAGTCTCAAACAAGGAGGATGGGCATTATGGTATATTGAATTTCTTTTAAAGGGATCTGTCATGGAACAGGGCAGTTTCCCCCACTGGACTTCAGCAGTGTAGTCCCACTTGTTATGAATTTACCTGCTTTGCTCTTTCCAAAACAATACACAAACTGAGACACAGCTATCTTCGAAATTTGCACTTCTCTGAATTTTGCAATGCAGTTCTCCAGCCAGGTAATGTATACAAAAATGTATAAAGTATAGCAGCGCAAAGTGTGCATAACAATACTTACATTAGTAAAATATTTTACAAAAAACCCCCACCATTATTCCTGGGGAAATTGCTTTGCAAAAATATGTACAGTAGACAAAATTACATGCAAACATGTGCAAATTAAGAGAAATTTGTAATAAAATACTGATGAATTTTCACATAGATATTTTTTAAAAAATAATGATGATGATTGGATACTGATGTGGAAAGGCTGTGAACTGAACTTAAAATTGGGCAAATGAACAACTGAAAGAAACCAAAATTGACAGATTCGCCTAGCACATAAAGAATTATGGCCAAACCTCAGTACACACTCTGCAGATTCAGATATCCAAACAGCTGGAGTTTGCCCACTTCCTTACTTCCTCACTTGTTTGTGCTTTGCTGGTGGCAGCCATTTTCAGGCATAAATCATGCAGGTATGCAGGGAGAGAAATCAGAAAAATCAGGAAGCAGGCGAGAAAAGACAAATCTGATTTTCCTTTGTCTCTCTTTTGCTGGTGGATGCAGCCACTTCAGGAAAAAAAACATTGGGGGGTGGAGATTGGGCAGATCACAGATTAGAAATGTTCCCATAGGAATCAATGGGAATCGTGGACTTGTTATGTGAACGCTTGCCTAATGAATGATTTCCAGGGAATGCATTGTATTTCGTAAGTGGGAGCTGCATACATTTACTTAGGCTTCCTTCTCCAAACAGGTCCAGCTCTCAGGCCAGCACTCAATGGGGACAAATTGATGCAAATCTTTTTATTATTATTACAGAACTTTATTGAAGCAAAGCACAGCAGTTCATGCAGCTTTCCATCTGCCCCAGAGTGTGTCTGAACAAATGCACACACATGTGTGCGTGCACGCACACACACACACAATTTGTGGTAGGAGTCAGGATTAGAATAATAACAATGAAAGTTAATGGCTACTGTCTTCACCTCAATTATACAGAGTTCAAGGGAAGGCACATTACAGCAACACAACAGATTTGGGTTGAACACATTTATAATGGCCTGATTCAATAAGTCGCTGGTCAGTTTCCTATTTTTTCATGGCTGAATAAATCTGTACCACTAAATATTGCTAATGTGAAACTTGATCAGCTCACAAAGTTTGCAAATGGTCGTGAGCAAATGAAGGCAGCTCAGCTCAAATACGAGCTTAATCAATGCAAAAAAGCATCCCTGTCCCTTCATAACAAATGTATTATGACCCAAACTTTCAAAGGCAAGAGGGGATGAATGGGGCTCTCATCAATGAAAGCTGATTCATATCATAGTGCTTTTGTTAGTCTCTGCAAGACCCTGTCGTTGTTTTTATACATTGCATGTAATCAATAAATTAAAGGTATGATATCCAGACTATTCAGAAGTTACAGAAACACTTCTGTCACTCAAGAGCAAAACATCAATCTGTTTCAAGATTCATGAGCAAAACTCGAGCAAACTCCATTGTTGAGTTCAATACCATTTTGGCAGTGGTTCAATTCAGGGATTTTTAGACTCTGGACATAATGATCTTATGGGACTTTAAATGGCAATATGTACTTCTGCATGAACTTTATAATGTGTTAAGACAGCCCTGCTTGCATTGAGGGGCCCATCAGCCCATTCCACTGAGTGGGGCTATAGACTTTGTGTCATTACAATGACAAAAGGTGACCTTAATTTGCGTAATGCTGTGCACAGACGGCCCATGCAAGGAGCTTTGCAAGCCCCAATGATCAGCTGATCATCAGAACTTCCGTGCACAGAAGGATGCAAGTCCTGGCGATCAGCTAATCAGGTCTTTCTAGCCCAGCATTCTGTTCTTGCTGTGGCCAACCAGATGCCAGCATGAAGCCCACAAGAGCACTCTCCTGCCTGCAGTTCATAGCAACTGGTATTGCTTTTGACAATGGACAATGTAGTCATCATAACTAACAACCATTGGTAACTTTAACCTCCTCTTCTAAACCTGTCCAAGTCGGTGGCCACAGGTTTCCATAGTTTTAACTATGTGATGTATAAAGAAGTCCCTCCTTTTTATAGGTTGTGAATCTCCCACCATTCAACTTCATTGGCTGACCAGTGCAATAAGGCCTGCATCAACCAAAAATTTGCTTTTGGGGCTGGCAGAAGGGCCGCCTTTACTTAGGGGTGCAAGAGGTGCAGGGCACCCAGGCGCCAAATTCTGGGGGCGCCAAATGTATACCTACTGCAGGCTTCCTCAACCTCGGCCTTCCGGATGTTTGGAGACTACAATCCCCATCATCCCTGACCACTGGTCCTGCTAGCTAGGGATCATGGGAGCTGTAGGCCAAAAACATCTGGAGGGCTGAGGTTGAGGAAGCCTGACCTACTGTATACTAGTCCCTCTCGATCTACGGCAGTGAAAAGCCCCTCTCTTCTGTCACCTTGTTATTCCGTAGCGTCAAATATTTCCGATGAGTCAGGAAACAAAAGCAGTTCTTGCAATTTCCCCCCTAAAAAAACGGTCAACAACTGTGGCTTCCCCTCTCCCCCAAAATTTGGGGACGCTGGGCAGATCTTTGCACCCTGGCAGCACATATGCTAAAGACGGCCCTGGTTGGCATTTTCCTCTGGAGGAGAGACTTAGGAGACAGCTGTATGTCATCTACCCCTTCCCTCCTATACTCCTTGGAGTATAGGAAGACTTGCACCAGAAACTTTATTGTTGGTTAACACTTTCATTTTTGCTTTGTATTTATGTACTTAAGCCTAGATTGCATACGGTTTTGGGGGGGAGGGGTAATATTGATTTCATTCTGTGTTTGCTAAATTGTTGGTTTTTGTCAGTTTTGAATTTACTGACATGTTCTGTGTTTTGTGTATTTGTAATTCCAAATCCTTCTATTTTGATGTTCTGAATGTTTTGTGATGACCTGGGACTCGGGCTTGGACTCGGAACCAGCGGAATCTCAGTCTGCACCGGATCCTTTGCCTCAGGCATCATCTGAACCAAGTCTGGGGCCTGATCCTGAAGAGTCCCAGTCTGCACAGGTTCCCCTGCAACAAACACCAGCTGGGCCGAGTCAGGGGCCTAGCCTGCCCTGGCTCCAGATACGGGGATTACCTTGTTGCCTTCAGCTGGGCCATCACTTACAGCTGCTCCGCTACCAGTTGGGTCAGGAGAGGGTGAGGCGGCCTCTGGGTCTAGTAACCCACCGACACCTCCCGAGCTGCAGAGTAAGGTCTGAGAGAAGGAGAAACCTGAGTACTCGCAGGAGGAGTGCTTGCCTTCGGACGAAACAGGGAGGTGAGTCGCTACGGGATCAGGACTGGCCATTACCCCGACAAAGATAAAAGGCTGTCGGGCCCCGCCCCAGGTTGCGGGAGCAACATTGCTGTATGCCAGATCCTGCCTGAGATCCTGTACCTGTCCTTGCCTGGTTTCCTGCCTTGACCCTGTCGGACTGACTCCTAGCGGAACCTTCAGATGCTGGACCGGACCTGGACTGCGGTTCTCAGGTTACCCCCGGGCCCAGAACATGTTTGCTGTGAGTGCTTTGGGCACAGCTTGTGGGAAAGTGGCATATAAGTAAAGCAAATCAAAAACCAATCAATTGCCCCAAATTCTGGTTTGATAAGAGAGGGAGAAAAAAATGTCCATATCTACTTTCTCTGCACCAGGCACGTCCAGCTCCCAAGAGACTGTGATCTACTCCCAGTATTAAAAAACTGGCAGTGATCTACCCATTGTCATTGGAGGGAGGAAGAGCATGCGTGGCGTGGGGTGGGTGGATAGCCCAGAGTTGTTGAGCTTTCTGGGTAAGGATTGGCAAGAGCTGTTGAGTGTTTTTAGGAGGGATTGAACACAGTTGTGCAGCTTTTCTTAGGGGGAATGACATACAGTGGTACCTCGGGTTAAGAACTTAATTTGTTCCAGAGGTCCATTCTTAACCTGAGACTGTTCTTATGCTGAGGTACCATTTTAGCTAATGGGGCCTGCCGTTGACGCTGTGCGATTTCTGTTCTCATCCAGAAGCAAAGTTCTTAACCCGAGGTACTATTTCTGGGTTAGCGGAGTCTGTAACCAGAAACATCTGTAACCTGAAGTGTCTGTAACCCGAGGTACCACTGTACTTCGCTAAGCTATAAATGAGCCAGTAATAAATGCACCCACTGCTAAAGCAAACTATCATATCAACAATTGCCAGAAGCAGACGCCTAACGACTGCCCACTCTTCGCGGCACAAGGACAGAAAGAGGGGGCACGGGGGCGGAGAGATTTATTCCACAGCTTTATTCATCCAGCGATCGATAACAATCCCGCGATCGACCAGGGATCTACCTCTTGTTCACAGTCGACCGGTTGGACATCGCTGCTCCACACCATACAAGATTCTATACACCCAAATTTAATTGGCCCGGTGGGTTAGAATTTGTGAAGGCCTGACAGAGACAAGCAGCAGACAGAATACTCCAAGGCCTTGTTTACTTGTTCCACTTTTATTTTTATTAAGTGTTTGGGTTTGTTTATTTATTTATTTGTTACTTTTATTTTACCCCTATTGGGGAATAGGAGGGGATGGTACTTGTTTTGCTTGAAACAGCCCTTGATAAGCACTTGCTGAGGATAGAAACGATCAGATCTGCTGTTTTGATCTCCCAGAATTCAATCTTTTCTGGCTTAAGATAAAACGATGACAAATATCTTGAAAGGGGACAGAAGTTTTACTGTTGTTATTTGACGGATGTAAAAGGCAGAAAACAACAACACCACCACCCAGGATGGGTTGCAAAATGACTCTGTTATTTGGGAGTAAGATTTTTTGGGGTTGGTTTTTTTTCCCCGTCCCTGCCCCTCTCCACATCCAACCTGTGTATCAACATCCAGCTCCATAATTTTGCACATCTTTATTCGGAATAAAATATGTTCTGTTGTACCGCTGATGTCGGCCACTTGACAAAATCTGACAGTCAGCGTGGTGGCTTGTCTTGAGGCGTTTGAAACTGTCACTAAGGAGGAAAGCCTGCCAGAGGCACATTTTAACTGGTTGGCAGTGAGAGAAGTCAGGTGCCGGATCTATAAACATCTTTGGCAAAGAGAGAGAGAGAGGGAAAGAGAGAATAAATACTCTCCGTAACAGGGAAGCAAAATCAAATTATGGGATTCACTGCCACAAGCTACTGGTTTAAGGCTGTTTCTGCATTAAACCGCATGGAGATTTATATTTAAATAATTTTTTATTTTTAAAAAAATACTTACTGCTTGATTGTAAGAAAACCTCTAAAAGGTTAACAACAATATGAAATAGAACATTAAAATGTTCAACTAAAAAAGTTCAAAATGGCGTATAAAAACATTCAAAAGTGTTCTGGATTACTAAACAAGATTAAAGACTGTCTTGCTTCAATTTTCACCTTTGCTACCTCAGGTTAGAATTACCAATCCTATGCAGGCCTCCTCAGAAATAAGTCCCAGTGGATTCCCTGGAGTTGTTATCAAATCAATATATGAGGGTTGTTTCTTTATTAGTACGACAGACCAATACAGCTACTGTACTGGAAAGCAAATGAAAGCAATTCCTTTCTGACTTTAGTGTGCTGAGCAATCAATTTACCAACGCAGACTTTGAGCATACAGGAAGACAGCATGGAACAGGCAATATTAATCCCCAAGAGACATCACTGTAGGTATCTAGTATTTTAGAAGGGACTTCTGGGAGCCAGGAACCAGTTAGCAATCTCTCCTACTCAGTTAAATGCCCAAAATTTAGACTTCTCTTCTGCCCAAGATTCAAAAATGCGAAGGCTGGACAAAAAAAAAAAAAAACCTCAGATAAGTAGATTGTGATGCAAAATCCAACACATGCCATACCACAAAGGCTTCTTTTATTTTATTTTTTCAGATAAATTATTTCATATTTTTAATTCAATATAAAGAAAAAATACAGTACAATCCGTATGAACAGATACTATATAAACACATTTTCTTATTACCACCACCACCGTTTGTTAAACCAGATATTGGCTCTACCTCTCAGTTTTCTGATAACTCTTGAAAACAATGTACTACATTTCCAAATTTAAAATGTGTCCTAGCGATGGATGTGGAAACAAGATGATTACCGTATTGCCTCGCCAGTAAAAAGGAGGGGAGAAGGGATTTGCTCATAGTATAGATTTGTGGGACAACAAATGATAACACAGACTTTATTTTAGGATTGTGGGTGTTTCGAGAGGTTATCTGTCAAAGCAACATGTTTCATGGGCACATAAGCTGGTTCACTTGAAATTAGAACCGAATCTCTCCCTTCATAACAATTTGGCCAGTGTTGCATCAGAAGAGGCTTTTTTATGCCTGACGCTGCACAGAGCACCATTAAAAAGGGAAATTGATCCTATTGTTTTGGGTGCAATTAAGATTCCATTGTTGTAAAGGATTTAACGGATGAAGATTGTGACAGGCTTTTTGTCAGCAGCTAATGCTAAAAATTAGTGATGAATCTGAACCAAACTGCTTTAGACTATGAGAACATTTTGGTCCAGGGTTGACTCAATTACATCGCTCAGAGCCATCTCCTTCTATGCGCAACCACACAATACACATACAAGAACTGTCCAGTGTTCTGCCACATCCTCTCCAAGGACATGACATGTCCCTGGAGTACCGCTGTGCCCTCTCCAAGTACTTTTTGTTCTCTTACCTCTGCGGCTCAAACTGCATGTGGAGCGGAGCACTGCGATTCCTTCCTCTGCAATTTTGTTTTTCTTTCTTTCTTTCTTTCTTTCTTTCTTTCTTCTTTTCTTTTCTTTTCTTTTATTTTTCCTTTTTTGCTTTAAATATTGTTTAATTAAAAAAAACAAAACCTCATGGCGATGTCAATCGGACTTTACATTCTTGAGATATATCTTGGGTGCCGTCCATCCCTCAGGAGCCTTCCTCAGTCCGGCTCTCTTCCAGACGCGTTCCAGATCTCAGTCAAACCCTTTTTGTTTCCTCCGGCACCGACCTTCCCTGACCTTCTTCCGCAAAAACCTCCTGTACTTGTGTCTGTTCATCTTCCTTCTCTGGATCTTCAGAACGTTCTTGCATTCCATTTTGCCCCATTTCAGCTCGCCTCCCCCCTCTTTGCTGTCATCCTCAGCCTCTGCACCCTGGGAAGATAGGGGGAGGTCATACTGATGGTTGGGTTCATAGCCTAGCTTCTCATAAACATTGATGGTGCCTCCACCTTTAGGGAGGACATAATGGACCGTCAGCCAGCTTTCAAGGGGGGAGATCGTCATCTTCCTTGGCACCAGGATTTCTTGCAGCTCAGGGTCCAACGCGTACCACTGCTGGGGTTGGGCTCCATTTCTGTTTGAGGGAAGTGTGCTGTAATTTGCGGAAGCAGCAAGTCTAGGAACCGGAAGCGAGATGGCCGATCTCCACAGAAAGCGTTCTGCAAATCGAGAGGCCCTCGCTACCTGAGACGTCAGTCGTGGTAGCAGCATACTGGAGGACCACTCATCCACAAGGGCTTACCATCCCGTTCACAACAACGGAGGCTGTTTTGTTTTCCACCTGGGGGACGAAGGGCACTCAGAGAGGCTGCTTAACCCTGTTGCTTCCTCAGCTCAATATCACTTATGTGCCGTCAGGATGTGGTGCAGCTAGGGCAGGAGCTTGGACATGAAGACCAGTGCTCAACACCCTAGAGCTCCCCTCCACACACAAAAAATCACCTAGAGCAGGCATAGGCAAACTCCAGCCCTCCAGATGTTTGGGACTACAATTCCCATCATCCCTGACCACTGGTCCTGTTAGCTAGGGACGATGGAAATTGTAATCCCAAACATCTGGAGGGTCGGAGTTTGCCTATGCCTGACCTAGAGAGTGGCAGATGATGGAAGCAGCAGCAAGCAGATTCTACTTCAGCATCTTGTATTGGCATGTGTATATTGGTGCCCAGGGCATGTTGTGGTGCCAGTGGCAGCTGCAAATTGCTCCTTGGAGGCTAGATTTGGTGCCCTGCCCCATGTTGCCTCCACAGCAGCCTCTCGGTGAGTAGGAGGCACCGCCGGCCACCTCCCACCCTAGGAGGAAATGGTGGGGGCTGCCCTCTGAGGTCTTCTAGGCTCTGCCCAGCATTGTTGAGAGTGTTTGTTTTATAAATACATTAGGAACACACAAGAGCCAATGTGGTGTATTGGTTAAGAGCGGTAGACTCGTAATCTGGTGAACCAGGTTCGCTTCCCCGCTCTTCCACATGCAGCTGCTGGGTGACCTTGGGCCAGTCACACTTCTCTGAAGTCTCTCAGCCCCACTCACCTCACAGTTTGTTGTGGAGGAGGAAGGGAAAGGAGGATATTAGCCGCTTTGAGACAACTTCGGGTGGTGATAAAGCGGGATATCAAATCCAAACTCTTCTTCTTCTTCAAGGAAGCTGCCTTATGCGGAGGTTGCATTCAGACAGGATTACTGTGTTAGTTTCCTTGGTTATTGTGCTAATACTTCTATGTCAGTGTTTAACAGATGGGCGGGGTACAAATAATAAATTATTATTATTATTGTTGTTGTTGTTGTTGTTGTTGTTGTTGTTGTTGTTGTTGTTATTAACATTCCTTTTACACGGCATCACCCGTTCCGCTATGGATTCCTGGCACTTTTTTTATCAATATGCTGCTATGTCATGCTAAATTTCACTGCCATAGTTTCTCTGGCTCTAAATCAGACATAAGGGATATAGAGTTTGCAATCCTAATTGGACTGAAGCTGTGAGGTGCTAGGTCCCATTGAAGTCAAGTGGAACTTCTGAGTAGACGTGATTTAGATTGCTCTGCACCATGATCTGGTGTGACATCTGGATCAATAAGATCGGCTTGTAACTTGTTGGCAAACGATGTTAAGAAACTATGCTTTATTATTACTCCTCCTACTACTACAACTTATTACCTGTCTCTTATACAAAGGTCCCAGGGAGAGTCACAACATTAAAACACAATCTTAATATTAAAATACAATATTACACAATATTAAAAACACTTGAAAATAACTTAAAATTACAAAAATAAATAAATAAATGAGGTGAGTCCTTAAAATATACGTCTCGGAAGTGTCAAAAGCCAAGGTAAATAGGCTCAAAGCGAGCTTGCAACCATTCGTTGGGTGAGATGACCAGAGCATTTTTGTACCAGAATGGCAGTGGACTTATGAAACTGGGTGCTGCAGGCAAGCAAAAGCAGGCAATCAGCTCAGAGTCATAGCTTGCCTGTTGTCCTTTGGGAAGCTCAAACCACAGTATGGCTTTGAGCAAATGATGGCTGATGCAAAAATATGGCTTGGCATGATGTCTAAACTGAGCCTGCAGGTCTTGGTGAAATGGTAGAGGCTGCTGGAAATCCAAAGGGTGACAAAACACGGAACAGCCTGGGCTTGAAAACTGTGCGCCAATTTGGTAGTAGCAACTCTATTTGAATCTGTCTCTCAGCAGCGCCTGCCAGCCTCCAGTTAGGCTGTGTCACACTTTGCTTTGCACTTGATGTATTTTAATGCAAGGGGAAAGCTGTGGTCCTCTCTTCTCAAGCTTGCCATTGTAGCATATTTGACAATTATGGGTGAATGTTAGCCATCTGTAGGATATGATGCTGTTGTAATAGCTTCTTGTCAGTGGGCTCAGGCTTTGTACAACCATGCAAATTGGAACCTCCAATTGCCCGGACTTCCAGGACCCGTGAACTTTATTCTCCAATGATCAGGCAGTTATCCTGGCACTCCTAGATTGCTGAGAGGGAAAGACAGCAAACGCCACTTTTTTCTATGTATATCAAAATGACATTTACTTGATGCTTAATGTCTAGCCAAACTCTGTACTAAAAACCAGTGTTGATGATCGGAACACCATAGATGTTTCCAACAACATTTGGTACAACCAGGATTTGGGTCTGTAAAACGCTAGCCTTATTTTTATTTTTATTTTTTTGCAGATCGGGTTTGGGTTTGGCTCCAAGTATGGAGAGCCTGTTTCTCCTAGTCATGTCACTGCAATGTAAATCAAGAATTTTTTTATTAAATTGGAGTAGAAGGAGCCTGTAACTCTACAAGGCATTTTAAAAGTGCAATTTACAACTGAACTGAGGCCCAGTAACAAATTAATTCAAATAAACACTAATGTAAGGGTGGAGAGGGACACGGGTGGCGCTGTGGGTTAAAGCCTCAGTGCCTAGGACTTGCCAATCGAAAGGTCGGCGGTTCAAATCCCCGCAGCGGGGTGCGCTCCCGTCGTTCGGTCCCAGCGCCTGCCAACCTAGCAGTTCGAAAGCACCTTCGGGTGCAAGTAGATAAATAGGGACCGCTTACCAGCGGGAAGGTAAACAGCGTTCCGTGTGCTGTGCTGGCTCGCCAGATGCAGCTTGTCACGCTGGCCACGTGACCCGGAAGTGTCTGCGGACAGCGCTGGCTCCCGGCCTATAGAGTGAGATGAGCGCACAACCCTAGAGTCTGGCAAGACTGACCCGTACGGGCAGGGGTACCTTTACCTTTACCTTTGAGGGTGGAGAAGCTCAGGTTCTGGGCTAGAATGTGGACCTCCAGTCATCTCAGCCTGGTCCTTGCAACTCTCCTCAGCTCACACACTATCTCTCCAGGCCACCTCCTTCCCTGGCCTGGCTTTGCACATTCCTCATGTGATTTTGCCTTGTTGGACTGTGTTGTTGAACTGTAATAATGCCTTTTGCTTCGCAGCAAAAGTTTGAGGATGTGCAGAAATTAGTCAACTGTACAAAGGTAAAAATTACACACATTGACCTGTATACTTTTGCCTCGGACCCCATACACCACTGCCAAGTGGCCCCTGGAAAGTTACCCAGAATGGAATGTGGCCCTTGGTTTTCAAAATGTTCACCACCTCTGCTCCCATGGGTTGTTTCTTTGCCTGCTCCTAGATCTATTCCACCCCAAACTGAGTTTGTTAAGAACAGTTGTGGGGCTTTACAGGGTGCCATTCCCTGAGCTTCAGATAAATCATCTGGGTTTGGGGGACAAACTGGGCAAGTGCAATCCAGCGAATGTGTGTGCAAATAATAAAAGAATGAGATGGTGTTGTATTTGCTCATACAGTGGTACCTCAGGTTACATATGCTTCAGGTTACAGACCCAGAAATAGTACCTCGGGTTAAGAACTTTGCTTCAGGATGAGAACAGAAATCGTGCTCCGGCAGCGTGGCGGCAGCAGGAGGCCACATTAGCTAAAGTGGTGCTTCAGATTAAGAACAGTTTCAGGTTAAGAACAGACCTCTGGAACGAATTAAGTACTTAACCCGAAGTACCACTGTATAGTAATAAGAGACTGGACATCCTGTGAAATGGTATGGCATGTTAGCGTCCCTTTGTTCCATTCAAGTTCTATGATTCCTTGGGTCGATACACACAGCCCATTTGCCATATGCAATTATGGCAATGGTCAGCTGCACACTGGCTGCATGCCAGTGTTATTGAATTTAAGCCTCCCTTGCAGAGACTATACTTTGGCAACTGTCTAGCCACACCACCATCTCTGCTTTCTTATCTACCATTATAGCATCCCTTGTCAGAGATGTCCTTTGAACCAGGGGGTCCCTTACAGCAGATTTCAGTACAGAAATAGCACATTTACTATTGACAATGAAAGAAATAACCACACAATAATAAATAGGCATCGTTGTTGAGTTATGCTGTCCATCTAGTGTGAAGGTCCCTTCTACCTGGTAGGGTTTCCAAACATGGCTGGGCCACTCAGCATCACGGGGGTGACTCTATCTATCTATCTAGTCAGTACATTAAGGTTACCAGTTCTTTTTCAGTGAATCTGGGGACACTTTTCAACTTCAATGGATTTTGTATGGGGACTGATTTGTAAATCTGGGGACTGTCCCCGGGAAACGGGGACATCTGGTACCCTTACAGTACACATATATATATAGTCACAATTCAGTGCTCCCCTTAGCCAGGTGTACAGCCTGATCAGTTATAAGGCAGATTCCCATGTTCATAAATAAATGTGATCGCTTCCTCATCCCTGCTGAATGGTTTCAAGTTTGCACTGATGTGAAAGCAAGTGGTTCTCGCTTTCCTCCTTTGACCAGGTGGTTGTTGCAACAGACTTTCAATCTGTGTCCAAGTCTGGAAACCTAAGAAGTGCCAAACTTTAATGAGAGCTCATTGCAGTGAGCCGCAAAGATGCTTGGTAATACCTTTTAGGACCAAACCCTTCCGTCACAAGTCTTCCTGACAGTCAGGCTGTCTCATCGTTAAGTCTCTGTTAAAATGAAACTCCGTTTACAGCCAAAGTTTTCCGAGTTGCCAATCAAGTCTTGTTATTGACTGACCCTATTAACAAGATTTCATTTGGGGGGAAATAATCTTGCCATGAAATGTGCTTGCAGCGTATTTCTTCGTCTCTTTATTGTTACTTGCTCCACTCTAACTTTCAAAATTCATTATTAACAAAGGTTGTATTTAAGATTCCTCTGTCTACTGCTTAACAACACCCAAATTAGCCTCGACGGAATTAACTGTAATTAAGGACATTGTGAAATATGGTTGGGGCAAACAGAATTACACTGTATTACTTTATTAATAATATTCTTTAACTACACTGTAAATTGCTATTAGGCCTGCCTATTACTGCCTAGATATGGAAATAGTCTTTTACTATGCTAATCTAACACAATTTTCTTTTAAATGTAAACAAATTATACTCTATTAATATGCTGTTCTACTTACATAGTTAATTATTGTAACAGTAAGGAATAAAATTGTTCTGCTTTTTCTATTTCTGATGGAAAAAGGGCTACATAAATAGTTTAATAGGGAACTAATTATGCAAAAAATTTAGATGCCTAAAATGTGTTTGTAATTACATAAAAATGGTCTTCTGTTCAAATATTGGAAAGCCTGCTAATTGGAGGCTAGCTGGAAATTTAAATATTGTGAATCAATGATTTTAATACAGTACTTTGTTTGGTTGTGTTTCTGTTCATATTTGTCTTTGGAAATGAAGTGAATATTTAATGGTGTTTAATAAGTGGGTTTTTTGAATTTCATACCAATGAAGTTGGTAAGTGGCAGGCGTGAATTTTAAACATCCATGCTGTAGCATTATCCTTAATTTAGACTCAGGGTGTGTCAAACTGCTCAAAATTCTAGCAATGAAAACAACAATACAAATAACTCAGAAAGTTAAGTTGGTGGGAGAATGGGAGAGTGGGGGAGAGAAAGATGAGGGTGACTGAATCTGTCAATTTCATTTTCTCTCTGTTTCCTATTTATTTATTTTTAAGTCCTCATTAAAATTCACCAGCATTTTAGTGCGAATTTCTTCCGACATATACATCCTGGTATGCAATTTTGCCTAATGTGTACACTCTTCTTTTTGCAACCAATTTCCCCTAATAAAAAAAGGATTTTATACTTTCTCCAACATCTGCATTTTATGCCCACATTTCCCTAACTGAGTTATTTCGGTGCACATTATCTGGCCAGAGAGCAGCATCACAAAATTCAGAGAAGCACAGATTTGAAAGGATTGCTGTGCTTCAGCTCACACCTTGTTTCGAAAAGTACAAATCAGGTAGGTTTGCACTAAACCTGAACCAAACCAAATTTATTCCCTCAGCCCTGCAAGAGAACAACAGAGAGACAGAGAGAGTAGTGTGGATAGACCAAAATAAAAATAAAAAATGCACTGAAAAATTCAACAATAGCTTGCAAATTTCTAACTTGCATTTGATAAAACCACCTTAGCCTAGTACCTGCCCATTGTCAGAAGAATTATATTAGATGATAGAGATGATAGATGATAGATAGATAGATAGATAGATAGATAGATGATAGATAGATAGATAGATAGATAGATAGATAGATAGATAGATGATAGATAGATAGATATAGATAGATGATAGATAGATGATAGATAGATAGATAGATAGATAGATAGATGATAGATAGATAGATAGATAGATAGATGATAGATAGATAGATAGATAGATAGATAGATAGATAGATAGATAGACATCCATTCATTCCTCTGTCCTAACAACTGGCTATCCATAAGAAAGCTAGCTTCTTAGGAGGCCTGCAGATCAACACTTCCATTCTAATATCTCTTTTATTAACTTCATGGCTACAGGACAGAGTGATCAACTGAAAGGGCTGCAAGGCTTGGAAATGAGCAAGGAAAATGGCTGTTCCCTTGCTGTTGGTGACATAACCTTTAAGCAAATCCTCACTGGTGGGCTATGGATGCTGGACCTTTTCCCTGGTCCAGCAAGGATTCATAAAATAGCAATGATGCATTCAACATTGTTTGGGGGTTGTGAAGGCAGGATGCAGTCCATGAGACTGTTAGGCTCTGTATACGGAGCTCTTATCTGAACTATCCTCCACACCATCCTAGTTTAATAGCATTTGGACGTCGCCCAAGTGCTTCTTATCCCGCAACAACCTTGCAAAATTAACCATGGTGCAATTTTAGCCAAGCAACAGAAAGGAAAGTGCTAGCACCTTAAGGTACCTCGTGCCAGAGCACTTTAAAACACCTTAACCCCAAATGTCAGGCTTGAGGGATTTTCTCCTCCCCCGGTAGCATCAAGGATCAAAGAAGAAACGAGAAGGTTAGTATTTGTGGTTTTATTCAGTAATCATAGAGAAAGGCAATTAATCCAGTCCTTAACACCAGGGTGATGTTGCTCACTCCCCTTCCTTCCCCAGCAACAGCCCATGGCTCTACGGGAGACTTCAGGAGTAAAATGTCGTTGAGCCCTTAGCTCTTGAATTCTAAGTGAGCGGCGAGTACACGGTGATGGCGGTGCTTCTCTGCTCTCCAAGGAAGTCTCTGCTGGCAGTTCTCCGACTCCCCCTCCTTCTCCTAAGATCTCCAGCTCTGAGTTCTGCTGCAATTCTATCCTGTCTCCCTCTTCTCTTGAAACTACTGGAGAAGGGGGAAACGATACACCCCACTTCCCCTCCTCCTCCGAGGGAAACAGAGAAGGAGGGGGCAATTCCCAAACCTCCTCTTCAGTCCAGTCCCTGACACCAAATATAGACTGATACATCATAAGTTTGGGGGGCCTAAAGTCCACTTCATCAGATGCATCATTCTTGGTAACCCATGAAAGCTGATGCAGGTCTCCTTTGCATCTAATTGGCACAGTTGAAGATCCTGATGGAACAGGCCAAAGGCCCATTTTGTCCAGCATCCCAGTCTCATGGTGGGCAACCAGAAGCAGAGCATGAGCGCTGTGGGGATGACTGGGGAGGCAGGAGAGGATATATTATTTGATGATACCCTTCCTAACGCGCTAGCAAGTTCTAACCAGAGTGTCATGGTCTGGTTCACAGGCTATCAAAGTCCCGGCTGGGGACGTCGAGACTGGGGGCAAGATGGCGGGGTGGGAGCAGAAACAGCAGTCCAGAAGCCAGGAGTCAGGAAGCCAAGAGTCTGAGGGTCAGAGAGCCGGGAGTCAAGAAGCCAAGGGTCCAAAGGTCAGGAAGCAAGGAGTCACGACGTCAAGGGTCTGAGGATCAAGAAGCAAGGTGTCAAACACAGCAAGGCAGGGAACATGTTGCTGTGGCAAAGAGCCGAAGGGAAAATGCTGACCTTATATCCCTTCCCAGCTCTTACCACCAGGTGCTGTGAGTTACTAATTGGCCTCACCTTTGAGGCTGCACCTTGCCTCTTCAGAACAAACTTAGGAAGGCCTGGGTCCTTCACGCACACCTGACACAGAGTTCCAAACATCCCCCTTTTGAAATTACACAGCGGTTAGCTTGTTGCTGGCTCGTCTGAGCCTCACTACTTAAGATCCCTAGTAAGATCCCTTCTAATCCCTCTTAAAAAGAATAGACACGGGAATCTGATTAAAGTTAACATAAAAGTAGTTTAGTCACAGATTCATTCAGGTTCACAGATAGATCCCTGAAGGCAGGCTTAGGTTACATAACTATATATCTGCATGAGCTGTCCCATAAGGGAATTAGTCCCAAGTGATTGCGACTGACCAGTCACTTCTCCTAACACACAGGAACACGAAATGGAGAAGAAGAGCAGAACATGGAGGCCGTCTGCTCCTCAGAATAGGCCACACCCACTTCAAGTCACATGCAGTGGAAGTCTGTCCCAGCTCAGGAGGAAACAGGAAGTTTTCTCCCGAGTGGCACAAAACATCCCCTAACATGTCCACTATAAGAATGTTGTACTTGACTGCTATAAGTTTCACATCCCACAAGCGCAACATCACTCTACCCACTTGGCAATTCTGAACAACTGGTGAGCAGCTGCACTGAAAGCTACATAGAATCAATAAAATGGGTTTAACTGTGTCAGGGACTGGACTGAAGGGGCTGAGATTGAGTAGGAATGGTGGAGATTGCCCCCCACCTTCCTGAAGATGCCAGAGAAGAGGAATTGCAGCAGTGGCTTGAGGAAGGTCACAGTTCAGAGACAGGCGAACAGAAGAGTTGGGAGCTGCTGGGAGAAGATAGGGATGAGGCAGCACCAGAGGAGCCAGCTGACACCTTGTCACTGGAGAGTATTTCTGACCCCCCCCCCCCTTCTCTCAGAACTCTGCGTTCGTTGAGAGTGCAAGAGCAAAGGTCTCAAAGACAACTAGCCCCTGTGTGATGGCCTGGGAATCCGAGTCAGAGGATGAACCGGAGGAATCCCAGCCTGCACAGGAGTCCCCACCTCCAGGGCCGGCTGAACTGGGGCAGGGCCTTGATTCTGAGGCGCCTGCACCTGTGCCAGATCCTCAGGAGCAGGCACCAGGTGAATCCATTCTGGCTCCAGAGGTGGTTGAGGACTCAGTGCCTACAGGTGAGTCTCCCCCTGGGCCCAGTAACCCTTCGGCCTCTCCTGAACTGCAGAGGCTCAGGGCAGAGAGGCGAAGGGAACTGGTTTCTCCCAGGAGGAGTGCTCGCCTTAAGGCCAGGAGAGGCAGGTCTCCTGGGGGCCAGAGAATCCCTGGCCTCAGAGAAGATAAAGGCCAGTCAGCCTGGTCCCAGGTTCCAGGAGCAACGTCGTCGTTGAGTACCTGCTCCTGTCCGGACCCAGACCTGACCCTCCAGTGTTCCTGTCCCCGCTCGGCTTCCTGCTTCGGACCTCGCCCTGCTCCTTGCGAACTGTTTTCAGGCTAGTGACCCAGGACCGGACTTCGACTCCATCAACGGTAACCTTCCCCCCGGGACCAGCACACCCTGGTAGTCACCGTAAGGGGAAGTGCTGTTGGTAGGAAGGAAGGGGCGGAAGAGCTCAGTTGGAGCAACGCCATTAACGGGAGACTGACTGTCTCTTGCTGGGATGATCGAATAAACTCGTCAGTAAGAACTCTTCTTTGTTTTCCTCGCTTCTTGCTGCCTCCGGGGAGGGATGGAATTCCCTGAGCCTGACACGGTGACTTGGCTGAGCATCAGCACACAGTTCATGTGCCACAGACCCACAGTGCAGATTTTACAGGCTCAGCGAGTAGCAGGTGGCTGATGCGAAGCAGTTCGGTGTAGGTGCAGTATCAGGAGTATCGGATTAGCACCACAATGGCACTGCACCTTGCCAAGCTCCCCATTGCCTCGCCCTTCCCCTCAGTAACTGGCAGGGATGCACAGCTTTGGGAAGTCAGGAGAGCAGCCCAGCCACCACTGGCCCACTTAGGATGCATATGGGAAGCCCATAAGCAGGGCTTTGAGCACAACAGAATTGCCAGAAACTGGTATTCAAAGGCATCTTGCTCCCCACACTGCAGGTAGTACCTGCAGACAGTACCTAGCCACCTTAGTACCTTGGCACCTGGCACCAGCACACCTGAATTCCCACTGGTGCTACTTGAGGATAAGTGGCCGTGAATCACAATGTTGGCTCAGGGATCCGCATGAAACATCTCTGTCTGAATGGCAGCACTCACATGCAACAACTTGGAAGGGAAATATGGAAACAGCTTGTGGTACAAAGCAAGGGATGGATTTCCAAATGGCTAATCTCCAGCCACCCACACAAGTTTTGTCTCTCTTTAGCACCTTTCTCGGTTGCTAAGTCTCACGTCTAAGATTGGGGAGCGGGAGGGTGGGGAGAGTGGAATCGGGAGAGAAGATATTGCAAATCGTGTACCAAAATTATACATAGCGAACTGAAAAATGAAAATGGTATTATTATTATTATTATTATTATTATTATTATTATTATTATTATTTTAAAAAAGAAAGCTCTGAATTATTGCAGCAGCAGCAACACACACACACACACACAATTATTCAAGGCTGTGACACAGGATAGTGCACGGCCAACAAAACCCTGAGATGAATGGGTGGAAGCAAACATACAAGGGCCATAAGCAGGAGGTCTGGTGCTAAGAAAAGGGGTGAAAATTACCGAGTAGCAGGTTGGCAGGCCTACAATTACTCAGTCAGCTCCAGGGAAATAGGGAAGGCAGCCAGCATCTTTGAGAAGGTCTCCGCACCAAGAATGAAAATGTAAACTTCCATTTGTGTTGATCTACGCAGGAAGGGCTCAATCTTTATTAACTGAGGGGATGTTCAGGATTTGCTTTTGGCCTCTTTATCCTCTGTCGATCAGGGGTGGGGAAACCTGTGGACCTCTAAATGACACTTGGCAATATGACACCCTGCACGAGGCCAAAATTTGACACACAAACACACCTCAGCCCCTGTGCTGCCTTCCCAAAGTTGGGTAAGGGAGGCACCAGGCTTTGGGAAGGAGATGCGAGGCTCTGGCAGGGTCCTAAAGCTCTCCCTCCTCCTCCTCCTCCACTGCAGTGTGGTGTAGTGGTTAAGAGCGGTAGTCTTGTAATCTGGTGAACAGGGTTCGCGTCTCCACTCCTCCACATGCAGCTGTTGGGTGACCTTGGGCCAGTCACACTTCTCTGAAGCCTCTCAGCCTCACTCACCTCACAGAGTGTTTGTTGTGGGGGAGGAAGGGAAAGGAGAATGTTAGCCACTTTGAGACTCCTTAGGGTAGTGATAAAGCGGGATATCAAATTCAAACTCTTCTTCCTTCTCCTCCCCAAAGCTGAGCAAGGGTTAACTGTGCTTTGGGAAGGAGGCAAAAGGTCTCTAGGACCTAATGAGGCTCCTCACACCTCTTTTCCAAAGCCTCCACTAGGCTTTGGGAAGGAGGTGGGAAGATGTCCCCTTGGCCATTGTACCCTGGGGGGGGGGGACTGGTCATGCTGCCCTAAATCTTTCTCTGGGTGCTGGACTATAGCCCGTCCCCCCTCACCAGTCTTGATCATTGGTTAGACCAGCCTTTCTCAACCTGTGGGTCCCCAGATGTTATTGAACTACAACTCCCATCACCCCTAGCTAGCAAGGCCAGAGCTCAGGGATGATAGGAGTTGTAGTCCAACAACATCTGGGGACCCACGGGTTGAGAACCGCTGGGTTAGACGGATGGGAGTTGGAGTCCACCAACATCTTGAGAGAGCCATGGTAGTGATTTGCCTGTTTACATGGAAGCTTGCTTGGAAGTGGTGCTTACTCCTAGGTAACTGTGCACATGACTGCAGCCCGTGTCGATTAAATGCAGCCTCTGAAAATTAAGAACAAACCCAAGGCAGCTCACAGGATAAAAAATAACAAGAACACTAATAAAACAATTAAGACAGCATCAAACCGTTGAAAGCACATCAGCATACACTACATGTCAGCCAGCACAAAAATTACCCATTGAAAGTCTGCTAGAATAAGATTAATTTTTCTAGTGTGTAAACTACTGCCATATTTGTTTCGTCCTAAATGTTAAGCCCAAAAGTTCAGGACTTCTAAGTCCCATTCATTGCAATGGCAAGAGATTCTTTTTACTGCAGCCAACGGAAGTTGAAATTCTTCGCCTAATTTGGATCAAATCCTTAGGTTGGATCCAGTGCTAGTTCTACTCAGCATAGTTCTGTTGAAGTTAGTGGTTTTTGGCTAACTTAGGTCCATTTATTTAAATGGGTTTACTCTGAGAGGAACTTTGTTGGATACAGCCCCTTATTGATTTTTTAAAAAGTATTTTGCCTTTACTTATCATTTCATGTTGAGTTATTATGGAACGATTTGTTTTCAGTTGTTTATCACATTGTAATGGTTAAGCGTATTATTTTCACAATTTCTTTTCCACTCGTGAGCAAATTGTAAGGAACTGAGTGATCTGGTCCAAAAGAAGGAGGAAAAGGAAAAAAAGAAAAAACCTCGCAGCCCTCTCTTGCTTTGATCTTAGATGCCAAAAGCCAGCTCAATGTTATGGCTGAGTAATAAATCCCTTTAAGATGTTATTTGACTTTGTAATGGAAATGTTGACAGACGTTCCGTCGCAGCCACGGAAGTGGGCAGTGTTATAATGCAGTGCACAGTCAAACCAGTAATTGCTCCTGACTGCCATCCGCAGTGTTCACAGTGCTGGCCACTGGGCAGTGTTTGTTAATACAGCTCCTTTCACCTGAAACAAATGAGGTCTAATTAACTCAATCTGAAAAATCAGTGCTCACCAGTAATATGATTAATGGGTGTTTTATTTTCCACCACAATCAGTTGAATGAATTGTTTGGAGAGGATTTATGAGGAAATAATAGATTTACTCATTTATGACAAAGCTAAGGGTGAATTTCCTCCCCCTTTCCTCCATTCATGAGTGTGTGTGTGTTGGGAGATAATTTAATCTGTTATCCTAAGAGTCAGAAATCAACCCCTTGACTCAGTTTAACAAATTTGTTTACATGTTCAAATGAAAGAATAATTCCAGGGTCCCTCTAGGGCAGTGATGGCCAAACTCGGCCCTCCAGCTGTTCTGGGACTACAATTCCCATCATCCCTGACCACTGGTCCTGTTAACTAGGGATGATGGGAGTTGTAGTCCCAAAACAGCTGGAGGGCCAATTTGGCTATCACTGCTCTAGGGTACATTGCCCCCCCCCCCACTTATCTCTGCATATTAGGGATAACACCCCCACAAATGTTTACATGGTCCCTGAGCACTAAAATGAAAGGGTGGTATTGTCCTAATTTCTTTGTGTCCTTCTTGAGACTCTTGATTTGCAAGACTCGAGAATTTTAGACAAAACTAGGGCCTCTTTCATTCAGTGATGTGTGGACATGTAAACCTGAGGAGAGCTCCTGTCTCTGGTAGGCAGTGGCTGGAGGGCAAAGATCCATTTAGATCTACAAATGATTCAAGCCAGTGCCGATTCGTACTTTTAAGCGCCAGTTCAAAACATAGCCACGTTTAAATAACACTTCCTGTTAGGCACATGCCTTTGAAAGCCAAGGAAAGACAGAAGCTCGTCTGAACACACCTGACACGAATCACCAAAGATATGGACAAACTCTGCTATAATATCTCCACTTATTCAGGTAGAGACAAAGTTAAGATTCCATGGATAGGCAGAATGGGAAAGCATACATATGCAATGGTTCTGTGGGAACACACATTAACAAAATGACGCCTACAGGATAACTGATCGGAAATTAAGAGGTTTGCCACACACACAAAAATTAAAAGATATGCAGTTACAAGTGGAACCCTGTAGTAAAATGTTGCAGTGTGGAATACTAGTTATTATTCCGTGCCCAGTGGGCATGCTCAGTACCCATCTATCTATCTATCTATCTATCATCTATCTATCTATCTATCTATCTATCTATCTAGCTATCTAGCTATCTAGCTATCTAGCTATCTATCTATCTATTGGAGTCCTTCCCTTCTCCTCAAGTTTGTTTTTTCTTGGGTGGTGGGGCAGGTGGGCACATTTGTTCAATCCCAGCTATATTAAAAAACTTGCATTTCTTCATTTATTTCTATAGACGGTTTCATTTCTGCCCCAGAGGCAGAAATGCTAAAAATAGCTTCCCATTGTGAACCAGGAAATTACCTCTCCATACAACGAGATGACTCCATCTGTACCCACTTTTGATCTCTATGTGTCTCCTCCTCCCTTTCAAACCACTCAGGTTTTATTCCCAGCACATCCTGGTTGTCAGTTCTCACTCTCCCTCGCTTAATGTTCCATACCGTTTGTCTCTTACTGGGAAGGGTGGGGTTCCCCATTGCCTTTTTGTAGGGGTGCAGATATTTTGTACTTGCTCATACTTTACAGTTACTCTGTGTCTGCCTACACCTCTGTCTTGTGTTTGGGTGGTACAGTTTTGGCTCCTTAAACATCAGTGCAGGAAGACTCACATGGGCACTGGTGTACGGATGCACAACTAATACAGGTTTGTATTGAATTTGTCTTGCTTAATCTGGTCTGGGCACAAAATACAGTTCTTTTAGTATAGAGTACACCTGATTCTATAGGGACGCGGGTGACGCTGTGGGTAAAACCTCAGTGCCTAGGACTTGCTGATCGTAAGGTCAGCGGTTCGAATCCCCGCGGCGGGGTAAGCTCCCGTCGTTCGGTCCCAGCTCCTGCCCACCTAGCAGTTCAAAAGCACCCCTAAGTGCAAGTAGATAAATAGGTACCGCTTTATAGCGGGAAGGTAAACGGCGTTTCCATGTGCGGCACGGGTGCTGGCTCACCAGTGCAGCTTCGTCACGCTTGCCATGTGGCCCGGAAGTATGCTCGGACGGCGCCGGCTCCCGGCCTCTTGAGTGAGATGAGCGCACAACCCTAGAGTCGGTCACGACTGGCCCATATGGGCAGGGGTACCTTTACCTTTACCTTTACACCTGATTCTTGACGCAGGTTGCACTGTGGGTTAAACCACAGAGCCTAGGACTTGCCAATCAGAAGGTCGGCGGTTCGAATCCCCGCGACGGGGTGAGCTCCTGTTGCTCGGTCCCTGCTCCTGCCAGCCTAGCAGTTCGAAAGCACGTCAAATGCAAGTAGATAAATAGGTACCACTCCAGCGGGAAGGTAAACGGCGTTTCCATGTGCTGCTCTGGTTTGCCAGAAGCGGCTTAGTCATGCTGGCCACGTGACCTGGAAACTGTACGCCGGCTCCCTCAGCCAATAAAGCGAGATGAGCGCTGCAACCCCAGAGTCACCATTAGGGTCAGGGGTCCCTTTACCTTTACACCTGATTCTTAAGCGAAGACTGTACCCCCTCAGGCTGAGATGCTGTAATTTCAGAAGGCAATAATGAAACCAGAGGTATGGTATGGGCTTTGTCACGGCTGCCACTAGCTGCCTTGTCTTCCCTTCCTTGGCACCTCAGTGCTATCCTGGAATTCCTCCTCTGTGCAGACAGGTTTTTCTGCCTCAGAATAAAACTGAAATCACAGACTTTAGAGTTCACGAATGTGCATGTATGCAAACCTCTTGGCCCATTCATTCCCCCGCAAAGAGATGCGAGGGTGTCAGGTGGACAGTCTACAGCTGTTAAGGAGCTATGTGTCAACTTTATTTACTAAAGTATGTGATGATAATTACGGTCTCGAGGATGGGGGAGGCAAGTGCGCAAGCAGAATGGACATACATACTTAATGATTTCACTTTCCTGCAGCATTCTGAATCCGTAAGAACAGAGTATGTCACTGGAGACATGTTGAAGCAGCCCCGGCAAGCTGTCTGCATGGAACCTAGCGATGACTGTATGTGGCAGTGTGCATTCAAAGTAAAAAATTAATTTACAAATGGGTTTCAAGGTACCCAGCAGATGGAAGAGCAGTCAAATCCCAACCAAGCACCCTTCTCTTTTAACCCTTGAGCTGACGGTATGCGCAGGCGAGCTGTAAAGGATAATCAAAGACTCCTGGTTCAGATCTGCTTTGTTTATTGTTGGTTTAAAAAAAAACAAAACACCACGGTTGCTTTAAAAGTGAAACACCTGTAGTTTTACTGCTTGCTAAGGCGTACTTGTAATAAGGCGTGCAGAAGACAGATGTGCATCTGGAAACCTAGGAACTGTTTCAGATTATATAAACAAGTGGGGAGAGAGGCCAAGGGAAGTTTTGCAGAAATTTAAGGAGGCAGGCCCCACCCAGGCACCAGAGAGCGATATTGGAGGATTCCTCAGGGAGCCTGAGCTTTTCCTGACCGCATCGCTTCCTCTCCTCTTTGACTGCCAAAGCAAAACATAGCTCATCCAAGCAAAAGTAATTTAGTCAACCACAGATACAGTCCTTCTCTTCTCTACGGATGTTTTCGTTAAAAAACAACAACCCACTAACAAACTCAAGCCACCTATTCCCTCTCTCCCCCACCAACACCCTTGTTACTCCCACCAGAAGAGTTTTAAAATGAAGATGATTTGATCTGGCACATCCTTCCATCTGCGAAGGACATTGGTTCCCCTGCGGTTCCTCATTCCTAGACATTCCCCTGCATCAAGCCTTGAGGTAAGAGAAGGCAATTGGATAAGGATTTCATGGGTTCACACTGTTCGTGGCCAACTGGAGTGCAATACAGTGGTACCTCGGGTTAAGTACTTAATTCGTTCTGGAGGTCTGTTCTTAACCTGAAACTGTTCTTAACCTGAAGCACCACTTTAGCTAATGGGGCCTCCTGCTGCTGCCGTGCTGCCGGAGCACAATTTCTGTTCTCATCCTGAAGCAAAGTTCTTAACCTGAAGCACTATTTCTGGGTTAGTGGAGTCTGTAACCTGAAGCGTATGTAACCTGACGTGTATGTAACCTGAGGTACCACTGTAAATCTCTCTCCTATGCCCACTATATCACTGTGTACTGTAGGAGTGTTTCTCCCTAAGTTCTCAAAATATCAGATGTCCACTCCGCAGAAATTTTGAGCAGGGCTTTCCGTGTGGCTGCCCCTGCGCAGTGGAAAAACATTTCTTTTGAGATATAACAGGCATCCACTATGCCACTCTCTGCTCTGCAGTCCCAAAAGGGATCCAGACAGGAGTGGCTGGATAGTTGCGAGAACGCAGCTGTCCTAAGAAAACGCAGTGCTCATTCACAACTTGCAGGCACATTCATCAAAAGCATGGCAGATTTGTGAATGACCAAAATCTACTCCTGAATTAGGAAGATACGCCCTCGCTCCCCTCCCTTAGTCTAAGCTGGGTGCTTAAAACCAAAACCGAGCACTCCGTTTTAATGACGGCAATTTATGTTTAAAATGGAAGGCCTTCGAAACTGGCAAAAATCAGTTTTTAAAAGGGTGCTGCCCAGCGCCAAAGTAAAGCAATCCCTTTGTTGCCTCCGTTATTTGTTTGTAATAAAAATGTATGGCACGGCATGGCTTCTGGGTTATAGACTGAGTCACAATGCACACACAGTTGGCTAGCATACTAAAGGGAGCTGAATAAGCCATTGCTTTTTTTTGTTGTTGCTAGGGTTTGGCTGTTGAGCTGGGATTGATTTGAATATTGGGGGGGAACGGACTGCATTTCAAACTCCACAAGGTCCAGAATTCTGGTTACACACACACACACACACACACACACACACACACACAGCACACGACCCCAGCTGAGATAGTTGGAAAACAAAATCTGGATCAAATATATGACAGCGTGAATGTAACGCTGAGAGCAACAACAGCTGATGAATGGAAATGGTCTTCCAGTGGGATTCCCACCTGGGCGGGGATCATTCGCTGCTCCATTTCCTCTCCAAAATGTTGGGAAAGGTACACATGGTCAGACAGCGAAGCGTTTGAGATGGGCCAGAATCTTCCTGCAGGCCCCTGTGAATTTGAACGAGGGGGGGGGACAACACAGGATGTGTGTTAATCCTCTCATAACTCACCAAGAATGCTTCCTCCAAAACATTCCCAAGACACGCAACTTTTCCAGAAGGAGTCTATCTGTCCACAAGTTAGATTTTCTTTCTTTCTTTCTTCTTACTTGCTGGTGGAGAGGAGGGGAGGAGAAAAGGCTGAGTTTGGAAAGGGGCACCCTCTTGCGCAAGACGGTAACAAAACATTCATTGTGACAGAGGAGAATACTCGTGAGGAGGCGGCAGCCTTGTCCTCTGTCATCCCTTGGACTGCCGACAGAATGTAAAACCCGCGGAAACAGACAGACACTTATTTCATTGATTGCAAAAATGCATTGCGAGCCAATTAAAGCACCATTTGCAGACCTGAGCTTTTGCTTCATCGGAAGGCTGCAAAGCGGCTTTCATACTGAGGGCCGTATTCCCTTCTGAGAGACCTTCCAGGGGCCACATGCCAGAAGTGGGCAGTGCCAGAGGCAGACGTGGGTGGCAAAGTATGCATTACCATACCCCTCTGTGTGCTCTGGAGATACATTTTCACAGTTCAAGGGCACATTCCAGTCAGGCAAAAACACTCAAGGAGGTTGCAAAGCAGGCTAGTAAGGGGTGTGACCTGAGGAGAGGAGGTGTGGCTTCAAAGAGCCCCAGGCTTCAAGGCTTCATGGGCCTCATTCAGCTCCTGGGCCTGAAGTTCTCCACTCCCAATATAACAGTGGAGGATACATTATTGCTGGTGCAACGAAAAGGCTTCCCTTTATGGAAAGACTGCCCAGTGGGTGCTCAAATTTCAGTGGCGCCCTGTGGGATGCTAAAACTCTGCATGTACACATACACACACACACACCCCTCACGCTCCATTCTACAGGCACCCCCTACAGCGTGGCACCCATTTTCGCCGCAGTGATCACACCACCCTAAAACCAACTCTGGATTGCCCCATCATTAGGGGGGGTGGCTGGCTGGAAAGTGCAGATGCAATGAATTTGGGAAGGAATTTAGAGGCAGCATATGTTATGGGTTAAGCTCTGGCAGGTGAGATAACTGACTTATCCCCTTTTGCTCCTATGAACAGAGAGACTGACAGCAGCCTTCTGTGGATGTTTCCCCTGTTGTCCTGCAAATCTTGGGTTGGAAGCGAAGGCCCTTCTTTAAGTAAGCTGCAATTGTTATGTACTGAAGTTCTGGGCCAGCAGGGGGATACTGTAGATAGTTTTCACTCAGGTCCACATATGCAAATAAGGAATTGAAAGTGACGCTCAGTGATTGGATAGTTACAGAGAGTTGTTACTGTTGTTTTGTAGTTGAGCTCTATATAAGCAGGTTGGCTTAACCCTTCAGTTCAGTTCTGTTCTGGCCTGTGTATAAACAAGAGCTGTCTGAAGAATCGCTGTGTCGTCTGATATGTTCACCCACAACTTAACAGCAATGGTGCCTTCAAGTCATCATGCATTAAAGCAGAGTTGTCCGAGAAGTTTCTGAACGTACCACAAGAGGTAGTGATGGCCACTTCCATCACCTTGACGGCTTTCAAGGAGGCTTAAGCAAACCCACGAAGGATCAGGCTATCAGGGCCCTCTAAACATGGTGGCTATGTTCTGTCTCCGCTGTCGGAGGCAAAGTGATCCTGAATCCCAGTTGCTGAGAATCACAGATTGAGAGAATGCTGTTGCACTTGGGTTCTTCTTGCAGGCTTCCTATAAGCATCTGATTGGTCACAGGGTCCTGGACGACATGAGCCATTGGCTTGATACACCAGGCACTTTGTGGTCTTATCCAACCTTTCTTCTCTCATTACAAGAGCCGCATGATTTTTTCTCTCAATACATTGAAAGGAGAAAGGGGTGGGGTGCAGAACAAGACTTCCGTTTTACTCTCAACTCTTTCAGTACCTTCAAGGGATTTATCCCGTAGCTTGACCTGAACTCCACGGAGCTGTCTTTTCCTATAGAATTTCTCAATTCATTTAAAAATTCCAATTTGTCTAATAATTTGAAGCAGCTGCAAAAACGTTCTCCCTCTCCCTCTCTTTTGATCACTGTTATTAATGAGGTGCTGTAACACACATACGGCACTAGCAATCAGAGCTACTATTTCTTATAAAGATCATTTTGTACTCCCTTCATCCTTACCCCCCCCCAACACCACCTCCATTTCTGATGAAGCTCGTGTATGTTTTCCAAAGTTCACCTCAATGTTCAAATTTAAAAGAAATTAGGAAATGTGTAGGCAGCTCCTCTAGGGTAATTACAATCTTGATGTCTAACCCTTCGCCTCTTCGTTCCCTCCCCCTCCCCTTGCTGCTTCTCTCCTGGTCTAATTTTAGGAGTAGCCACTCTTGTTTTACTCGACACAGCACCATTCAGCATGAGAGGAGAGAGGTAGATGTTTCAGGGGGTGGAATCTCACCCACTCACCCAAGAGTTCTGGTGATGCTTTCGATAACACTGTGGAATTTTCTATAGCTTGGCCCTAATGATGCTGTTGTGCGGTTTATTTGGATTGGTGTGTTCTGAGACTCTGATACTCCTTTTTAAAACCAAAATTAAGGTGGGGGGATAGGAGTACTGAGGCCTCATGAAGGAAAACTAATGGGAAAAGTCCACAGGCTCCCTGCACATTAGCAGGATTACGAAATAGATATTTTTTGACCTTGAATCTTAACTTTTCTCCACGAATCTCATGACGGTTATCCTGTTTTCTCTACACCATAGACCAGCCTTTGCCAGTTCAAAATTTCACATGATGGCATTGGGCCCCGTTTCGAGTCAATCATCTTGTCCGCCCCCACCCCACCCCAATGCCATGAGTGGGTGGGCTGCAAATGTAGCAGTGGCTCAATCACTCTGCATGGCGGCCCAGTGGGAAGGAGGAGTTGGGACTGCAGACTTGGCTTTGCAAATGGCTTTGGAGATGTTGCCGCATGAGATGCCCTAGATCCAGCGATGGAGCATATGCCCACGCTCCCAAGGGGAGCGTGGCGTAGAGGGTGCCCTCCCAGGTGCAGGATAGCTGCTCTGGTGCCCGGGGCAGTGTGCGCACCCTGCAGCACAGAGGCGGAGAGAGCTGCTCACGGGAACAGAGCAAGCTGCCCATGCCGGACTTTGGGCACGCTGTCCACCCAAGCCTCCCCCAAGCTGTCAAAACAAAGGGGGAAATGCGGCCAGCAAAGGGGTGCAGCTCCCCCCTTACAGCTCAGGGTAGGCTTGGGAGTCGCGGGCAGGTGGCGTGCCGAATGTCACCCCCCTCAGTGAGGGCACTCGGGGCGGTCCGCCCACACCGCCCCCCTTACTACGCCCCTGCCTAGATCACAACAACAACAATGGCATGTTCTTGAGCAAGTGAATCTTATTGACGCCATATATATTTTGCTTTCATTTTTGTTGAATAGGCTCGGTTTTGCTCCTTCGTTATCCACACCTATAAACCCCAGGTGATTTGCAGGTGTTACCTCTTCTACCAAAGTCTAAATGGGGGGATATGTAAGTGCATGTGCAGATGAGGGAGAGGCAGGTCTATTGGGTGTGCTTTCACTTTATGATGAATGAAAAAGTGAACTCTGTGGGCTCTAGTCCATTCCGTTTTCATTCATTACAAAACGAATGTCCACATTAATGAATGGGTACCAGTATGGTTTGTTTGTGACATTCTGTTCCTGCCCATTTGCCACTCATCCAGAAGACAGGGTCTGTAGAGCCAATTTCACTGGCAGCCATTTTGTTTTCCCAGAAAGCCTTGGATGTCGGGATATTTCACAACATTACAGCCACTGGTAGAGAATACCTTTTTCTTTCTTTCTTTCTTTTTGGTAGCAGCTGTCATTTCCCACCCCAGAATGCCCTGGAATGACACAACGCCTATGTGTATAGGGCAGTATACAAATTTAATAAACAACAACACCTGGGAGATTCTGAAAAAATAAAATTGTACCACCAAGAGGCAGCTGCCAGTAACAGCTCCATTCAACAGTCTTAATTCCACTGATTCCATCAATCATTTCAATGATGTTTCAAATATACAGAATTTCACTTAAGCGTACAGTGCCTCAGAACGTAACCCCTGTGTAAATGGGGGATTGTGCATACATTACTCTATTTGTGAGTATAGACCATTGTTATGCTGCCCAGGAGGACCCTCCTGTGTGAGTGTCTGAGGGCCCTGCTCCTTCCTGCCACTCACCATCTGGCCTGGGGTGGGGCCTGAAGCCTCTCCATAAGGACTGCTGACTGCTGCGCTCTGCTCTGCGCTCTGCTGCCCAGGAGGACCCTCCTGTGTGAGTGTCTGAGGGCCCTGCTCCTTCCTGCCACTCACCATCTGGCCTGGGGTGGGGCCTGAAGCCTCTCCATAAGGACTGCTGACTGCTGCGCTCTGCTCTGCGCTCTGCTGCCCAGGAGGACCCTCCTGTGTGAGTGTCTGAGGGCCCTGCTCCTTCTTGCCACTCACCATCTGGCCCGGGGCGGGGCCTGAAGCCTCTCCATAAGGACTGCTGACTGCTGCGCTCTGCTCTGCGCTCTGCTGCCCAGGAGGACCCTCCTGTGTGAGTGTCTGAGGGCCCTGCTCCTTCCTGCCACTCACCATCTGGCCTGGGGTGGGGCCTGAAGCCTCTCCATAAGGACTGCTGACTGCTGCGCTCTGCTCTGCGCTCTGCTGCCCAGGAGGACCCTCCTGTGTGAGTGTCTGAGGGCCCTGCTCCTTCCTGCCACTCACCATCTGGCCTGGGGCGGGGCCTGAAGCCTCCTCATAAGGACTGCTGCGCTCTGCTGCAGAGGGCCTGACGGGCATCACTAGAACAGTTGCTGTTACTACTGGAGGGGTGCAGAGTGCTTTTAAAATGTTTTGTTTTGGTTTTTTTTTGTTGTTGTTGTTGTTGTTTTTAAATTCCTTTGAATTTTTTGTAAGTGGGGGGGTGGGGGTGGGATGGATGTTTATTGGGCCTGGGAATCTGTTTGATTTTATGTTTTTGTAATTTTTACTGTTTTTTGTTTGTATTGTTTTATTGGTTGTTTTTTTAAGGTGTTATCTTGTTCTTAAGGGGAGGGGTCAGGGCTGCCGGGGAGTGGGTCCCAGCCAACAAAATGGCTGGGGCATGTTCCACAGGGGAGGATGTACTGGGACAACCGATCTCAGTGATCACGGGTAGGAGGAGGAGTTACGCTAAGACCAGACCATGTCATTACAGAGGAGGCAGGTTTAGTCGTTGTCTGAGGACTATCCCTGCCTCCGGGTCTGGTCCTGACCGGATGGATACTAGAATCAGCAAGGGATACCCACATGACCTGAAGGTGCTGCTGTGCAATGCCAGGTCAATGATTCATAAGACCACTGCCATCCATGACTTGATCATGGATGGAGGACTTGACCTGGCATGTGTGACAGAGACTTGGTTGGATGAAGCAGATGGGCCTGTCCTTGCCGCTGCTTGTCCACCAGGTTTTTCTTACGCACAGCAACCCAGGTCATGTGGGCGGGGAGGGGGGGTTGCAGTGATTTTTAGGAAGTCATTAGTTTGCACCAGGCGTCCTATTGGGAAGACCCAGTTTTCCGAGTGCATGTTCTGGAAGTTGGGCAATAGGGGCAGTACAGGATTCCTATTGGTGTACCGACCTCCCCGCTGCACCAAGGATTCCCTGCCCGAGCTGCTTCAGGTCGTGGCGGATGTCCTCCTGGAGACACCTAGCTTGGTTGTCCTAGGGGATTTTAACATCCATGCCGACACGACCTTACAAGGGGCTGTTCGGGACTTCGTGGAAAGCATGGCCTCCATGGGGCTGTCCCTGAATAAGTCTGGCCCAACCCATAGCCGCGGACATGCCTTGGACCTGGTGTTTACCTCTATGGATGTTGGTGATCTGACACTAAGTAAAAGCGAAACGAAAGAAGTGCCATGGTCAGATCACTTCCTGGTGCAACTGGACTTCTCTGCGACCCATCCCCTCTGCAGGGAGGTGGGACCAATTCGGATGGTCCGCCCCCGCCACTTAATGGATCCAAATGGTTTCCAGAGAGTGGTAGGGGATGCTTTATCCCATGTTGATGGCCTTTCAGCCGATTCCCTGGTGGCCCGCTGGAATGTGGAGTTAACCAGGGCTATTGACTGTTTGGCTCCAAAGCGCCCTCTCCGATTGCATGGAGCCCGGAGAGCCCCGTGGTTCTCCACGGATCTGAGGGCAATGAAACAATCGTTGAGACGGCTAGAGCGCCGGTGGCGGATAACCCATTCTGAATCTGACCGGACACAGGTTAGAGCTCAACGTCGAGCCTACCAAGTGGCGATAGCGACGGCGAAGAAGACCTTCTTCGCCGCCTCTATTGCATCTGCAGAAAACAGCAGCAGGAGACTTTTTCAGGTGGTTCACAATTTAGCGGAACCACCTGCGACATCTGGGCCCAGTATGGGCCACATGATCTCCTGCAATGATTTTGCAAAGTTTTTTGCAGATAAAATCGCTCAGATTTGGGAAGAAGTAGACTCCACCGTGGGAGCAGAGCCAGGGCGGGAGAGTGCTAGAGTCCTGTCTAGTCAAGTTGTCTGGGATCAATTCCAACCTGTTACCTCCGAGGATGTGGACAGGCTGCTTGGACAAGTGAAGCCAACCACCTGCCTCCTGGATCCTTGCCCATCCTGGCTTATAAAAGCTAGCCGGGAAGGACTGGGCGATGGGCTTCGTGGGGTGGTGAATGCTTCCCTCCGTGAGGGAGCCTTCCCAGACCCGCTGAAAGAGGCGGTTATTAAACCGCTTCTTAAAAAACCATCTTTAGATGCGGCCACGATGGCCAATTATCGCCCAGTCTCAAATCTTCCATTCTTGGGCAAGGTGATTGAGCGAGTGGTTGCTGAACAACTCCAGGCACGCCTGGAAGAAGCGGACCATTTGGATCCCTTCCAGTCGGGATTCAGGCCTCATCATGGGACTGAAACTGCCTTGGTCGCACTGGTTGATGATCTCCGGCGGGCTAGGGACAAAGGTGAGAGCTGTTTCCTAGTTCTGCTGGATCTCTCAGCGGCGTTTGATACCATCGACCATAACATCCTTCTGAACCGTCTTGAGGGGCTGGGAGCTGGGGGCACTGTCATACAGTGGTTCCGCTCCTTCCTCCTGGGCCGTGTTCAGAAAGTGGTGGTGGGGGATGAGTGTTCAGACCCCTGGGCTCTCACTTGTGGGGTGCCTCAGGGCTCTGTCCTCTCCCCCATGCTTTTCAACATTTACATGCAGCCACTGGGAGAGATCATCAGGAGGTTTGGGCTGGGTGTTCATCAGTATGCGGATGATACCCAGCTCTACCTCTCTTTTAAATCAGAACCAGTGAAGGCGGTGAAGGTCCTGTGTGAGTGCCTGGAGGCGGTTGGAGGATGGATGGCGGCTAACAGATTGAGGTTGAATCCCGACAAGACAGAAGTACTGTTTTTGGGGGACAGGAGGCGGGCAGGTGTGGAGGATTCCCTGGTCCTGAATGGGGTAACTGTGCCCCTGAAGGACCAGGTACGCAGCCTGGGAGTCATTTTGGACTCACAGCTGTCCATGGAGGCACAGGTCAAATCTGTATCCAGGGCAGCTGTTTACCAGCTCCATCTGGTACGTAGGCTGAGACCCTATCTGCCTGCGGACTGTCTCGCCAGAGTGGTACATGCTCTGGTTATCTCCCGCTTGGACTACTGCAATGCGCTCTACGTGGGGCTACCTTTGAAGGTGACCCGGAAACTACAACTAATCCAGAATGCGGCAGCTAGACTGGTGACTGGGTGCGGCCGCCGAGACCATATAACACCGGTCTTGAAAGACCTACATTGGCTCCCAGTAAGTTTCCGAGCACAATTCAAAGTGTTGGTGCTGACCTTTAAAGCCCTAAACGGCCTTGGTCCAGTATATCTGAAGGAGCGTCTCCACCCCCATCGTTCTGCCCGGACACTGAGGTCCAGCTCCGAGGGCCTTCTGGCGGTTCCCTCACTACGAGAGGTCAAGTTACAGGGAACCAGGCAGAGGGCCTTCTCGGTAGTGGCGCCCGTCCTGTGGAACGCCCTCCCATCAGATGTCAAAGCGATAAACAACTACCTGACATTCAGAAGACATCTGAAGGCAGCCCTGTTCAGGGAAGTTTTTAATATGTGACATTTTAGTGTATTTTTTATCTTTGTTGGAAGCCGCCCAGAGTGGCTGGGGAAACCCAGCCAGATGGGCGGGGTACAAATAATAAATTATTATTATTATTATTATTATTAACCAAGCTTTTAGGGAATTTTATTGCATGTTATTGTTTGTACTTTTCATGTTTTTATCTTTATTAAATTAAGCAGTACAATATGCTGCAATGTACAGGAAGATTATTTAGCACTCTGCGAAGCCTGAATTCCTTACAGGAACAAGTTAAATCAGCCACTTACTTTAACGAATAAAACCCACAGCCAACAGAAATGCTCCAGAAGTCCCTATTCACCGCAATATTTGGCAGTTTGAGTAGCCTAATGTTTTCAATGAACTACGACAAACAAAATGCAGCAAACATTGAATTGCCAGTTGTTAGACCACATATTGTAACTTTTAATTTCATTTTGGATAGAGGCAGATCAGTTCCCCAGCTTCTATGTATAACTTTTCCTTAAATCTCATAGAAATCTGCAATTGTCTACAAAACAAAGTTTAATGGTGCAGGGTTTTTATTTATTTCTTTGATACCCTCAATCTTGGGTTTTTCAGCTTCATGTTGTCACTTGTAGTCCTACACAACTACTTGGTGGAAGAAACAGAAGGGAAGGAAGGGTTTTGGTTTCTAAGAACAGGCTTCTCGTTAACAAACACAATAATAGGACTGGCTTTAAGCTTTAGGGCAGGGATAGGGAATCTTCTTCAACCCAGGGATCACAATATCTCATGGGAGTGCATGCCAATGGTAGGTTTGGCCAGACGCAAAAAGGGGGAAGAGGCATGGATGGACATTCCAACCACATCAGAGATTTCTACCCACCTCACTCTCCATCTTCTGCCATCTACGTAGGCAAGCAAAAGGCATAATCAGAATTCAAGGCTACATTCGTGCCAAGCAAAAGTGGTCAATGAGAGAGAGCAGTAGAGTTATTGTGGGGTGTGACCTGCCAATACCCCCAAGGGCCAAAGAAAGAGGCTCTCAGCATCTGCTCTAAGGAAAAGAGACTGGATAAGGGGAGGTCAAGAGAAGCTCCTAGACCAACTGTGACTAAAGAGATCAAGCCAGTGGCCCATCTACTCTAGAATCCTGTTCTCACAGTAGCCATGTTAATGGGAAACCTGCAAGCAGGATCTGAGCTCAAAAGCATTCTTCCAGCAACTGGTATTCAGAAGCATTACTAGTTCAACTGTGGAGGTAAAGCATAGCCATCATAGTTAGTAGCCATTGATACCCCTCTCCTCCATGAATCTGTCTAACCCTCTTCTAAAGCTATCCAAGTTGATGACCATCACTACCTCTTGCGGGAATGGGCACCGTAATTTAACTCTTACGTTTTATTTATTTCCCCCCCTGCAATTGGAATACATTGGAATATGCAAACTTAATTTAAATTTGTGCCATCTTTTCTCCTCACTTCTTGGAAATGCATGTCTTCATTTGGGGTGACGTGTAGAGGGACCAAGCCTACTTTTTGCATCATCATCATGATGATCAATAGAGCCCCACGTTCTCATCTGAGCATGGTTCAATTCAAATGATTCAGCCATAGGGTGAGGGACACATCTCCACACATAAACTACAGCTGAATCCCAATAAGATGGAGGTTCTTGGTAGGCAGCTTTCAGGTCTGGGAATTGGGCTAGGCTGTTTTGGATGAGATAGCAGTCCTCTCGTAGGAACAGGCATGCAGGCATCCTCTCGTAGGAACAGGCGTGCAGGCGTGCAGCTGGCATGCAGCACTGCTGTCAGTGGAAGCAAAGGTGGTCTTGGTGGCAAGGAATTCCTATTTCCAGCTTTGGCCTGGACCAAGATAGCCTACTATTAGTTTAAGGTTACCAGATTTTTTTCAATGAATCCGGTGATACTTATTGTTCACTATGTACATGTGAATGCTGAGAAAGCTATAAATCCGGGGACTGTCCCTGGGAAACGGGGACATCTGGCAACCTTATATTAGTTACCATGGTCTCACATTTGGATTTTTGCAATGCATGTTACATGAAAATGGTTTGGAGGCTGCAGTTTACCGTATTTTTTGCTCTATAAGACTCACTTTTTCCCTCCTAAAAAGTAAGGGGAAATGTGTGTGCGTCTTATGGAGCGAATGCAGGCTTCACAGCTATCCCAGAAGCCAGAACAGCAAGAGGGGTTGCTGCTTTCACTGCGCAGAGATCCCTCTTGCTGTTCTGGCTTCTGAGATTCAGAATATTTTTTTTCTTGTTTTCCTCCTCCAAAAATTAGGTGCGTCTTGTGGTCTGGTGCATCCTATAGAGCAAAAAATACGGTAGTTAGTATGTTACGTTTTATGTTATGTTATGTTATGTTATGTTATGTTATGTTATGTTATGTTATGTTATGTTATGTTATGTTATGTTATGTTATGTTATGTTATGTTGTTGTTGTTGTTATGTTATGTTATGTTATGTTGTTATGTTATGTTATGTTATGTTATGTTATGTTATGTTATGTTATGTTATGTTATGTTATGTTATGTTATGTATGCATTGATTGAATCACTTCCTATGAAGCATTCCCACTTGCCAGATTGCTATCAAGGACAGCAAGATGACGTCATGTAAAGACGGGTCGGATATACAGGACATTTAATAAATAAAATAAATATCTCAAATAAAACAAATTACTATACATCGGGGATCCTTCTCCCTAATCTTGCTGCTGGCCTGATAGCTGTCTTTGAGCAGCGAACATCTTTTCTTCATCATGGCAGACTCTACTTGAGGTGAAGAGAGAGGCATGCAAAGTTCAAAGGTCACTGCCCCCCCTCGTCCCTGGAATCTCCATCTGCACATGTTCTATTTTCTTGACATTTAAGCGGACCTTTTCGAGCCTTCCTTTGCAACGAAGATTGTGAGGCATGTGTCCTAACATTTCCAGACCTCCTGACTATTGTATATTTTGCAGCAGAACAAAGGGAGAAAGCCCTGATGTGTCCACAGCTGGGTTTGCCTGCAGAAGGCAGTCTGCTGGCATTCGCTGCCCTCTAAAATGAAAGAGCCCTTTAAAAAAAAAATTACAACAGGCCGATATATTTCCCACTCTTTTCCTTCTGTTTTTCCCCCTCCTTTTTTTTTTCTAAACTGCCTTGCTGTACAGGCAAAACAGGTGCTGTAATACGAAACCCTACTGAGGGATTTCCTTTGCAAAACAGCTTGGCGTTCTAGCCTGGGCTTCAAGTTAGATATGCTTCCACGACGGAATGTTAAAATAAAAAAGCATCTATCGGGAACGGATCTCTGCCATCGGTATGCCACAAAAAAAGTGGGGGGGACAAGAGGTGGGGGGGAGAGAGAAAAGACACGCTGTCACTTTAAGAAAAAATAAACTAAAATATGAACTACCAAAAAACCCCTGCCATTTCCAGCCTGGGCTTGATTAATGATTTTTCTATCTAATAAAAGGTTCACAAACCATCTGTTTTTCTCCCTAATGCCTTGCCCAAAGGTTTTTCGTTCCTATTTCAGGCTCGGGGCCAACTGACATTCCACTCTTTTTTTTCCCAGCCTTGTAAACAAACCCTTCTCTCTTTTTAATCTTCCAGTGCTGTTTCCTACCCATCGTTATGCATATTCATTGCGAGTAAACATTTTTAGTGTCTACACTTAATCTCTTCCACTGGCAATTACTGTTCTATGCTGTTTTGTAATGCAGAAGGGCCAGCGCTTCCCCTTCTAATAACAGCTGGGTCGCAGATGGGGCCTGCAGTCATTGTAGAAAATAAAAATTTACAAGATGCCAGTGGAATTTATTTCAGTTTTATGGAGTCACAGGAGGAACCTTTCTGTTATCCGCCTTCAGTGAAATCTGCAGGCACAAGGCATGCTTTTGACATTTAATCAAAGGGGGGTTCAGGTAGGGTCTGGAACAACACAGGCAAGAAAGCAGGTGGATCGTATTAGGCAGTGCCATGGTTAATTTATTTAGAAGTGATTGGCTTAGAAGTGCGCAGCCAATATTTGACATCATGTATATATCTTGTTTAGCATCCTGCTTCCAAATTGTTACCACTGTAGAGACGCTGCGTTGCCGCCACGGACCGAACCAGGTGTTAGGTTTGGTCGCTGCTAAGGAGGAGTACTGGTAGGAATGGAAATCTAATAGCGGAAGCGGCAACGTTCAGCGCCGCTCCTTTTCTCACTTTATTTTGTACCAGATACCATTTTCAAGTGGCTGGAGCACAGGAGGGTTTCTCTGGCTTGTGTGTGTGTGTATATGCGAACCAGCTTCTGGATGTAATCTTTGAGATCCTTCAAAAGGATCTTCAGCTTGAATAGTTCGTGACCCCTTTCTCTTTGGGTTACCAGATGTAAAGGTAAAGATAAAGGACCCCTGGATGGTTAAGTCCAGTCAAAGGCGGCTATGGGGTTGCAGCGCTCGTCTCACTTTCAGGCTGAGGGGAGCCAGCATTTGTCCACAGACAGCTTTCCAGGTCATGTGGCCAGCATGACTAAACCGCTTCTGGCGCAACGGGACGCCATGACGGACGCCAGAGTGCATGGAAACGCCGTTTACCTTCCCGAAACAGTGGTACCTATTTATCTACTCGCACTGGCATGCTTTCAAACTGATAGGTTGGCAGGAGCTGGGATAGAACAACAGGAGTTCACCCCGTCGCAGGGATTCAAATCGCCGACCTTCCGATCAGCAACCCCAAGATGCTCAGTGGTTTAGACCACAGCGCCACCCACATCCCTTCGCATACATACATACATACATACATGTATATATACCATCCTGGGATCCTTTAAAGAGAAGAGCTAGAGAAGCTGGGGGGTGGGAACGGTCTCTGCACAGACATGATCCACTCTGCTCTTGAGCTATTGCTTTATTATGGCTCAACACTTCCCATGCAACCTGTGCACAAATCAGTTGGTTTGCCCCACCAAAAGAAACAGGATTTTCAATTTGTATTTCAAGAATGGGAGCTTGTTTTTAGAAGAGGCGAATGTCTGGCTAAAAACAGCGATAGGCAGGATGCTTTGTCTACCTGATCTACCTAGTTCTGTAACCCGGCTCATCCTTGAAAGAACCATATATATGTCTGTGAAACAGTAAGTGAGGGGAGAAGATAGCACTGTTGTGCACCAATGTGAAAACATGCCCACCTTTGTGTACAGACAGTGCAGATTGTAGATGATCTGTGTACACAGTCGAAATCTGCCTGTAGAACCAATTTCCTGCATCCTAAGGGCCAAACTAGGGACGCGGGTGGCTCAACAACTTTGCAGGAAAACTTTTTTAAAAATTAGTTTTCCAGTATACAGGTAGCGCTGTGGGTTAAACCACAGAGCCTAGGACTTGCCAATCAGAAGGTCGGCGGTTCGAATCCCCGTGGCGGGGTGAGCTCCCGTTGCTCGGTCCCTGCTCCTGCCAACCTAGCTGTTCGAAAGCACGAAGTGCAAGTAGATAAATAGCTCCAGCAGGAAGGTAAACAGGGTTTCCGTGCGCTGCTCTGGTTCGCCAGAAGCGGCTTAGTCATGCTGGCCACATGACCTGGAAGCTGTACGCCGGCTCCCTCGGCCAGTAAAGCGAGATGAGCGCCGCAATCCTAGAGTCGGCCACGAATGGACCTAATGGTCAGGGGTCCCTTTACCTTTAAGGGCCAAACTAGGTGTGATGTGGGACATCTTTCATCAGATCTCAAAACACCTTTTCCTTTGGTCAAAAGTAGCTGCAAGGCAAGGGACGCGGGTGGCGCTGTAGGTAAAAGCCTCAGCGCCTAGGGCTTGCCGATCAAAAGGTCGGTGGTTCGAATCCCTGCGGCGGGGTGCGCTCCCGTTGTTCGGTCCCAGCGCCTGCCAACCTAGCAGTTCGAAAGCACCCCCAGGTGCAAGTAGATAAATAGGGACCGCTTACTAGCGGGAAGGTAAACGGCGTTTCAGTGTGCTGTGCTGGCTCGCCAGAGCAGCGATGTCACGCTGGCCACGTGACCCGGAAGTGTCTCCGGACAGCGCTGGCCCTCGGCCTCTTGAGTGAGATGGGCGCACAACCCTAGAGTCTGTCAAGACTGGCCCATACGGGCAGGGGTACCTTTACCTTTACCTTTATAGCTGCAAGGCAAGAGGGCACTTTGAATGAGACTGTAGAGCTGAGCAGTACATAAAGTGTGTCATTATTGTTGTTGTTGCTGCTGCTGCTGCTATTTATTAAATTTATATCCTGTCTTTCCTCCCAAAGGATTCCGGGGCTGGAAACACTTAATTTAAAACAATACAAAAAATTATTTAAAGCATTTTAAAGCTGTTTTTTAATGTCAAAATAATTAAACTTAATAAAATAGTTAACACCCATTTAAAAACATATGCAACCAAAATGTGCTTGGATAGGTCTGATGAAACAAAAAATGTTTAGCATGGTTCTGAGCTGTTTTAAGGCTTTATAGTGTAAAGAGACCACACAACACCAGTCTTGAAAGACCTACACTGGCTCCCAGGACATTTCCGAGGACAATTCAAAGTGTTGGTGTTGACCTTTAAAGCCCTAAACGGCTTCGGTCCTATATACCTGAAGGAGCATCTCCACCCCCATCATTCTGCCTGGAAACTGAGGTCCAGTGCTGAGGGCCTTCTGGCAGCTCCCTTGCTGTGAGAAGCCAAGTTACAGGGAACCAGGCAGAGGGCCTTCTCGGTAGTGGCGCCCTCCCTGTGGAACGCCCTCCCACCAGATGTCAAAGAGAAAAACAACTACCAGACTTTTAGAAGACATCTGAAGGCAGCCCTGTTTAGCGAAACTTTCAATGTTTAATAGACTATTGTATTTTAATATTCTGTTGGAAGCCTCCCAGAGTGGCTGGGAAAACCCAGCCAGATGGGCAGGGTATAAATAAATTAGTAGTAGTAGTATTAAAACCAGCACTTTGAATTGGGCCCAGGAACTAAATGGCAGCCAGTGCAGTTGGGCCAGGGTTGGTGTTATATGATCAACCCATCTTGCCCAGTCAGCAAGATGGTCCTGACCATCCCTGTGTTGAGCTAGGAATGCCTGTAGAGCACGGGTGTCAAACACAAGGTCCGCGGGCCGAATCCGGCCCGCCAGACCTCATCATGTGGCCCGTGTAGCCGCCGCTGGCCGCCAGCCTTCACCTTTTATTCTCGCTTTTTTTTTTTTTTTTTGACACAAGAAAGCTGCCTCTTCAGCGCATGCGCGGCAGCCTACAAACCAGAGAATGTCTGTCCTCTAGCGGCACCAGCCACTGATGTGGCCCCCGATGAATTTGAGTTTGACACCCCTGCTGTAGAGGGTGTCTGTTCCTGTGGACTTGAACATGAGTAGAACACTCTGTGTGATTATGGACTCTTACAGGCAGTGTCCTCAATCACATGAGATGTTCTGCTCAGCATGGGGAAGGCTATAGGCTGAAGGTGTTGGGGAGGGGCTTGTGGGCCTGTCCACAGATACAGAGTTTGTCTGTTCAGCCAGTTGACTGAACATGCCTGTCAGGGACTTGGCAGAGGAGGAATGGTGGAGACTGCCTCCCCATCCTGACCCTTCCAGGGAGGAGGAAGAGGAAGACAGTTTAGATTTACAACAGGGAGGTAACAGCTCAGAGGCAGATGAGGGGGGAAGTTGGGAAATAATGGGAAAGGAGGAGGATGAAGCAGGAAGCACCAGGGAGGCAACAGCTAACAGACACAGTGTCTTTAGAAAGCATTCCAGACCCTGCCCCAGAACCTGGCGAGCCTTAAAAGTAGGAGAGCAAAGAGCTCAAAGACAGAGGGCATGTAGCAACACCCATAGAGGAGACAATGAGAATGACAAATGAGGAAGTGGTGGAGATTCACTTGGGACAACGCCATTATCCAAGAGGCTGGATTCTATAGCCTCGCTCTGTAAATACAGTGGTACCTCGGGTTAAGTACTTAATTCGTTCCGGAGGTCCGTTCTTAACCTGAAACTGTTCTTAACCTGAAGCACCACTTTAGCTAACGGGGCCTTCTGCTGCTGCCGCCGCGCCACCGCCATGCGATTTCTGTTCTCATCCTGAAGCAAAGTTCTTAACCTGAAGCACTATTTCTGGGTTAGCGGAGTCTGTAACCTGAAGCGTATGTAACCTGAAGCGTATGTAACCCGAGGTACCACTGTACTGAATAAAAAGAGGATGGTAAGAAACATCCCCTTGTCTTTGTACGTTCCTGGGCAACCAGCCGGGAGTCGCTGACAGCATCCTGACAACGCCTTCAGTTTCTTCTTTTTCTGATCTTTAGATTGCCACATTTCCACATCTGTGATTATTTTTAAAGTCCTTGTGAAAATTCAGAAGCATTTTAGTGCGCATTCTTTCTATATACACAATTTTGCAAGCTTTTATTTGGTTGGCAAACTGCGCTGCAGAACCGAGAGAAGCATGAATTCCAAATGGTAACTGCACCCTTTGGTATGCTATTGTTTCAGGGGAAGTAAATTAGATAGGTTTGCGTGCGCCCCCACCTCCCTCAAAGCTGATAAGTCAAAAGAAGATGCTTTCAAACTTTCTATGGAGTCACTAAGCAGCACATAGCTAAGCTATGGAACTCGCTCCCTCAGGAAGGAGGCAGTAAGGTCGACCGACGTGGATAGCTTTAAAAGAACATTTGACAAATTCATGGAGGAGCTCACCTGGGGATAGCAATGCTTCTGATCTCCTGTTGCTTGAAAGCACAGGAGGGGAGAATGTCTTGTGATCAAATCCTGCTTGCTTCTTTTCCCAGGGGCATCTGGTTGGCCGCTGTGGGAACAGGATGGGACATTGGCCTGATCCTGCAAATTTGCACTTTCTAAAACAATATGTGAGCTAAAGCACAGCCAGCCATGGAAATTAACGCTTACCTTAATTTTGCAATGCAGTTTTCCAATCAAACAATATTTATATAAAAAGTATGTGTTAGGCGAATGTGTGCATAAAAATTAATAGATCAGTGAAAATAACATACAAAACTCGGGGGAAATTGCTTGCAAAAATGTGTATGTTATTCAAAACTACATACAAAAATGCGTCTATTAGGAGAAATCCGCATTAAGATGTTCGTGAATTTTCATGATGATTTTTTTTAATGCAAATTGCTGCAGAAATGAGGAGAACCGAATTTTAGATTATAGAAGGAGAAACTGAGAGAAGTGAGATTGGCAGATTCACTGATGCTTAGTCTTATGTCCTGGTCAGAAGTGCAACTTTTAGCACCTTCTAATGAAGAGCTTACATTTCCCAAACTGGATTTGCCCTCTAGCTTTTCTCTGCCAGCTTGTTTCATCCTGAACCCATTGAAAAGCTTCAAATAAACCACTGTGAAGTTTGCTAATCTTGGTGATGTGCTGTTTCCACTGCAAATATTAGTCAAGATTTACAAGTGCTAATTCATAATTCATAGATGGGTTGGAGAGAACCTCCTGGGTTAGCTGGTTTGTATACTTCTGCACTGCGGCGAGATCTTCGCAGCTAATCCCTCTGTATGACAGATATTTTTGCTGGGAGGGGAAGCGAATGCTTTGGGGACTTTCTTTCTGCCACAGCAGTGAGAATTTGGGAGAAAGCAAATCCTAGTCACCTTTTGAACGACGACAACAACAAAAAGTTCAGGAGTCTGGGAGGAACTTGAAAGCCAAGAATTAAAAGGAGAAGGAAGGGGGGAATATCTTGTTCACCAAAATATCCTGCTTGAATTGTGGTCTTTGTCTACAATGCTTGCTTCCTTCTGTTCAGAGAGAAATAAAGATTTATTATCCATTTTGTCACCAACTGGCAGTCTTTTCAGCAGTTGACAGTTTGCTCCACTAGGGGGCCTTTAATTTTGCCATCTCTATGCAGAATTAAATTTTTAAGAAAGAGGGCAGGAGGAGGGCAGTGGGTCTATACATTTCTGCAAGGATGCCTCCACACTGACCTTCCTCTGCATCCGAACATCCAGCCATCGTTTCCTCAGCAAATGCCATGTTGCTACAGGCACACGCACAGTCAAGAACACACACAGGCACCACCATAAATATTCTAAAAAGTGTATTTGTTCCCATCCCATTGAACAAAATGCAGTTAATAAAAGGAGGCCGTTGATTCACAACTGACAATTTGCTTGAAGAAGTGGCACGCCAAATAATCTGAAATCTGAGCTGAAAATCTTTCAGATTCAGAACTGGGTATTTCATAAGGAAAGATGCAGCGGGTGGGCGGTGGGGAGAGGAAGGGAAATGTGAATTCTTCAGATTTAGAAGGAACAATTTTCTGAGACATTAATATGGAATTGTTCTCCTTTTGTCAGCCTGCTGAAGAATTCTGCACATCTCAAACTCCTGCATGCTGCCGAGAGATTTTTAAGAAATGAAGCAGTTTATAAATGTTTGCTAATTAATAATAATAAAAATGAAGAGGTTTTTTTTTTTTTAACCTTAGAGATTTTGCAAGAGTTTGCTTCCTGCCATGTTTAACAAAGCATTCATCGCTGAGATTTTTGATAGCTGATACTCCCCGACCCCCACCGGTCCAATGTGGGCATCAAATTTGTTTATCAGATAGATATTCTCCTTGTTGTTGTTGTTGTTTAGTTGTTTAGTCGTGACCAACTCTTCGTGACCCCATGGACCAGAGCACGCCAGGCACTCCTGTCTTCCACTGCCTCCTGCAGTTTGGTCAAACTCATGCTGGTAGCTTCGAGAACACTGTCCAACCATCTCATCCTCTGTCATCCTCTTCTCCTTGTGCCCTCAGTATTTCCCAACATCAGGGTCTTTGCCAGGGAGTCTTCTCTTCTCATGAGGTGGCCAAAGTATTGGAGCCTCAGCTTCAGGATCTGTCCTTCCAGTGAGCACTCAGGGCTGATATCCTTAAGAATGGATCGGTTTGATCTTCTTGCAGTCCATGGGACTCTCAAGAGTCTCCTTCAGCACCATAATTCGAAAGCATCAATTATTTGGCGATCAGCCTTCTTTATGGTCCAGCTCTCACTTCCATACATCACTACTGGGAAAACTAGAATATTCCCCTAGCTCTTGCCAAAAAAAGAGAGAAAAGGTCCATACATATATACATGGCCAAGTCATGTGTCCCTCACAGAACTACAATTCCCAGTGTCATTAACAAACTACAGTTCCTAGGATTCTTTTGGGGAAGGCGCCTTAAGTATATGCTGTGTACAAAATCCACTTGTTGGCTGTGTACACACCATACGTTTAGGGCACATTTAAAGCACACAATGTCCGCCAGAGAATTATGGGAACTGTAGGTTACCCCTCACAGAACTACATTACCCAGCACCCTAACAAATCACAGTTCCCAGGATTCTTAGAGGGAAGTCATGTGCTTTAAATGTATGGCCTGTACACAGCCTTCCTTTTCTGTCTTTTCACCTCTCTTTTACTTGCTCAGTTGGCTGTCAGGTGACTGCCTGGGGCATAAAAAGTTGAGAGGCACCAACCTATGTGGGGAAAGCCCCAAGAGGAGAACAGAGCACAGTGTACAATGAAAGGGAGAGGGAGGGCAGGGGAAGGGAGGGAGAACCACCCAAATCTCCAACCCCTGACTGTCTTTCTTCCTTTACACCAGTGGTTCCCGCAGCCTGCATTCGCTCCATAAGACACACACACATTTCCCCTTACTTTTTAGGAGGGAAAAGGTGAGTCTTATAGAGCAAAAAATACGGTAATTCTTACTATTCAAAAGTGAACTATTCACATGAAGGAAACCTAAAAGGCCATTCACTGTTAATAACTCATTATCGAATTGCCCCCCCCCTTAAAAATCAAATTGCCCCACTGTGGGGGGTGTGCCCCATGTTAGGAACCACTGCTTTAGACCAAAGGAAAGCCTGCTGCAGGCCTGTGTTCAGAGCCCCTGGCAGGGAGCAGTATATAGCCTTGTAAATAAAAGCAGTTAGCACCACCGGCATGGAGCCTAAATTCCAGTAGTCTACGTTCCACAGAAAAATTGGCTACAGCTAAATACAAGAACGGGACGCGGGTGGCGCTGTGGGTAAAACCTCAGCGCCTAGGACTTGCCGATCACATGGTTGGCGGTTCGAATCCCCGCGGCGGGGTGAGCTCCTGTCGCTTGGTCCCAGCTCCTGTCCACCTAGCAGTTCGAAAGCACCCTTAAGTGCAAGTAGATAAATAGGTACCGCTTTATAGCGGGAAGGTAAACGGCGTTTCCGTGTGCTGCTCTGGTGCCGGTCGCCGGAGCAGCTTCGTCACGCTGGCCACGTGACCCGGAAGTGTCTGCGGACAGCGCTGGCTCCCGGCCTCTAGAGTGAGATGAGCGCACAACCCTAGAGTCTGTCAAGACTGGCCCGTACGGGCAGGGGTACCTTTAAATACAAGAAGGGTAATCTCTCTAACAAGTAGCTTGCCATCATTACATTTGAAATGGATGGACCAAAAACAGTCAACCAAATGAGCAGAGATACTGTTATGCTCACATACACCCTCCCCCCCATTAAACTCTGCACATTTAATTGCAGCAGTTGTTCAGTAGCCAACAAAACTTGCAGGAAATAAATGCCCCCAAAGAACTCAAAGACTTGATCAGCAATAATGACTGTGAAGGAAAATGGGTGAGAGGAGGAGGAGGAGGAAAAATGCCCCACCTCCTCATTGTAAAAGAAGCCACTAACAGCATCCTTAAACTAATTTAAACAGAGAGACTATTTGAGATTCATTCCAGAGACGCTTCTCGCAGGCGAAAACACACAGCCATTGTTAGCTGCACTTTATGGTTTGGGGAAATTAGAATTTCAAAAAACGGTAAGGGCAACTAACTACTTTTTTATTTTCTTATTAGTAATTGTCGCGAAACCAGGGGGGTTGCCAGCCTATCTTGCCGCACCTGTTCTTTGGTATTTCCAAGACATTCTCACCACAATTTCCCCTAAGCTTGCTGGGTGATTTTCGCTTTCTATTGACTGCAGCACCAGTGCGGTTTATAGGTTGCTGACATTTAATGGGAACAGCAAATTCTGTTCCAAGAAGGCAGAGTGAGGTCCTTATGAATTCAGCCTTAATGAACCAGATAGGGGAAATTGCTTGTGCAAAAGGGGAAAGAATTAAGACAGATTATATGAAAGGCTTATCTGAACATGTAAGTACAAGAACAAGTGATGGGACCGAATCTGAAAATGGGGCAGGGAGTGGGGATTCTGATACATTCGTTCTGTAGCCAGGGATTTTTTAAAAGCAGATTTTCCAACTGCACCAATTCCCTGCCAGACACCCCACACTAATAAGTTTTAAAATAAAGGATGAACTCAGCTGAATGAATGCTCCTTGCATCAATGGCAGTTTCTTTATAGGGTCAGAAAATTTTATCTAATATATAGGAGCAATTCATTTATGGATCTGCCTTAGTTCAATAGCTAACAGGCACCCAAAGGGAGTACAGTGATACCTCAGGTTAAGTACTTAATTCGTTTCGGAGGTCCATTCTTAACCTGAAACTGTTCTTAACCTGAAGCACCACTTTAGCTAATGGGGCCTCCCGCTGCCGCCGCGCCACCGGAGCCCAATTTCTGTTCTCATCCTGAAGCAAAGAAATTTCTGTTCTCATCCCATCCACCGCCATGCGATTTCTGTTCTCATCCTGAAGCAAAGTTCTTAACCTGAAGCACTATTTCTGGGTTAGCAGAGTCTGTAACCTGAAGCGTATGTAACTTTAAGGCTATTTACAAGGATGTGAAGAACAGCTACTGGTCCAAAGATGAAGGTGAGTGTTACAGGAGTGTGCCATTCAGCAATCACACAGCTCAAAGATGGAGTTCACTCTTTCTTAGCAAAAACACAATCTGCACAGACTTGACTGAGTGTCAGGGCTAATGAGCAAAACAGCTCAAGAAAATCAGTTGCCAAGACTGAAAATCCCTGCCTCTTCCCAAGCAATCAGAGACTGTGCCTGCATTCAGTCAACCTTTCCACCACCCTTTTCATGCCTCTTCTGGTTCTGGGAGACAGAGGGGAGGAGAGCTCGTTGCAGCAGGAGGGGAAGACACTTGTGACTCTTCACCAGCCTGATTCATCTCTGCCTCTTGGCCACCCTCCTCTCCAGCTTCAGCTTCTGCCTCTGATTCTGGACTTCTCTCTGCCACAGACTCTCCCAGCTCACTAAGCCTTGTTGCCTCTTCAGCTTCTGACACCTTCTCCCAGTCTTCTCCCTCTGACCACTCATCATTGTCCCACCACCGGTCCCCGGTCTCTAAGCCTTCTCCCCTTGGTGGTTCCTCAGCTGGTTTCTCCCACCATTCGTCTGCAACCTTCTTAAAATGTGGCGCCCAGAACTGGACTCAGCCTGATCATCACAGAACAGAATGCTTTCATAGAAGTGCTCACATGTTACATTCAACATGTGTACAGACTGTACAACTGTGTATACAAATAGCTCAGCTGCATGCTTGTATGTTCAATGAGTGTACAGCTTGTGTACCTCTGTACATATTAGTTAAGTCGTACAAATCAACAAGTATACACTCTTTCATACAAACACTTGTATACATGAAGCACCCCCATCATTCAGCCCAGACACTGAGGTCCAGCTCCAAGGGCCTTCTGGTGATTCCCTCGCTGCAAGAAGTGAAGTTACAGGGAACCAGGCAGAGGGCCTTCTCAGTAGTGGCGCCGGCCCTGTGGAACGCCCTCCTACCAGATGTCAAGGAAATAAACAACTATATGACTTTTAGAAGACATCTGAAGGCAGCCCTGTTTAGGGAAGTTTTTAATGTTTGACGTCTCGCTGTGTTTTTTATATTCTGTTGGAAGCCATGCAGAGTGGCTGGGGCAACCCTGTCAGATGTGTGAGGTACAAGTACAGTGGTACCTTGGGTTAAGTACTTAATTTGTTCCGGAGGTCCATTCTTAACCTGAAACTGTTCTTAACCTGAAGCACCACTTTAGCTAATGGGGCCTCCTGCTGCCGCCACGCCGCTGGAGCACGATTTCTGTTCTCATCCTGAAGCAAAGTTCTTAACCCGAGGTACCATTTATGGGTTAGCAGAGTCTGTAACCTGAAGCGTATGTAACCTGAAGCGTATGTAACCCGAGGTGCAATGTGTGAACAAGCCTTGAAACACTTATGATCCTTGCACAGTCTACGATTGCATTAGCTTTTATAGCAACTGACTCAACGCAAGGGAGCGTCACACATTCAGACTTCTGCTTCATGCATATCAAAAAGGTCCTTTCCCAAAACATCCCACCTAATACCTCCTTCATCAGTTCTGGATGCTCAGGTTTTAGTGACACATTCCAGGGGGGTTGGGACAAAGAGTTTCTCTCCACATCTGATTCTTATTAATCAGCAGCAATCGTCCCCATCAATTAGCAGGTTCCACTTGGCTAAACTAGGGACGTGGGTGGCGCTGTGAGTTAAACCACATAGCCTAAGACTTGCCAATCAGAAGGTCGGTGGGTCGAATCCCCACAACAAGGTGAGCTCCCGTTGCTCAGTCCCAGCTCCTGCCAACCTAGCAGTTCAAAAGCATGTCAAAGTGCAAGTAGATAAATAGGTACCGCTCCAGCGGGAAGGTAAACGGCGTTTCCGTGCGCTGCTCTGGTTCGCCAGAAGTGGCTTAGTCATGCTGGCCACATGACCCGGAAGCTGTTTGCGGAAAACGCCGGCTGATAAAGCGAGATGAGCGCCGCAACCCCAGAGTCGGTCACGACTGGACCTAATGGTCAGGGGTCCTTTTACCGTTACCTTACTTGGTTAAACTGCCTTTGAGCAATGGAAAGTGTTTACCAAATCTCTGTCCAATAGCTTTCTAAAATGCATTTTTAATTAAAGATTTCTTGGTTTACAAAAGCATGCGCAGCGTCTATTTTTCGAGTTACATTTTCTACAGATCAGTTTCATTTGTTGAGACATTAGTGTTACATTCGGAAGAAAAGGGGGAAAGAGGTGGAGAGGGCCATGGCGGGTGGGGGTTGAGTCGAGTGGCGATGTTTCTATTTTACTTAATGTATGTGTGGGGTTTTGTGTCAGCGTCGCTTGTGCGGGTTCTCTTTACTATTTGCTTGTGCTCTTTTGGTGGTGAGAGAATTTGGGGTTGCCCTAGAGTGTGGTTGTTTGTTTGTGATTGGTTGTGGTGAACTTTGTTTTCACGTGTGAGTGGGGGGGTGGCTGTTTTTGGATCAGGTTAGCCATATTGATTCATATGCTGTTGGTGGATTCTTGTCGTTGTCTTGTTGGGCTGTGTATGTGATAAAGGGGAGCCATACCAGGGTGAAGGCATCTTCTTCCATTTGTCCCCATGTCAGTTTCAGTTTACAGTGGTACCTCGGGTTACAGTTGCTTCAGGTTACAGATGCCGCTAACCCAGAAATATTACTTCGGGTTAAGAACTTTGCTTCAGGATGAGAACAGAAATTGCATGGTGGCAGCGCAGCAGCAGCAGGAGGCCCCATTAGCTAAAGTGGTACCTCAGGTTAAGAACAGACCTCCAGAACAAATTAAGTTCTTAACCCAAGGTACCGCTGTATTGGTTCACCAATTCAAAATATTGGTGCTGACCTTTAAAGCCCTAAACAGCCTTGGTCTAGTATACCTGAAGGAGCGTCTCCACCCCCATTGTTCTGCCCAGACACTGAGGTCTAACTCCCAGGGCCTTCTGGCGGTTCCCTCGCTGTGAGAAGCCAAGTTACAGGGAACCAGGCAGAGGGCCTTCTTGGTAGTGGCACCCGCCCTGTGGAACGCCCTCCCGCCAGATGTCAAAGAGAAAAACAACTACCAGACTTTTAGAAGACATCTGAAGGCAGCCCTGTTTAGCAAAGCTTTTAATGTTTAATAGGTTACTGTATTTTGGTGTTCTGTTGAAAGTCGCCCAAAGTGGCTGGGGAAACCCAGCCAGATGGGCGGGGTATAAATAATAGATGATGATGATGATGATGATGATGATGATGATGATGATGATGATTTAATTTTTCTAGTAAGGCTGTTTCCCATACTATTTGGTACCATTGGTCCATGCTTACTCCTGACAGGTCTCTCCAGTGTCTGGCTTCCAACATATATAAAAACATAGTAAAACATTAAACAATAAAAAAAATCCCCATACAGTGGTACCTCGGGCTACAGACACTTCAGGTTACAGACGCTTCAGGTTACAGACTTCGCTAACCCAGAAATAGTACCTCGGGTTAAGAACTTTGCTTCAGGATAAGAACAGAAATCGTGCTCCAGCGGCACAGCGGCAGTAGGAGGCCCCATTAGCTAAAGTGGTGCTTCAGGTTGAGAACAGATTCAGGTTAAGAACAGACCTCCAGAACGAATTAAGTTCTTAACCTGAGGTACCACTGTATTGGTTAATTTTTCTAGGAAGGCTGTTTCCCATACTATTTGGTACCATTGGTCCATGCTTACTCCTAACAGGTCTCTCCAGTGTCTGGCTATTTGATGCAAAGGATGCTCTACAAAGCTCCCGTTGTTGTCCTGTAATGCTATTTCTTCCCCTGCCCCTTCCCGCCCTCTTTCTTCCATGCACCTCTTCCTCTCTGTTGACTTGCTTGGCTTACCTGGAGCATGACATTGGATGGCTGTTAAAGGCAAGGCAGCAGCTACCCCCATCTAAACGTGTGTTTATAGGGAATATAAGACAGCCATGTGTAATGAGGGTTTTTTTGAAATTGACCATCCTGTTGTAAACCTGCTGGAAGAGTTACAGGAGCTATTTGACAGGTGGATTAGCTCTCTTGGCTTTGGCGTCAGCACCCTCATCTCAGTCAATGGTGCAAATGTACTTTATGCCATAAAAGATAAGGGTTATATGCATATAGAGTACCTGTATTATGGTTGGCACACTCTTTACGGTTGTTTGTCACGGACCTCTTGCCTATTTAAAGTGACATTGAAAATGTGAAAAAGGGCTTCCATATAAAATATGAAGCTACTTCAGGCAGTCTGTCAAATGCTAAAGAGGATGGAGGGGGGATAGATCTCCAGCTCAGCCTCCATGAATCGACATCTTTACTACTACTGCCTTTTAGAATGCAATTTTGTGCCCACTTACTCAACGGGACTTACCTCTGAGTAGACATGTATGGGAGTGCGCTGCCAATCCTTGCTTCAGTATCTTTCATTGGGTTCACCAAGAAAGCGATTCTGAAAAGCGGATTACTATTAAACCCATTTTACAGAGGCGGGGGATGAGGCTGGCATTTATTTGTATATTAAAACGATGTATATGCTGCCTATCTTCCTGACAACAGACCTCCAGGGCAGCTGGCAATAAGTGAAAATTAAAACTTAATTAAAAATAAATGTAATTTTAGAAGAGTAGTAGGTGATGGTGGGGAAAAAATCCCTCCCCAAATCTTAGATGCTGATAAGGCCATGTATATGGCCCTGCCTTCTAGTCCAATGCTGACTCACTAGATAAGTCAAAAGATGCTATGAATTTATGGATACCAATATCTATATCTATGATCTTTCCCCTTTCAGCATGGTTGTGTGGCAATTAAATGCCTTGCAAAAGGACAACAACCAAAGGAGCAGTAACTGTGGTGATGCTCTGTTTGGAATATCTGCTGGAGACAGGACCCAGATGTTTTACAAGGCTACCAATAGTGCCTTTGCACAGGTGTTTGAGACTGAGTGCAGGCAGCTCCTCTTTGTCAATGACACCAACTTGGAAGGCCCTTTTGTGAGATCAGCCACCTTATGAGGCGTTATTGGTGGGGACACATGAAGAGGACCTTCTCTGCTGCAACACCTAGACGAGGGAACTCTCTACCCCGCCTTTGCCAACCCGGTGCCTTCCAGGTGTTTTAGACAGCCGCTCCCATCAGCCCACAGCCAGCACAGATTGGACTAATAAGAGTTGTCCTTCAAAACATCTGGATGACATCATTAGAACATAAGAAGAGCATGTTGGATCAATAGTCCAGCATCCTCTTCCCACAATGGCCAACCACGTACCCTTTGGCCACAATAAGAACACTCCCCCCTCCTGTGGTTTCCAACAATTAGTATTCAGAAGGATTACTGCTTCTGCCATTGGAGGAGACCATAGCCATTGTAGCTGATAGCCTTACCCTCCATGGATTTGTAAAATCCTCTTTTAAAGCCATCCAAGTTGGTAGCCATCTTAGTTGCCACCTGAAGGAGCAAGTTTCATAGTGTAACTATGCACTGTCTGAGGACCAGGTTGGCCAAGGCTGGTCTACCCCAAAAGATTCACCTGCCTCCCCCTCCCCCTTTGATGCTCTTCCAATGTCACGTGAAGACTGTTTTACTGTATTTCAGCCTCCTTTTCATCAGAAAGATAGTTGATTTTTTAAAAAATTCCTGGCCTTGGTCTTGTTAATTTTTGTGTTTGGCTATCTATGTCTGAAGCTCAACATCAAAAAAACGAAGATCATGGCCAGTGGTCCCATCACCTCCTGGCAAATAGAAGGGGAAGAAATGGAGGCAGTGAGAGATTTTACTTTCTTGGGCTCCATGATCACTGCAGATGGTGACAGCAGACACGAAATTAAAAGGCGCCTGCTTCTTGGGAGAAAAGCAATGACAAACCTAGACAGCATCTTAAAAAGTAGAGACATCACCTTGCCAATAAAGGTCCATATAGTAAAAGCTATGGTTTTCCCAGTAGTGATGTATGGAAGTGAAAGCTGGACCATAAAGAAGGCTGATCGCCGAAGAATTGATGCTTTTGAATCATAGCGCTGGAGGAGACTCTTGAGAGTCCCATGGACTGCAAGAAGATCAAACCTATCCATTCTGAAGGAAATCAGCCCTGAGTGCTCACTGGAAGGACAGATCCCGAAGCTGAGGCTCCAATACTTTGGCCACCTCATGAGAAGAGAAGACTCCCTGGAAAAGACCCTGATGTTGGGAAAGATGGAGGGCACAAGGAGAAGGGGACGACAGAGGACGAGATGGTTGGATGGTGTTCTTGAAGCTACCAGCATGAATTTGACTAAACTGCGGGAGGCAGTAGAAGACAGAAGTGCCTGGCGTGCTCTGGTCCATGGGGTCACGAAGAGTCGGACACGACTAAACGACTAAACAACAACATCTATCTATGTATGTATCTATCTCCCTAGCAATACACAAACACACACAAACTTATGTCTGTTTTATGCCTCTTTTTAATGTGATTATTTTTCATTGTTGTTATGAACCACCTTGATTTTTTATTTGATATGGGAAGTGGGGATAAAAATGTTACAAATAAATAAATAATGAGATTTTCTGAAACAAACAAACAAACAATACCATAATGTGATGGGATGATGAGCTGCTTGTGCGTAAAATGCAAGTCCCTCAGAGTTTGATCAGGTTTTCAAACCTCTGCCTGTGACGGAGCCCCTCCGGCATGGCTGCGTCAGTCGCTAGCAGAATCCGAAAGTGGTTGCTTTTGGAATCGTTTCCAACATAAAAGCTCCTTAACGGAAACACGTCTTCTGGACTCTCGGCGTGACAGTTTCCGGCGAGGAGTGGGTGTCCCTATAGGAGGTCCTGAGACCTCCCCACTGTTTTCGCTGGAAGCGTCTCTGAGCCATCCCTCCGGCTCACTTTCCCTTGGAGTTCCTCCTCTCCCCCTACTGGTTCCCTCTTCAGCTGCTATGTCTCTCTCAACCTCAGTGAGCCTTTGCACCTCCTGTCCTTCCGATGGCAGTTCCCTGACATCCACCTCCCCTCCAGGGCCCCCTTCACCCCCTCCCGTCTCCTCCCCTACGGGCGGTGAGGAGGTAAAACCCCTGAAAGAACCTCCCTCATCTTCCGAAGTCTCGAACACTTCCCTCCACTTGTTGCTGTCCCTGGTCACTTGGTACTCCTCGTCATCGGAGTCCATTCCCTCTTCCAACTCCGAATCCGCGAATCCTTCCAGTTCCTCTTCCTCGTCGGTGGTGCCGAAATACTCCCTCCTAAACCTTGCTACCGGCTGAGGTTTCCTCGGGAATCTTTGGTGGAACGTTTCTATTAAAACCTCGTCATTGACCTCCCCTGCAGTCACCCAGGTGTTTTCTGACTCCGGTTCCCCTTCCCACACCACCAAATACTCCACCTGATTTCCCTTCCACCTGGAATCGAGGATTTCCGCTACATGGTTGCTGTTTTCCCTTTCTTCCAAGGCGGGTTCCCTGGCGTGCTCCCCTTCACGTCCCCCCCTGTATGGTGACAGTAACGACCTGTGGAACACTGGGTGCAATTTCATGTGGTTGGGCAACCGGAGTTTGAAAGCCACTGGGTTGATCTGCTGAATGACCTCAAAGGGTCCCAATCTTTTGGGTCTCAATTTCTTACAACCCCCTTTGAACGGCAACCCTTGGGTTGACAGCCACACCTGATCCCCCACCCTTATGGTTTCACCTTCCCTTCTGTTCTTGTCTGCCTGCTTCTTATATTGTGCCTTGGCCCTTTCTAAGTTGAGCTGGAGCTGATGATGGATCGCTTCCATCTCTTCTACAAAATGTTCGGCCGCTGGGACGCTCCATCTCTCCCCTCCATCCCCTGGAAATGCCCTGGGGTGACACCCGTAATTAGCCAAAAAGGGGCTCATCCCTGTGGACACATTCTCCGCATTATTGTAGGCAAATTCTGCCAGCGCCAACTTTTCGACCCAGTCGTTCTCTCTGTCATTGACATAACACCTCAGATATTGTTGGAGGATGCCATTTGCTCTTTCCGCCTGCCCGTTGGTTTCAGGGTGCCGGGCAGTCGAAAAATTGACTTCCACATGCAGCAAGCTCATGAGCTTCCTCCAGAACCTGGAAGTAAATTGTTTGCCCCTGTCTGAGATCACCCTCAAGGGGGCGCCGTGCAACCTAAAGATGTGTTCTACAAACAACTTCGCAGTTTCTTCCGCTGTGACTGCATGTGAGCATGCTACAAAGTGGCACATCTTAGTTAACAGGTCTACTACTACCATGATGGCTGTTTTCCCCTTGGACTTCGGCAGATCCGTCATAAAATCTATCGATACCGCTTCCCAGGGCCGTTCTGGCGTGGGTAATGGTTCTAATAACCCTGCCGGCGCCCTTCTTTCCCCTTTGGCTCGCTGACATTGGTCACACCCTCTTACATACTCCCTTACATCTTCCCTCACCTTGGGCCACCAAAATTCCCTGGTAACCAACCACATGGTCTTGTGTTGCCCAAAATGTCCCGCCGTGGGGCTATCGTGCAACTGCTTGAGTACCCTCCCCCTCAATTCACCTTCGGGTATATACAGTGCCCCTTTGTAATACAATGCCCCATTTCTTTCCTCAAAACCTCCGGGGCTCTCGCCCTCCCCCCTGAGACCTCTGAGCTTATCCTGGGCATATTCATCATTTTCCGTTTCCTCTACCAGTTCTCGTTGCCCCACCAGCGCCGCCCCACACACCCAGCGTTCCTCAGGGATGACATGTCTCTCTTCGATTGCCCCCTCCCCCTCCAAATACTCTGGTTTGCGTGAGAGAGCGTCCGCCCTGATGTTCTCTGGGCCTGGCACATAACAAATTTCAAAATGGAATTTGGAGAATTCCTGTGCCCATCTCACTTGTCGTTGGTTGAGCACTCGAGCCGTTCTCCAATACTCTAAATTCTTGTGGTCGGTGCACACTTGCACCTTGTGTTGTGCCCCAATTAATAAATGTCTCCACCTCCGGAACGCTTCGTGAATGGCGAGTAGTTCCCTGTCATACACCGTGTAGTTCCTCTCGGATTTATTCAGCTTCCGCGAGAAGAAGGCACACAGTCTCCACTCCGACGTACTCCTCCCCGGTTGAAGAAGCACCGCCCCTACCGCCCGGTCGGACGCATCGGTTTCCACTCTCATTGGTTTTCGTAAATCCACATGCAGAAGTTGTTCTTCCGAGGCGAAAGCCCTTTTCAGTTCTTCAAATGCTCGCTCCGCCTCCGCCGTCCAAACAAATTTCTTCTTGCTGCTGAGGCAGTCGGTGATGGGCGCCGTCAAGTGGGCAAAGTTCTTGATGAACTTCCGATAGAAGTTCCCAAACCCCAGGAATCTTTGCACATCCTTCTTGGTCTTCGGTGTCTTCCATTCCAGTACCGCTTGGACCTTGCCTGGATCCATTGCCAATCCCTTGTCTGACAAGCGGTACCCCAGGAATTCCACCTCCTTGGTATGAAACTGACACTTCTCCAGTTTCACCCACAGCTGGTTGGCTTGCAGCCTGCCCAACACTTCTCGAACGTCCCTCACATGCTGCTCCTCATCCTCCGAATATACCAACACGTCGTCTAAAAAGGCCACACAATTCTTGTAGAGCAAAGGTCCCAGGACGTGGTTCATAAAGGCTTGAAAGCACGCCGAGCCTGCTTGTAGACCGAAGGGCATCACGAGGTATTCAAAGGCTCCCAAAGGGGTGAACATGGTGGTCTTCCATTCATCCCCCTTCCTTATGCGTATCAGGTTGTACGCCCCCCGCAGGTCCAGTTTTGTAAAAATCTTTCCCTTCCTCACCCTGGTCAAAATGTCATCAATTCGGGGCATAGGGAAAGCCAGGGGTTCCGACACTGCATTCAGGCCCCTAAAGTCCACTACAAGCCTCGGCTTATCTGTGTTTTTTTTGTCCACAAAAAACACTGGGCTGCCCCCCACCGCTCGGGACTCTCTGATGAAACCTCGTTTCAGGTTTTTGTCAATGAACTCCCTCAACTCCTGCATCTCCCTGTCTGACATGGCGTACAGCTTGCCCACTGGGAGTTGGGCCCCAGGGAGTAGATTGATTTGACAGTCAAAGGGTCTGTGCGGCGGCAGTTTGTCTGCTTCCCTTTCGCTGAATACGTTGCTCAGATCTGCGTATTGCGGGGGCACCTTCCCTTTATCCGTTACTTCCATCCCAGCTAGGGTGACTCTGGCTTCTCCCGGAACCTTCCCCTCTTTGCAGTGTTCTAGGCAATGCGCTGACCCAAAGGAGACCACCCTCTGATGCCAGCCCACTAGCGGATCGTGTAGCGCCAGCCAGCTCATCCCCAAAATGATGGGAGCTCCTCCCAAGGTGGCCACGTTAAACGCTATCCGTTCGGTGTGCCTTGCCACCCTCATTATCATCGGGACAGTCTGTTGGCTGACTTCTCCTCCCAACAGCTCTCTGCCGTCAATCGTGGTCACCTGCAAGGGGTTACTTAAAGGGATGGTCTGTATCTGGTGCTCAGCTGCAAATTCCTTACTCATGAAATTACAGGAGCTGCCTGAATCCAAAAGCGCCTTGATCTTTAGTGGGTATCCGTTTGGCAGCTCTAGTGACACCTCTATCACTAAAGCAGGTCTTGGAGGTTCCGGCGTGGGCACTTTCACTGCTCTTTGGCCTGGCTGCTGTGCCCCGACGGTGGCAGCCAGGCGTTGGCTTTTACTTGCTCCTTGCCTTCCTCCTCTTTTTCCCCAACAGCTCCTGCCATCCCTTGCCATTCCTTTCTTTGTGGGCAGACTCTGGCAAAGTGCCCTGGCTGTTGGCAGAGATAACATTTCTTGGCGCTCTTTCCCTCCTTCTTCCGCCCTTCACTGGGATTTGAAACTGCGCACGCCCGCGCTGTTCCAACTTCCATCGGCTCTGCCGGCGGGAAAGGTGGCTCTGGAATGTCTGGAATGCGGAACTCCCTCCAACGTTCCCCTTTCCCTTCCCGCTTTTCCAAAGCCCTCGCCTCCTGGCGTGCTCCTATGGCCAATGCGGATTTGGTTAGCTGGTCCATAGACTCCGCCCTGGGCCCCCGGGAAAGTTCATCTTTCACGGCCGAAGAAAGCCCCTCTTCGAAAAGCATCTGGATGGGTTCCGCCAATAGATCCCACCCCAATTTATGGATCAGCATGGTAAACTCAGTCCAGTACTCACGGACAGATCGGCTCCCCTGTTTGCAAGCCATTAACTGCCTTCGCACCACTCCCTGCTCGATGTCGCTGGAAAACATCAGGTCCATGGCACGAAAAAACTTCCTCGTGTCCTTTAGGATCTCATTATTCACTGCCATCAGGGGTCTAACCCAGTCCTTCGCCCCCGATTCGAGATGGCCAATCACAAAAGCCACTCGCGATTCCTCGTCAGGGAAGTCATCAAACTGCAGGTTGAGAGCATATTGCATCTCTGTTCTAAAGGCATGATAGTTCCTGGGATCCCCCCCAAACTTCTGCACCAATCCTGGCACCTTTCTGGCGAGCGGGGTGGTTTTCTCCTTTCCCTTTTCTGCATCCTGTGCCCTCCTCTCCTCGAGCCTCGCCGTTTGCAGCGCAAGCTGGATCTCCAACGCCCTGTACCTTTCTTCCAGGCTTGGACCCCCTCCAGCTGCTCCTGCTCCTCCGGTTCCGGCTGGGTCGCTCATGATGCCTCTCCCTGCACAAGCTGGCTTTCGAGGACTTTCGGATTGCTGTGATGGGATGATGAGCTGCTTGTGCGTAAAATGCAAGTCCCTCAGAGTTTGATCAGGTTTTCAAACCTCTGCCTGTGACGGAGCCCCTCCGGCATGGCTGCGTCAGTCGCTAGCAGAATCCGAAAGTGGTTGCTTTCGGAATCGTTTCCAACATAAAAGCTCCTTAACGGAAACACGTCTTCTGGACTCTCGGCGTGACAGTTTCCGGCGAGGAGTGGGTGTCCCTATAGGAGGTCCTGAGACCTCCCCACTGTTTTCGCTGGAAGTGTCTCTGAGCCATCCCTCCGACTCACTTTCCCTTGGAGTTCCTCCTCTCCCCCTACTGGTTCCCTCTTCAGCTGCTATGTCTCTCTCAACCTCAGTGAGCCTTTGCACCTCCTGTCCTTCCGATGGCAGTTCCCTGACACATAATAATCTGTGACCTGGTGGTATCAAGGCACTTGTTCCTATCTAGGGAAAGGAAGTATTCTGCGAACGCCAATGTAGAGGGGAAACAAAGAAACAGATTTTGGTGAGTGATTAAAGTTATGGTACCTTATTGTTAGCCACTACTGCTGGCTTCCTCTCACTTCTTTAATATTTCCTTATGGCATAGAAAGGAAATAGTTATTCAAGTACTGTCCTTTCATTAGGAAGTGAAAAACTGTATGGGGCTATTATTGTGGTTCTTAATAATTGCTTTTATTGCCTTTCTCAGAGGGCAGCCTTGCAGACAAGTCACATGATGGTGCCAGGGTATGGCTTGGAAACACATGATGTAGCAACCACATTGAAGCCAGGGTGGTCATTGGCCCAGGATGGGAAAAATGTTTTGTATATATATTGATGTCATTTCTACCCCACATCCAAAGGTGATCTGGAAGGTGGCAACAAGAGAATGGGTCACAGTAGTCCCATGTTTATGGAATACTCTCCCCAGAGAGGCCCGTCATGTGCTAACTGTGTCATTGTTTCAATGCCAGGCAAATACATTGTTTTGCTTTTCTGTGCATTTGGATGACACCAACTATTATGTTGTTGAATTGCCTTTTAATAATGCTTCTATCATTTTATAATTGTATTTTGGGACTTTTTCTTTTGACATTTAAAATCTAAATCTAACCTAAATCCTTCCTCCAACTAGTATGTGTGGTATGTAGAATCAGAATAATAGAATTGTAGGGTTGCAAAGGACTCCAAGGATCATCTAGTCCAACCCCTTGCAATGCAGGAATCTCAGCTAAAGCATCCATGGCAGGTGGCCATCCAACCTCTGCTTAGAAACCTCCAAGGAAGGAATGCCCACCACCTTCCAAGGGAGACTGTTCCATTGTCAGCAGCTTTGTCAGAAAGTCCTTATTGATGTTGAATCGGAATCCCCTTTCCCGTAACTTGAAGCTATTAGTTCCGGTCCTACCCTCCAGAGCAGGAGAAAACAAGCTTGCTCCATCTTCCATGTGACAGCCTTTTTTGAAGACGGCTATCACCTCTCCTCTCAGTATCCTCTTCTCCAGGCTAAACATAGCCAACTCCCTCAGCTGTTTCTCATAAGGCTTGGCTTCCAGACCTTTGATCATCTTTGGCACGCTCCTCTGCACACGTTCCAGTTTAACAATATCCTTCTTAAATTGTGGCACCCAGAACTGAGCAGGTGTGGTCTGATGAAGGCAGGATAGAGCAGGACTATTGCTTCCCTTGGTCGGGACACTATACTTCTGTTCATTCAGCCTTAGCATTAGCTTTTCTTTCTTTTTTACTGTTGCATCACATTGTTGACTCATGTGAAGCTTGTGGTCTACTAAGACCACTAGATCCTTTTCACTTGTAGTACTGGTAAGCCAGGTGTCCCCCATCTTATACAGTGGTACCTCAGGTTACATACGCTTCAGGTTACAGACTCCGCTAACCCAGAAATAGTACCTCGGGCTAAGAACTTTGCTTCAGGATGAGAACAGAAATCGTGGTCTGGCGGCGTCGCGGCAGCTGGAGGCCCCATTAGCTGAAGTGGTGCTTCAGGTTAAGAACAGTTTCAGGTTAAGAACGGACTTCCGAAACGAATTAATACTTAACCTGAGGTACCACTGTATTTGTGCAGCTGGTTCTTCCTGCCTAAGTGCAGAACCTTACATTTGTCCCTATTGAAATTCATTTTGTTAGCTTGTGCCCAGTTCTCCAATCTGTTAAGGTCATTCTGAATACTGATTCTGTCTTCTGCGGCATTAGCTACCCTTCCCAGTTTGGTGTCATCTGCAAATGAGCATCCCCTCAATTCTTTCATCCAAGTCATTTAGAAAGACGTTGAACATCAATGGGCCCAGGACAGAGCCCTGCCTCACCCCACTTCTCACTTTTTTCCAGGATGATGAGGAATGATTAGTGAGCATTCTTTGGGTTCAGTTAATCAACCAGCAACAAATCCAGGCCACGTTCTACCAGCTTCTCCACAAGAATATAATGGAGAACTTTGTCAAAATCTTTATCCTCACAACCACCATGTGAGGTAGCTCAGACTCTGAAACGGTGACCCGCGCACTCTGCATACTTCGACCATACTCTGTAAGGAACCATGGATGTATTTCTCCATTTCCTGGACCATTATTCTAGCTGATGACCCCCACCTGCTGGCTGTGCTTTGATTGTCATCAACTCTTTACAGTGGTTAATTGCTTGATTAGCATATCAAAAATCCTGTTCCTCTAAGGAGACTATAATTGCATATCTTACTAAATTATCCTTTCCTACTATTCTATATATATATATATACACACACAGTGGTGCCCCGCAAGACGAATGCCTCGCAAGACGAAAAACTCGCTAGACGAAAGGGTTTTCCGTTTTTTGAGTCGTTCCGCAAGACGAATTTCCCTATGGTCTTGCGAGTTCTTGCGAGTTTGTTTCCTTTTTCTTAAAGCCGCTAAGCCGTTAATAGCCGCTAAGCCGCTAAGCCGCTAATAGCCGCTAAGCCGCTAATAGCCGCTAAGCCGCTAATAGCCGTGCTTCGCAAGACGAAAAAACCGCAAGACGAAGAGACTCGCGGAACGGATTAATTTCGTCTTGCGAGGCACCACTGTATACACACACACACTGTGATGGCCTGGGATTCCGAGTCTGAGAGCGATCCGGAGGAATCCCAGCCGGCACAGGAGTCCCCGCCTCCAGGGCCGGCTGAACTGGGGCAAGGCCTAGATGCTGAGGAAACTCAAGAGCAGGCACCAGGTGAAATCATTCAGGCCCCAGAGGTGCTGGAAGACTCAGTGGCTACAGGTGAGCCTCCCCCGGGGCCCAGTAACCCTTCGGCCTCTCCTGATCTGCAGAGGCTTAGGGCAGAGAGGCGAAGGGAACTGGTGTCTCCCAGGAGGAGTGCTCGCCTTAAGGCCAAGAGAGGCGGGGCTTCTGGGGGCCGGGACCGCCCCCGGCCTTAGAAGAAGATAAAGGTCAGGCAGCCCGGTCCCAGGTTGCGGGAGCAACGTCGTTGTGAAGTATCTGCTTTACTCAGTCCTTGTTCGGCACTCCCAGTGTGCCTGTTCCTCGCCCGGCTTCCTGTTTCTGACTCTCCGGTGTTCCTGTTCCTCGCCTGGCTTCCTGCTTCTGCCCTACCATCGTTCCTGCTACCCCGCCCGGCTCCCTGTTGATCTTGGCCTACGGTAATAGTACCTTATCCCCCCTGGGACCAGCACACACACACAGAGAGAGAGAGAGAGAGAGAGAGAGAGAGAGAGAGAGAGAGACAACACACCCTAGTTTCCATTAGGGTCACATTGTCATGAGCAAAATCTCAGGCCACCTGAGTTAGACAAAAGTTTCCTAGGGAAAATATCCATCCCTTATAAACTGCTTTATTAGGTCGACATTATCCACTCATTCCATTTGCAGTGTGTCTATGTCTATCATAGAATTCCCTGTCTACCTTAAGCTGCCTGAACAAGCTATGCACTCAGAAAGGTTCTTATTCTTAGTTGGCATGCCTGAGCCAGTTGCCACCATGCTGGTAGATCCCCCCATGTTAAGGAAACATCAGAATTGATACATGAAGATTCAGCAGCAATGTCTTTGGTTTGGTTGGCTGAATGGAGCATTGTGACATTATCATGTCCATTCTGTGACCCAAACGACTTGGGATTCCTCATCACAGCAGAACAGACAGAAAACATTGAGCCAAGGCAGCTACAAATAGGATAAACAAGGGCTGCAAATGACAAGGGTGGGGGGCATGAACAAGTTAGTATTTGGGGTAATTCACTCTTCCCAAAAAGCACAACCTGAAAATATTTATTAAAAATATATTTAATATTTAATATAAAATATATTAAAAACTGGAGCCTTGAGATTTGCAGTTGCAAGGTCCAATTCATATGTACACTGAAGACCCGCAAACCTAATCTTGAAGACATCTCTATCTAGCCATTAAATTACAAGAAAAAGGCAGAAGGAACCCCTGTCTTGCACATGGCAGAATTCTTCCATCCTGCCTGTTCTTAAAATTGTAATCTTGGCTCACAGCGTTCATTTGAGATTCCAGCTGTGTTGCTGAAGAAGGTAGACGCCAAAACTTTAAACTGTTTCAGAGATATCTCTGATTCATCATGCACTTATTTTACATTAGTTCTTCCAGGTAGCTCAGAGTGGACTGCAAGAGTTCTCCTGTTCCTTACTCCTCACGACAACCCTGTGAAGTCGGATTTGTTTATTTTATTTGTTTATTTTGTTTATGAAGCATTTCCCATGAAATACACTGAAGCAAGTTAGCAATTTTGTCTGTGTGTATCTCCATCCAGGGGACACGAGTGGCGCTGTGGCTTAAACCACAGAGCCTAGGACTTGCCAATCAGAAGGTCGGCGGTTCGAATCCCCGCGACGGGGTGAGCTCCCGTTGCTCGGTCCCTGCTCCTGCCAACCTAGCAGTATGAAAGCATGTCAAATTGCAAGTAGATAAATAGGTACCACTCTGGCGGGAAGGTAAACGGCGTTTCTGTGCGCTGCTCTGGTTTGCCAGAAGCGGCTTAGTCATGCTGGCCACATGACCCGAAAGCTATACGCCGGCTCCCTCGGCCAATAAAGCGAGATGAGCGTCGCAACCCCAGATGGACCTCAAATGGACCTAATGGTCAGGGTCCCCTTTACCTTTAACTTTATCTCCATCCAGACCTACCTGGAGAGGCCAAAGATTCAACCTGGGAGCTTCTGCCTACAAGACAAGCTGCTGTAGAAATCAGAAGATAATTCCATCACGAAGACTTTCTTTGGAAACATTTCCGGCTCTTCCTGTATCCTGCAATCCTATGCTTGTCGACAGCGCCACCTCCTCATGTCTTTTACCTCTGAACACCAACGTTCAGCTGCTCCACTCCGAGTTGATATTCATCTCTTTCCTGTTTGAGTGTTCTTATCGCGCAAAAGATGGGCAGCCATCCATTCACACCATTGACTCCTTTTCCTAACACCCAGTGATTCAATGCAGAAGGTGTGATACAACACTACCTTGTCCAGCCTGACTCGTTTCCATTCCACCCTCTTCATCTGAGCTTAATTCTTGGTTGACTTTGAAGTTTAATTACAGGCGTGTGGGGTTGGGGTAGGGGGAGCGCAAACAGTTACATAACCAAGGCAGCACAGCTAAACGAAACAAAAAAACAAAACAAAACACAGAAGGGCCATATGCCACATAGCCTAGAAAAATCTAGAATCAAATTACAGCCTTTGAATTATTTACAACATTTCATCTTGGCAAATCTAAGCGAATGCTCCACTTGCATCAGCTCGACTTTAATAGCCTTAACTGTTTATTGTAAACCCAAGCGTACAATAGCTCTTTCATAAAACATTTACCTGGGTCTTTTTCACATTAATTAATATTACAAGGATATTATGAATGCTTCCTTATTATACATCTAGATGTGTGTTTCCAGAGACTTCTGGCTGCTACACTCACAGTTAAGTCTAAACAAGAGATTTCCTTTTCTCAGGCTATGTGTTCCAGCGGTAGCTGAATAAATATACAGTAATAAATATATAACAGGGTGGTTGTTGTTGTTTTTATACTGCTGTTTCCCCCCAACATCTTACAATGGGGAAAAGGAACAAGGAACCATTTTGTTTTGCACAAGGCCAAATGTGCTCCTATTTCATACTCATTATAAAGCACTCATGGTGGCAACTGCTCATTCCAGAGAGAATTTATTTTGTTGACTCTACATTTTATGGTGGAACATAGTAAGCTGCCTTAGACAAGGTCACACCATTGATCCATCTATCTCAGGATTTTGTATAATGATTGACAGTTCCTCTCCTGGGATCCAGACAGGGGACACAAATTCCCTGCAGTACCTGGAATTGCCAGAAACTGAACCTGAGGCCTTCCGTGTGGAATGCATGCTCTCAGCACTGAGCCAAGGCTGTTCCTCTAACCTATGGCCCTTCATTTAGGTGGTAATGAAAAGATGGGAACAGACAACAATATGATTTGTCTAAGAGCGGGGTGTATACAATAAGAAGAACAGCAGCAGCAACTGTGTCTGTTGAAAGAACAGATCTTCTGACTCTAAGCTGTATTACAGTATAGACTGTCAGGAGCTCAGCCCTACACTCGAATAGGACCCTGGCAGAGACACATGCCTAACTGGCATGTTCCCTCCCTCCTGGTTGTTTGTTTGGGAGCTTCAAAACCTTTCTTCAGCCCGAACATCCCAGTGACCGATGCCAACAGACACCGACACACTTAGGGATCCGCAGAGTTTGCGCAACTTGCGTAACATACCTCAGCAACTCAGCATTTTGGCTAATCTACTTTATCTACATATAAACACACACGGAGCACTGCAACATGGCTCCCTCTCTCTCTAGCATCAGTCAGCAAAGAGAAAAAGACAAAGGACAATAGTCCCACTTCACGGAACACAGTAACACAAACATCCTTTCTCCGTCACTTCCCACTCTGTGGAGTCAAAACATATACTATCATGTGAAAGACAACAATCCCATGACTGCAATCATGGAGCAGGATTTCTAACACAGACACCATTCAACTGGTTGTGGCTCAGGCCCATAAACTACTATAAAACTGCACTCCATCAGATAAGAACACAAGCATACCCTGTTGGATTGAGCCAATGGACCATCTAATCTTGTCCTTACAGTGGCAACCTGGATGCCTGCGGGGAGCCCACAAGCAGGACCCGAACACAATAACACTCTTTCCTTCTAGGGTTTCCAGCAACCAGTATTCAGAAGCTACTGCCCACGACTTTCAAAGCAGAGCACAGCTATCATGGCTAGTAGCCACTGATAGCCTTACGCTATCCATGGATTTGCCCAATTCTCTTTCAAAGCCATCCACATTGGTGGCCATCACTGCTTCCTGTGGCGGTGAGTTCCATAGTTTAACTATGTTCTGCCAGAATAAGTATTTTCTCTGACATGCATCTTCCAACATTCTGCTTCACTGGATGTCCACGAGTGTGTGTGTGTGTGTGTGTGTGTGTGTGTGTATTCTATTTTACATTTTAGAATATTCATTTAACCAACCTAAAAATATCAATGACTTCCCTTCTTCTCTTTCCATGGTTCACTTTGCATGCCATAAATCCCTGCATATTTTACATAAACTAAACCATTCAGCATTCCATTATTACATCCATCAAAACTTATGTACACTGTTGGATTTATCTTAATGCTGCCAATGTTTTCAAGTGTACACAATTTTTCCCCATATAGTCAATAAACATCTTCCAATCTTCTTTAAAGGTATGTTCTTATTGTTCTCTTATTCTATAAGTTAAGTCTCCCAGCTGCACGTATTCCATCAGTTTAAGTTGCCATTCTTCTTTAGTTGGGACCTCACTCATTTTCCATTTTTGGGCTAACAAAACACGGGCAGCAGTAGTGGCATACATACTTAACCTTTTTTGACACCTGGGAATTTCCGTCTGAATTATCTCCAACAAAAAAGACTCTGGTGTTTTTTGGGAAAAGTACTTTTAAACTTTTTTCCCCAATTCATTATGAATTATTTCCCAATACAGTACTCTTTTACCCTTTTACAGGATGTCCATGAGTCCTAGCATTATGAGAGAGGAGGAAAACCTTTTCCCCATGCCATGCATACCGTATTTTTCGCTCTATAACACGCACCAGACCATAACACGCACGTAGTTTTTAGAGGAGGAAAACAAGAAAAAAAATCTAAACGAAATAGTGAATATATGATTTTTGTGGTTCATGCTGTGGCCACAGACATGTGATCTGACAGTGAGTTTGGAGTAGCCCAATGCAAAAATCCTGAGGATCCATGTGGATCCATGCTTTGTAACCATGGAGGAGGAAAGAAAGGGGAACCATGGATCCTTTGCTCACAACTGCAGCAGATCCCCCCGCCACCCGCAGGCATTCTCTCCATAACACGCACAGACATTTCCCTTACTTTCTAGGAGGAAAAAAGTGAGTGTTATGGTGCAAAAAATACGGTAATTCTATAAACTTCTACCATGTCCCCTCTTACTCAGCTTTCCTCTAAACTCAAAGGTCCCAAATGCTGTGACTTTTCATCACAGGAGAGTCACTTCACCCCCTTGACCATTTTGGATGCCCTTTTCTGAACCTTTCCCAGCTTTACAATATCCTTTTTGAGATGTGCTGGTATGAACAACATGTCTTCCACCTTGATCATTTCCAGGAACCAAGCCTTACACTAAAGCCACAAAATTCACAGAAAATTCATAGCTCTAAACTCTGACAGCCTGACACAACCTGTTCTACCTTCACTGCACTGATGTTTAATATTCTTTTCCCTCTCCGTGCTTGATAAATGTGCATTTGTGCATAGGTGATTTTTTTTCCTTCCACCTCTCTAGTCACACCAGCAAGTAAGACCTCCCGCCGAGGTAATGGAAATTGTCCACAGCTTATCTCCACACAGCAAAGCACGGAACAAAGCAACCTAACTAGTGGCATTGTGCGGAGGACTCTCCAGGTACCCCCAAATCCTGCTCAGATACGATTGTTTATAAAAACGTTTGATAAAAACAATAGCGCTTTCAATCAAAATGCAGCCTCACACTGTTACTAGTTTTCATCATAGTTCTGACAAATGAGATTTTCATCACCAGGGTTGCTTTAAAAAAAAATATTAAATTGCAAATCCTTCTTCAGCAAGCCAAAAAAAAAAAAAAAAAGTTTTGTATTGAGAGATCTAACTATAAAGCGATGCTGACAGAGGAAGGTGTCAGGAATCAGGATTAGTCAAAAATGGTCACACATAAATAAATTAATTGTCAGGGTTCCTGACTATTCTACAGATGCTTTGATCAATTTGATGTTTTGTATCTGTGGGGACGATTCAGATCTGCTACTTGTTCAGTGCAATTTATTTATTTTTTAAATCATCTCACCCCTTATATATCTGATTGAACACTGCGCTCTGTAGGTGAGGGCCTCCTGCAGATAACCATCTTCTCAGGAGGTCTTTCCACACAATGCAGGAACTGAATCTTTAGTGTTGTGGTACCTACCCTTTGGAATTAAGGGTATTAGACAGGTGGCCTCTCTGTGGTCTTATTGGTGCCTCCGGAAGACATTCTTGTTCCAACAAGTAGAGATCTTTCCCAGTTTGCATCTGAAGCTATACCAAGTCAGACTATTGGTTCTTCTTGCTCAATATTGTTGACACTAGTTGGTAGGATTTCAGCCAGCAGTCTTTCCCAGCCCTACCTAGAGATGCTGAGGACTGAATCTGGAGTCTTCTACATGCAGAACAATGCTCTACCGCTGAGCCACAGCTCTTCACCTGTGCACACCTACTCAGATTTAAATCAGAGGGACTTGCTTTCGAGTAAACATACTTAAGACCAGGTTGCAAGCTACCTATTGTTATCATTTCATTTATTACTACCCTTTTCAAGCAATTTTTCAACCCATGTTTAAGTAGTTGAAGTACTTTTTCTGGTTCATATGTATTGAGCTTTTCCCTCAAGATGTTCTGGAGAACTTTGCTGAAATTTGAAGGTATATTATATCTAATTCCTTCCCCTTGTCTACTATGTTTGTTGCTTTTTTCAAAGAAACAGACTAGTGTGGTCTAGCATGACTTGTTCTGTAAACCCCTCCCCCACAAAAAAAACAACCCCAGAACAAATCAAATCTTATAATTAGGAGTCGCATGATTGTTAATATTATTAACAACATATTGTGACCAAAAAATAGTGGTAGTGGGCCGTGTATACCCTGCCAGAGATTCTTCTCAGAGAAGGAACCAATAAAATCCATTATTTGGCATAACAGCAGAACTTTGCCCCACGTTGAAAAGAGGCGGTGTAAAAACAAGTGTTAGAGTTTACTATACCCTTTGTAGCTACCAAGACTATGTGTGAATGAAAGGGCTGCAAATCATATTAAGGGCTCTGTAATTCATGTTAAGTGCTCTTGAGAACTCCCATTTAAGCGAAGAGTGGTGATTCTAATCTATGTAAGAACCAAGCTACAAGAATTATATTTGTTTTGAATTAATTTGTTTTGAATAATTGTTTTGCATGACCTTGTGCCACTCTCTTAATTTCTCTTGCTGCTATATGTGTGTCTAACTGCCATCTGAGAATCAATTTGAAGAGTTGCTTGGTACATATATTTTTTTTCAAGTATCAGCCATAATTGTTTCTGAAAAGAAAGAAAAATCACAAATGTCAATAGGTATTCTATTTGCAGTAAACAATGTATATTTATCCGTTTTCTTGAGCGTGTTGTCTTTTTTAATGGGTTTTAAGAAATATGATAAAGCATGATGGCTTCATGCAGATAATAGTATTTGTTTTCTTAATTGATGATATTGTTTCATTTTATACTTTGTATGTTTTCATCTAGCTTCTCTCTCTTTCTCCACAAGCGCACACATACTTGAATTTGCCAGACACTCTATAGAAGGGTTATCATACTATA